>NC_092418.1:17023749-17623749 GCF_040894005.1 Engystomops pustulosus
CTGCGCAGGCCTTGGTCGCCATGGTAACTGTGCGCTATCAATTAAAGTTCAGTTGCCATGATCCTGCTTCCCGGCTCTGCCGAGGCCTTGATGATATTAGCAGAAAACCTTCTTTATTGTGTTGGAGAGGACGGGGCGCGTCACTGCTCCGAATTAACACTTTCGACCATGGAAATTAGGTGCCAATTTTTTTCTACAAAAATTCTCAGAAAGTTTGGAAAATGTGTGTTTGTTCCAGACCATGAACTTAGGACTGGGGTCTCAGTCATTTATCCATCATTTAAAGCAAAAAGTTCTGCTAGTTGTGCAAGTTCTGGGGCCGGCAGCAATATATTGGGGATAGCTAATTTTTTGGTACCTTAGGGGTTAAAAGGTCCCACCCCTTGTGTCTGTAGTGGTTGCTTCTGCACTTTCTCTCCTCAGGGGTGTGGCTAGAAGCTGATTGGTGGACTTTGTGCCAATGTTTATCAACAAATCTACTGGTAACTAAGGACAAGCTCCACCCCTGAGGAATGTACACCCTATTTTGGTTTATTTAGTTACTGAATTTGCAGGCAACCCATTTAATATTTGGTGAATGTGTAAAAAATATGGACCCCCAAGTGCTGGGTGTCATGGGAAAGTAGAACAAGGAAAAAAGTGGTGAAGTAGAACCTACCCTCATGAAATAAGTGTTAGCTGTGACACTGCCTCACAAAATGTGTACAGTGCTCTACCTAATAGGGGCTCTTTTTTTATCAAGCTTGTGTCTTCTTATGTGGTAGAGAGACACCCTGAGGCACCCATGCTTGACTGTGCCATGCTCGCACTTTGAGTCCCACCCACTAATAGTTAGTACATTTGAGTCCTGTCCATTTTGTGGATGGTATTTTTGAGTCCCGCCCTCTATTTTAGCCATTATTTTTGAGTCCCGCCTCCTATGGTGGACAGTAGTTTTGAGTCTGCCCCCTATTGTGGACAGTATTAATGGAGCAGGATTTATGCCAATGTTTACTCCAAATTTAGGGGCGTGTCTTACCCAAATGTTGACTCCACAAGTACACTGGGGCACATTTACTAAGAGTCCGTCGGACGCATTTCCGTCGGGTTATTCGAATATTTCCGATTTGCCCTGAATTGCACAGGGGTTTTTGGCACATGCGATCAGATTGTGTCGTATCGGCGCCGGATTACATGCGACACAAATCCGGTGGTGGTGGGGGGGGGGTCTAGGGTCATCGGACAACGCGACTGATTCAGACAAACCACTGAATTTACAATTCATATGCACCGGGAAGAAGAAGGTGAACTCCGGCGGACAAACATTCAAGAAATCAGGTGCACGCTGTAAGTGAATCACGACAGCTCCAAATCCTCGTCTGACATTCTGGATCGCCGGACGCAACGGGACGGGTAAGTAAATATGCCACACTGTCTCTGTTCGTTAATCGTTTATTTGTAGCAAGAATTCTTTGTTCCGTAATTTAGGGCCTGATAAATGGCGGATTATTACAGATTGTGGATTATTTATGGATTTTCTGGATTATCAGATGCAAATTACAGGAACTACATGAACTCCCACTGCTCATTACATGCCCCGCCTACGAGGAACTCTCATTATAAAGCTGGTGTCTTTTTATGTGGGCGAGGGTCCCCCTGTGGCACCCATGTTTTACTTTAACTATCTCAGCAACACAGCCTAGAAAATGTTGTTGTTTTTTTGTAAAATGTTTACATTTTTATTATTTCAAATAAAATTTTTACGTTTTTTAAATGAGGCAGAAAATACCAGGAACAAAGCAGAAAAGGCTGAAATTGTCAAAAATGTTGCATGTATAAAATATTACATGATTTTTAGGCATAATATGTGAATACCAGCCCTGTGTACACAGGGGAAGAGGTCGTAATAAGGGCTCATTATCAATTCAGGCGATAATTTCCCTTGAGACTAATGACAAGGGTTCTGTTATTAGAGGAGACTCGTTGTCATGGATTTTGGTTCCTCTCCCAAAATGGCTTCTTTTAACATGGGCCCCACATGGGCTTTACAACATCGTTTCCAACTGGAAGCTGGACCCAGTAGGAAGGGAATATCCTGAGTGGCTTTACTCATCCTTTGGTTTTGATTTTAGGGCTATTTTATGCTATTTTTTGCATTGCATTTAAAGGCAGTTCCCGGGTTATGTACAAGATAGATTCCATAGGTTTGTTCTTAAGTTGAATTTGTATGTAAGTCGAAACTGTATATTTTAGGTGAACCCCACCTACCACAAACTTGGCCCAACACTCTTACTGTATCATTTTTGGATAGTTGGAAAGTATGGCCTCACTCAAAGTATTCTGTGGACCTCCAGTCAGTAAAGTACTACCAGTATGCATTAAGCACCAGTGCTCCCCCTAGTGGTGGCATCCATCATTCAACTACGTAATGCTATGCTAAGATCCAGCTTTACCAGAGACATATATACATATGCTAGAATGCAGACTACAGGAGACTCAATAGTTGATGACTTAAAGGGGAAGTAGTCTTTAAGCGCAGACCAGATTGCAAGCTCTTGGGACCAGCGCATGGATCCGCAGTGTAATCATCCCAGTTTAACGCGCCATTCACAACCTGTAAACAGCATCTGCTCCCCCATTACCAGAGGACATTAGAGTTGTTACGCTATTAAAAAATGCATCGGCGTTCCCTCTTCCTGCGTTGTGAAAATAAAAGATTTTTTTTTCTGCTTAAAATGTCAATAACACAATTATGTCAGATCCCGGAGCCGCCGCTGTTCATCAGCTTAATTACCTGTTAATTAAACTTTATTGTTAAGATTAAGTAGACAGTATTACTATGCGCAAAGTTGATTGGTCGTATGGTATGAAAGCCGCCGAACACGCTCCATAAATATGGATGGAATCTGCGCAAAACGTTTCATTCTCGTCTTGCAGGTTGGAAAATCTACATGAAAAATTTATTATTCAGTCTCTAGTCACACCCAAAGCTGTGCAGAATTGTGTCCCAATCCCTATAAGCCAATCCGGACTTACCGCTTGTGGAATCAGGAAAGTAGTAACTGGACCTCACTCGTCTCGAGAGAGGTTATGGTGGCACCAATTGGTGGCTCTTGTTCTACGAGCACACTCAGTGCACCTGGATGTCCAAGCTCAGATCTCCATGAGTCATTCAGCCAAGGTGAGGAGGACCTGGGTCGACTGCCCACGTCTTGGCCAACTAAAGTGGTCAACTGATTGTCATAGGGAAAGTCAAAATGTTGAGCCATTAATTCTATCCTTAGATATCTCCTGACCTTTGAGAAGATGTCATTGGTGGTTGACTATGATCTAGGTTAACCAACACTTCAAAGAAAAAAGTAACCAAGATGTTCAGCTACCAAAGGCAACGAAACAGAATTCCATATGTTTTCTCTGGAAGACCCTACTGGCCCAATCAGGTAGACCCTACATCCCCTTACTACTATCCTGCAATTGACATTATGGGTGGTGGTCTATAGGTCCTTAAAGCAAGTAACGAGGGCACTTGAAGATTTTCCCAACTCGGAAGCCCAACAATGGCCAAACTTCAGAGGATAGGACCATAACTTTGGTTCTGGATCACCAGCTACAATGTTTAAACAGGGCAGAAGGGAGTAACTATGGATCAGTTAGTTTGATGCAGAATAAGAGGTCACCAATGAGAAAACCCTGGAGGAACAGATCATAACTTTGGGTCCTTATCCCCTGCTACAGGTGGAGGAACTACTGATTAGCTAAATACAATCTATAATACAAAGAGGCCAAAGATGACCAGACTCTGGAGGAACTCACCATAACTTTGGTTCTGGATCAACTACTACAAGGGGAGGACTGTTCATTACAGATGATGGACCAAAGAGACCATCAATGACCAAACATAAGAGGAACTGAACAGAACTTTGGTTTCTAAACACCTAGTACATCTTTTACTCAGAACAGATGGGAGGAACCGGGGATCAGCTAATTTCAAAAATGGACCTCCAGTGACCAAAGTACTGATCTGTATCATTAACTGAAAACAGACGATGAACCAAAGAGGCCACTAATAACCAAATTACAGAGGTGATGACAATAGCTTTGGTTCTGTGTCATCTGCTATAGACTGTATTCAAAGTAGAGGGGAGGATCTGTGGATAAATGGGTCAAAGAGGACATCAATGACCATACTTAGGAGGGGAACAGATCATGAATTTGGTTCGGGAATCATCAACTGGTGACAAAGAACCAAAGTTATCTCCAGTTCCTCTAGAATGGTCCTTGGAGGATTCTTTGGTCCATCAACTCTAATGACCTAATACACAGGGACAGATTTACTTACCCGGTCCATTCGCGATCCAGCGGCGCGTTCTCTGCGGAGGATTTGGGTTCTACCAGGATTCACTAAGGCAGTTCCTCCAACGTCCACCAGCGACACGTTTTTTTTTTTTAAAAATGCTGCGGTTTTTCCGAACCCATCAGGGTTTTTTACGGGCACGCCCCCCCCGATTTCCATTGCATGCATGCCGGCGCCGATGCGACACAATCCGATTGCGTGCGCCAAAATCCCGGGGCAATTCAGGGAGAATCTGGGCAAAACGGAAAAATTTGCGTAACCCGCTGGAAAAACGCGAATCGGGCCCTT
This sequence comes from Engystomops pustulosus, assembly GCF_040894005.1. Lineage (NCBI taxonomy): Eukaryota > Metazoa > Chordata > Amphibia > Anura > Leptodactylidae > Engystomops > Engystomops pustulosus. The sequence continues at coordinate 17,028,371 of NC_092418.1, forward strand.
AGTAAATGACCCCCACAGTTCTTCCCACAGCAGGTCATTAGATATGATGGACCAAAGAATCCTCCAAGGCCCATTCTAGAAGAACAGGCCATAACGTTGGTTCTTTGTCACCAGTTGATGATAATGGACCAAAGAGACCTCCAATGACCAAATTGAGGATGAACTGACCATAAATTTTAATTGATATCTCTGAGAGTAATGGATGGAGAACATTCCATGTAGACCTTATGACAATGACCCATAAAAGTTCCAGCGTCTGTCCCTGCAGCCCAGAATCTGAGCTGTTGATGACATTGTCTCCGGGTTGCGCGGAGGCCTCACATCTAGAGGGACATGACCTAGAACGGAATCAATTTCGACTTCCATGGAAGTTTTCCGATGCGAGCGTCCCGAGAATAAGAAAAGCAATTAACACCAAGCAAATATCATAAGTCTCCGCTAACAACAAATCGCGTGTGAAAAAGGAAGAAAAGGAATTAGAATAAATCGTGTTCCGCTTCGACTCTCTCCCAAGACGGGAAATTCATTATCACCTAACGAAGGTAACGAACCGGCTTCCACCTCCATCAGACACATGGACTGCCGCTACGCAGCTAGAGACACCTTCTACTCTGCAATGGGATTTAACCCAAATACCTCAGAGGTGGCCATGTTGTGGGTGGAGCTTATAAACTTTGTGGGTGTAGCCTTTGTCTTCGATTGATGGGTACCCAATTGTGTAACTTTTTGGAAACTGGAACATTAAGTCCCCTGCAGAACCTCTAGGGGTGTTAAAGGGGTTTTTCATAGTTGCCAAAATTTAAGCAATAGTTATGTCAGCTCACGAAATTCAGCCAAAAAGTGGGCGGTTTTAGGAAACTATTTTAAAAAGTTGATATGTATAGTGTTCACATCTCTTCTTGCATGTGCCCTCATGTTAAAGATCAGTGGAGGTCTGAGACCTCGACCCATTACTTTATGATGTCTACCCATCCTGACCGGTCCCACCAGGTGGAATATCCCAAAAAATGCTGTGCTCTGAACTTACTACAATGAGCTGCTCCTAAATCCCTCCTGGTCTATATGGTATGATTATTGTCTCTTCAGGGACAATATCTAACACTGGCTGCAGAGAGCTAAGAACACAGCAGTGTGAGGACACGCCCCTAAAGATACAATCAAGACATTTTTCCCAGTTCTGTTGTTACTAACAACAGAAAAGGTGTCAGTGCACTTACTCAGAGCTGTGTATGACAACAGCTGATGTTTCGCTCCTCTGTATGCCTCGGAAACAGATCGAAGCAGCACAGCAGCGGGGAGAGACGTCCCTTCCTGACTGTAATGTGGCACAGATGTCTCTTCTCAGGATCCTCGTCTTGCACTCAACACAATCTACATTTCTAATTCTGCCTCCCACCAAGTTGCCCAGAGGAGCCCGGCCCCATATCGTGCGCTCTCTGTAATATACCGCCATCTACCCATCAACGTGATGGCAGACAAAGCCACCAGCCGCAGAAACTTTGCTACAGAGTTTAGAAAACAATGAAAGTTTCCGGATAAAAATGAAAATATAACCAATATTATAGACGGAGACAATTTATATAGGGGGATCCGCTGTGCTTTACACTGAATGTGCTTTCTACTACATTTTATCTGCACTGATACATTATTACCAAACTATTACCAGTGACTACCAAAAGGAAAGGAAACAGAATTCCATATGTTTTCTCTGGAAGACCCTACTGGCCCGACCAGATAGACCCTACATTCCCTTAGTCAGGTAACTACTATCCTGTGAGATGACATTATTGGTGGTGGTCTATAGGTCCTTAAAGCAAGTAACTAGGGCTCTTTTGTTTGGATTTTTCCAATTCAGAAGGCCACCAATGGCCAGACTTTAGAGGATAGGACCATAACTGTGGTTCTGGATCACCAGCTACAATGTTTAAACAGGGTAGAAGGGAGTAACTATGGATCAGTTAGTTTGATGCAGAATAAGAGGTCACCAATGAGAAAACCCTGGACCATAACTTTGGTTTCTTATCCCCTGCTACAGGTGGAGGAACTACCAATTAGCTAAATACAATCTATAAAATTAACAGGCCAAAGATGACCAGACTTGGGGGGAACAGACCATAACTTTGGTTCTGGATCAACTACTACAAGGGAAGGACTGTGGATCGGTTCATTACAGATGATGGACCAAACAAACCATCAATGACCAAACATAAGAGGAACTGAACAGAACTTTGGTTTCTAAAAACCTAGTACATATTGTACTCAGAACAGATGGGAGGAACCGGGGATCAGCTAATTGCAAAAATGGACCTCCAGAGACCAAAGTACTGATCTGTATCATTTGCTACAGCTTTTACTGAAAGCAGAAGGAAAGGAACAGAGGATTAACTGAATACAGACGATGGACCAAAGAGACCACCAATTATTATTACCAAACTATTAGCACTGACTGAATGTGTTTTAGAAAGTTGTAGAACATTTCATTGTGCACTGATTAGGCAAATCCCTTTAAGTAAAAATCATCAGGGCTCCACCGCGGTCATCCATTCCCGCCACCATTGTGGAATAAAAACACCCACTCCAAGATCAATTCCGGAAACCTTCTGAGCGGCTGTCTGCTCTAATAGCCGAGTGCTGAGATACTAAATTACTGGGGAAATGAAACCACTTCATTGAAAAGTTCTGGGAAGAAAGAATGTGAGGAATGAAACCTCAGAAAGGAAGGAAGAAAAGAAAGAAGGAAAAAAAGAAAGAAGAAAACAAGGAAAGGAAGGAAGAAGAGAGAAAGAAGGAAGGAAGGAAGATAGAAAGAAATAAGAAAGAAAGAAAGAAAGAAAGAAAGAAAGAAAGAATGGAAAGAAGGAAGGTTCATTGAAAACTTCTGGAAACAAAGAAGATGGAATATGAGGAATGAAAACTTAGGAAGGAAGGAAAAAAAGAAGGAAAGAAAGAAAGAAAGAAATGAAAAAATAACCAAAGAAATAAAGGAGAGAGAGAGGAAAGAAGGAAGGAAGGAAGGAAGGAAGGAAAGAAGGAAGGGAGAAAACAAAGAAGAAAAGGGAGGAGTAATAAAGAAGGAAAAAGGAAGGAAGGAAGGAGAAAGGAAGGAAGGAAGGAAGGAAGGAAGGAAGGAAGGAAGAAAGAAAGAAAGAAAGAAAGGAAGGAAGAAAGGAAGGAAGGAAGAAAGAAAGAAAGAAAGAAAGAAAGAAAGAAAGAAAGAAAGAAAGAAAGAAAGAAAGAAAGAAAGAAAGAAAGAAAGAAAGAAAGAAAGAAAGAAGAGGGAGGGAAGTAAGGAAGGAAAGATGGGGGAAAAAGAAGGATGGAGGAAGGGCGGAAGGGAAAAAAAACAAAAAGAGAAAGAAAGAAAAGAGAAAGGAAGGAAGAAACAGAAAAAAGAGGATAGCAAGGAAGAGAGAAAGGAAGGAATGAAAAAGATACAAACAAAGAGATAAAAAAGGGAGGAAGGACAGAAAGAAACGCTCTATATCCAATTTGCACTTGGAGTGTGTTTCCTCCTTATAGGATTTCCACATCAATGCAACAGAGAGATTACCAATGGAAACTTCTAGAATGTTATCAGCTGTGAATAGTTACATTGTGCAGAGTCTCTTAGTCTTCTAGGAATATAACAAGGGCAGAGAATTACGGCCTCTGACTGCCACAAAGTGCCATAAAAATACCCATTCTTTTTAAAAGAAAACATTACGAGAGATTTGTGGGCGCTACGATATTAATCTCCGCACAAAACCTGCGCTCAGGGTGTTTCTGGAGAAATATGGTGAGGTCTTAGATACATTGTTGCATTATGGGCCATCTTTTATGTTAATTGCAAGTGAAGGGGGAGACGCCTTTAAGGAATAAAACTCGAGCGACTCATTGAGTGTTTGGTTGGGGCACAGATAAAAGATGTAAAATAATTCCCTGACAAAAGCGTCTCAGGGATGTAATGGCACCGAACTGACGGCGATCCCCTACATCACTCCCAAAGTGCCGGGCAGGGGATTACCGGTCACTTCCAAGATGCTCCAACCCCTCCACAAGAAGCTCTTATCCACAGAACAAGAGAAGGAAGGCGATATATTATTACTCAGACTTCAAGGAGAGGAGCTTCATCTTTTCTTTTTTTTTTGTTGGGGCAGTTAATGGCACAGGATAGGAGATAGATGATAGATAGATAGATAGATAGATAGATAGATAGATAGATAGATAGATAGATAGATAGGAGATAGATAGATAGGAGATAGATGGATAGATAGATATGAGATAGATAGATAGATAGATAGATAGATAGATAGATAGATAGATAGGAGATAGATAGATATGAGATAGATAGATAGATATGAGATAGATAGATAGGAGATAGATGGATAGATAGATAGATAGATAGATAAATAGATAGGAGATAGATAGATATGAGATAGATATATATAGATAGATAGATAAATAGATAGGAGATAGATAGATAGATAGATAGATAGATAGATAGATATGAGATAGATATATATAGATAGATAGATAAATAGATAGGAGATAGATATGAGATAGATAGATAGGAGATAGATAGATAGCTAGATAGATAGATAGATAGATAGATAGATAGATATGAGATAGATAGATAGATAGATAGATAGGAGATAGATAGATAGATAGATAGATAGATAGATAGATATGAGATAGATAGATAGGAGATAGATATGAGATAGATAGATAGATAGATTGATTGATTGATTGATAGAGAGATATGAGACAAACAGATAGACAGAAAGATAGATAGATATATATAAATAGACAGGCAAACAGTTAGATAGAAAAATAGATAGATATGAGATAGATAGATATAAGATAGATATGAGATAGATAGATAGATATGAGATAGATAGACAGACAGATAATTCACATGAATAGTGTAAGTACTACAGCTGCGGTATATAATACTGTCCAGGATATAATATCCTAACAGACCAGGATCGGACGCGTTCCATCATTTTGTATCCACACTTCATTCCGTTAATTCTAACCTAAACATATAACCTACACTCCGTCTAAAAATAGCCGAGGACCACCATACAATACAGAGTGCCCGTCACATCACACCTCTGCCGGATTCCATAGAGTATTAGAGTCCACACGAGAAATACACATGACTTTTCCGGAAATATCTACAGGCAGTCATAAAGGGGGAGTCCAGTAGGCGGTCATGTAGATCTGACTACACGTGACTGGTCCCCTTTAAGCAGTAGTGCAAGTAAAGGCATCCCATGATACGTCTCTATTCTGCAGCGGTTCCGCTTCTGTGTATCTGTCAGGCAGGATCTCTTTAGTCTCGGACATTTTACATCATTATTATTCTGAGGAAAGTACAATCTCCTCGTGTCAAATGTACAAAGTCTGAACAGCGTCTCATCCGCCCAAACACAAGTCAGAACATCAGGAGCGGCGTGTACGCGGAGACAGACGAGGCCAGAACATTCATCTGTCCCCCCTAACGAGCCCTCTCCTCCGAGGGACATGACACTGCCGCGCACACATAGCGAATCTTCTATTCTATCAGAGATAAAAAAAAAAAAGCAGAGCATCATGGGAAGTGTATCTGGAAATATAGGCAGGTCGCTGCTATGCGCTAAACAGTAAAGATGGCGCCATAAGTTAGTTATAAGATGAGGAGCACCGATTGTCATGGAATCCCCCAATTCCGTGGATAAATGGAAACATTTTTGCATCAGATTCTGAGGCGTTTTACCTCCTCAAATTCCAAACCAAAAAAAAACGTATGAACCAATCGCATTACAGAGAACTGATATGTGGCGGATCGGAAAATCCATAGGTCATGGAAAGTTCCGTGCTCATACAGACTCTTTCTAAATAGATGACCCATTAGGGGTCCAATAATCTGTGTCGATTTTTAGGAAGTGGAAGGCCAAAGGGAGTAAAAAAAATCATGATTAAAATTCAGGCTTTGACAAGAGATCAACTTTTTGGGACTGTTTTTGAATGTACAATTTGCGTCTTGTCACACAAATATCCCGCAAGGCGCGAGTCACTGATGTAATTCCTGCCCCATATTGACCCAAAAACATCCAAATGGCAATTAAATCTTCATTTTCTGGATATTTCTACCTCATGGGTGTGAGGGTTAATGATGGCTGTGGTTTCGGGTCATCACGGATGGTTCTGCCATGAGGGTAACATCCATGTCCTACTCGTCTCTATAATGTCTAATTTATACATAACTAATTATGTGCGCACGTTGGAGGGCCCCCACCCCCACACGAGCCACATAATGTGATGTGTAAATCAATTATATTAATATCTCGGATTTCACCGCCAGCTCAGGATAAAATTAGGAACATGAATGTTTTAACACCTCAGATTAAAAATCAATCATCCAAATGATCATCTTGTCTGTGAAGCGGAGGAGGGATGGGAAACCCGGGCTGGAGGGTCTAATCCCTGACCTTGCTAGGAGCCTCATAAAAATCACATTAAGTTCCGTATATTATGGAACCCAATTAAGGAAGAAGTTTCTGACCATATGGAAAAACTGAAATAATAGAAGCAGAAATGGCGGCCATTTTGAAAGAAAAAAAAAACATGGGCCTTATCCGCCTCTCCATGTTGCTACAAGCAGCCAATCCTAGTCCTTGTTTTTATTGTTCCAGGGCAGTTAAGAAAATAAAAGGTGAACTCTGATTGGTTGAGATTATTTATATTTGGGCTGGGTAGATATGATCTAGATAAATAGATAGATATTAGATATTTATCGATAGATAGATAGATAGATAGATAGATAGATATATAGATAGATATAAGATAGATAGATAGATAGATAGATAGATATGAGATAGATAGATAGATAGATAGATAGATAGATATGAGATAGATAGATATGAGATAGATAGAAGATAGATAGATATGAGATAGATAGATAGATAGATAGATAGATATGAGATAGATAGATAGATAGATATGAGATAGATAGATATGAGATAGATAGATAGATAGATAGATAGATAGATAGATAGATAGGAGATAGATATGAGATAGATAGGAGATAGATAGATAGATAGATAGATAGATAGATAGATAGATAGGATATATATAGATATGAGATAGATAGATAGATAAATAGATAGGATATATATAGATATGAGATAGATAGATAGATAGATAGATAGATAGATAGGATATATATAGATATGAGATAGATAGATAGATAAATAGATAGGATATATATAGATATGAGATAGATAGATAGATAGATAGATAGGATATATATAGATATGAGATAGATAGATAGATAGATAGATAGATAGATAGATAGATATGAGATAGATAGGAGATAGATAGATAGATAAGATGGATAGATAGATAGATAGATAGATATTAGATAGATAGATAGGAGATAGATAGATAGATAGATAGATAGGAGATAGATAGGAGATAGATAGATAGATAGATAGATAGATTGATAGATAGATAGGAGATAGATAGATAGATAGATAGATAGATAGATAGGAGATAGATAGATAGGAGATAGATAGGAGATAGATAGATAGATAGATAGATAGATAGGAGATAGATAGATAGGAGATAGATATGAGATAGATAGATAGATAGATAGATAGATATGAGATAGATATAGATAGATAGATAGATAAATAGATAGATAGGAGATAGATAGATAGATAGATAGATAGATAGATAGATAGATAGATATTTAGATAGATAGATGTCTGGCAGGAGGGTGCAGCAGTGTATATTTCTGGCAGTATCTGGATATTCTAGGGATGTTCATGGTTGGAATATTCTGCAGACTTGATTACACCATAATAAAACAGACATGTAGCGTAATAACAATGTCAGGTGACAGGACGCCATATTCCCTGAACAGGTTAACCCCGCGCAGTAGTAGATGCCATTGTGTAAAATGCCTGTAGATTGTCCGGGCTTGTAGAGCGAATTGTTTCCACAGTTTAGTATTCCCCGGGGCCCCCCTTTAATAACATTTTCAGAGAACCTGTTCTCATCCCATGCATGAGGGAGCTCCCGGCCCCGTCCTCGGCAGAGAATGGTTGGGAAATTTGGCTTAATTCACTCAAAAGCTGATAAAAGAGTTCTCCAGCGAGGCCGCATAGCGTTACTAGAATAACCCCGCAATCTATCTGCCCGCGGAGGCGCATTTATCAATGACAGAAAAACGTAACAGAAAAAGATATCTCCTCTCCGCGGTTTATCGTGATTGATTGACCGAGCAGCGGAACACAGGTTAACCCTTAAATGTGTGCCTGTCACTTGAAACATGGCCGCAAAGGGGTTAATGTGAAGGTCCTGACTTAGATCTGGGGGACCAGAAGTGTCTGAGAGAAGAACTGTTCTGGTTACCCATGGAAACCAATCAGAGCTCAGCTTTCATTCTCCCACAGCTGTTTATAAAATTAAAGCTGAGCTCTGATTGGTTTACATGGGCAACCAAAACAGTTTTACCTCATAAATCTCCCCCAGGGTCATCACATAACCCCGAGCCAACACAGGGGGGTACAGACCCCTAAACAAAACTGATTTTATAGTCTGCGCCTCAACTAGCAAAATCCAGTGTAATAGTAACAATGTCCACGTAATACACTGAACAGGATCAACATAATACCGCCATATTATGCTGAATAAAACAGGATAAGTACCAATAAATACATGCCCACATAATACCGTAATACAGTGCTGAGTAAATCAGGCTAAATAATACCTCCATACATTCAAAGAAATCGATACCAAGAAATAAAGTACCGCCATATTGTGCTCATTAACAAGGGCTTAATAAATCCTCCATATTTAGGGGAAAGGGAACAATGCAATGCAATTAGACGCACACATAATACCACCATGCAACCTCCGTAAAAAGAACAGGTGATAATTCACATAATACCGCGATACAATGCTTATTAATGCAGCCTAAATTATAGTGCGGGGTAACAAAACCGCATGATGCACATTAAATACCGCCATACACATAATTTACATATTCAAAATACCGTAATACTACCAGCAAAGGGCACAGTACCATCACATAATATCGCAATACAATGCTTCTATACATAGCCTATGTAAAATCTGTCTAAAAGAAGATAACAATGCCATAATTTGCTGACATAAAACTACCCTACCGTGCACATAATCTAATAAATACTACTATAGAGGGTAAAGTGATAAGATGCCCACATAATACCGCCATATATCCCTGCCTTACAAATATACTGTGAAGAGGTAATTACTGTAAGATAATAATACCACATAATACCGCCATAGAGTGCACAGATAACAGCATTATACCCAAGGCTGTGATACAGGTACAGCGCTGAGTGTTTTCTTCATGGTGTGGTTACATAACGCTGTAAATAACAGCACAAGAGCAACAAAATGTCAATGTTTCCAATAACACGAGAATCCACTGAGCTGCGTCCTTACATGACTGCGGAGAGCGGCGGCCGAGGAAGGAGACACCGGCTACTACCACCGTATACACACCGCACTCAGGCGCTTTTATCTGCCGCACTTTCACCTTGTTGTGAGAACAGAAACAGGAGGAAAAACTATTTCCATGACTTGTACAAAGGATCAGACACAGTCACTGGCATCAACAAAGACGTTATTAAAGGGAAAGCTCAAATATAACATCTACAATATACCGCACTGTACTGCTACTGCCACATGATACAGGATAGCCAAGGATCAGAGATGTAGGCACAGCAATGGTGGAATCATCCAGATATTTTTCAACTGCACATCACATAGATTATAACTACTATAATACTGCCCCCTATGTACAAGAATATAACTACTATAATACTGCCCCTATGTACAAGAATATAACTACTATAATACTGCCCCCTATGTACAAGAATATAACTCCTATAATACTGCCCCCTATGTACAGGAATATAACTACTATAATACTGCCCACTATGTACAAGAATATAACTCCTATAATACTGCCCCTATGTACAAGAATATAACTACTATAATACTGGCCCCAATGTACAGGAATATAACTACTATAATACTGCCCCTATGTACAAGAATATAACTACTATAATACTGCCCCTATGTACAAGAATATAACTACTATAATACTGCCCCCTATGTACAAGAATATAACTACTATAATACTGCCCCCTATGTACAAGAATATAACTACTATAATACTGCCCCCTATGTACAAGAATATAACTACTATAATACTGCCCCCTATGTACAAGAATATAACTACTATAATACTGCCCCCTATGTACAGTAATATAACTACTATAATACTGCTCCCTATGTACAAGAATATAACTACTATAATACTGCCCCCTATGTACAAGAATATAACTACTATAATACTGCCCCCTATGTACAAGAATATAACTACTATAATACTGCCCCCTATGTACAAGAATATAACTACTATAATACTGCCCCCTATGTACAAGAATATAACTACTATAATACTGCCCCCTATGTACAGGAATATAACTACTATAATACTGCCCCCTATGTACAAGAATATAACTACTATAATACTGCCCCTATGTACAAGAATATAACTACTATAATACTGCCCCTATGTACAAGAATATAACTACTATAATACTGCCCCCTATGTACAAGAATATAACTACTATAATACCGCCCCCTGGTTCCTATGTGCATATATTTCGGGCAATGCTCCTGTAGGTGACGGTCGGAGGACTCATTACTGATATAATTGTGACTACATTGTACATGTCACTTCTCTTGTACGATATTTCATGACTTTGCAGATAAAAAATGGAAGGAATTGAATTTTCGTGGAGCCGCTGCCAAGAATCACCCGGGTGACACTAATAATTCCCATGCAACAACTGCATGAAATCATACTGAAATCTTCCTGAACGTTACGAACGGAGACAATGTTATCTCGGCCCGGCTCCCGCCTGGGAGGTGAAATACAGGGTTAATGTGCGTCATCTAAACGTTAGGTCCAGAATATTGGATCAGGAGAGCTGGAGCCCAGAACCAAAGACCAGAATGGACTTAATTTTCAACCAACAAAATAAGGCGTTGTTATCTTTTACTCCATCCAAGATCCTTATAACGATGCCCCACCCCCTTGTCATAAATCTTCTGGAAGGGGAGGACCTGTCATGGGGTCTTGCCACTTGGGGAATATCCAGAGTCGTATCCTCTCCCTCCAAAGGACCTGATGGAAAAGCACTCCAGCACCTCCATCTCTAGGTAAGCACTCTGGCACTTCCATTCCTTGGTAAGCAAACCGGTACCTCCATTCTTGGGTAAGCACTCCGGTACCTCCATTCCTGGGTAAGCACTCCGGTACCTCCATTCCTGGGTAAGCACTCCGGTACCTCCATTCCTGGGTAAGCACTCCAGCACCTCCATCCCTGTGTAAGTACTCCGGCACCTCCATTCCTGGGTAAGCACTCCGGCACCTCCATCACTGGGTAAGCACTCCAGCACCTCCATTCCTGGGTAAGAACTCCGGCATCTCCATTCCTGGTAAGCACTCCAGCAGCTCCATTCCTGGTAAGCACTCCAGCACCTCCTTCCCTGTGTAAGTACTCCAGCAGCTCCATTCCTGGGTAAGTACTCCGCCACCTCCATTCCTGGGTAAGCACTCCGGCACCTCCATCTCTGGGTAAGCACTCCAGCACCTCCATCCCTCGGTAAGCACTCCAGCAGCTCCATTCCTGGGTAAGTACTCCGGGACCTCCATTCCTGGGTAAGCACTCCAGCCCCTCCATTCCTAGGAAAGCACTCTGGCAGCCTCATCCCTGGATAAGCACTCCAGCAGCTCCATCTCTAGGTAGGCACTCCAGTACCTCCATCCCTGGGTAAGCACTCCAGCACCTCCATCTCTGGGTAAGCACTCCAGCACCTCCATTCCTGGGTAAGCACTCCAGTACCTCCATCCCTGGGTAAGCACTCCAGCACCTCCATCTCTAGGTAGGCACTCCAGTACCTCCATCCCTGGGTAAGCACTCCAGCACCTCCATCTCTGGGTAAGCACTCCAGCACCTCCATTCCTGGGTAAGCACTCCAGTACCTCCATCCCTGGGTAAGCACTCCAGTACCTCCATCTCTAGGTAGGCACTCCAGCAGCTCCATTCCTGGGTAAGCACTCCAGTACCTCCATCCCTGGGTAAGCACTCCAGCACCTCCATCTCTGGGTAAGCACTCCAGCACCTCCATCTCTGGGTAAGCACTCCAGCACCTCCATCTCTGGGTAAGCACTCTGGCACCTCCATTCCTTGGTAAGCACTATGGCACCTCCATTCCTTGGGGAGCACTCCGGTACCTCCATCTCTGGGTAAGCACTCCAGCACCTCCATCTACAGGTAAGCACTCTGGCACCTCCATTCCTTGGTAAGCATTCTGGCACCTCCATTCCTGGGTAAGTGCTCTGGTACCTCCATTTCTGGGTAAGCACTCCAGCACCTCCATCTCTGGGTAAGCACTCCGATACCTCCATCTCTGGGTAAGCACTCCGATACCTCCATCTCTGGGTAAGCACTCCAGCACCTCCATCTCTGGGTAAGCACTCCAGCACCTCCATCTCTGGGTAAGCACTCCGATACCTCCATCCCTGAACCTCTTACCTGGACGCCAATGCTCTGATCAGACACCATCTTGAATATTGGATTTATCAATCCCATGATACCTCAGCACAGAATCACATGCTCAGTTAATAACTGTATCACCTTTGCCTGCTGGGAGGACAGTGTGCTGATCCTTCTCACTATATTCTTCTACTAATCTAAAAACCCTGTCTGTCCTGCCAGTCTGATCATTAGCAGTAACTGTGATGGGAATCTCTGCTCCCATGTGCAGGTCTGTGTGGTGCAGTCCAAACAAGGGCCCAGATTTGTAAAACTTCTTTACCACTGAATAGAGGAATGTTTGACTCTGGATGGAGTTGCCCTTTAAATTTTTTTCCACTTCCTGTGATGTTACATCAGATAATCTCCTGTGGTGTCATCATGTCCTAGTTGCTCATTACTCCTCGCCCTCTCGCCTCGGGAAACCATCAGCAGCCTGACAATGACTTTGAGACGACAGGGCTACACATCTGGCCCCTGTATTAGATCAGCAACATGATCATTTAGGGGCTGGGGGAGGGATATATAGGATCCCTTTAATTATCACACAGGGGCAGAGGTGTCATCAGCATCATGTGACCTGACCTTTAATAAAGGACACTAATAATGGATGTATAATTCAGGTGGAGGAGAGAAGGATACAGAAAGTTCTAGATTATCCAAAGTGTTTAACCACTAACACTAAGTCAATGGTAAAATCAGGAATATAGAAAAGCTGGATGAGGGGCCCCCCGTGTCAGCAGTCATGGCTGTCACCCAGCTTTCCCCAGCCCAGGACTAGATGACGTTCTGGAGGATGTGTCACATGACTTTCCAGAAATCTTTGGGTGCTTATTGGGAAATGTGCAGATTATATAATAGCCAGAGGGGCCCATTATATATTATCCCAGGGCCCAAATATTTCTGATTATTCGAGAGACGGATCATTGGCTAAATCAATATTCATTATAACAAGTCATTAGGAAGCAGAGAGGCAGCGCATGGACATGATAGATTATTCTACAATATGGCAGTCACATATTTCCCCTTCTAGGTATTGTCTGTCTGTCACATATGTATCTATCTATATAGCGCTATATACACTGTATACACATGTAGGATTATATACACTGTGCATACACATGCAGCACTATATACACTGTACACACATGCAGCACTATATACACTGTATACACATGCAGCACTATATACACTGTACACACAAGCAGCACTATATACACTGTATGCACACGTAGCACTATATACACATGTAGCACTGTACACACATGTAGAACTATATACACATGCAGCACTATATACACTGTACACACATGTAGCACTATATACACATGCAGCACTATACACTGTATACACATGTAGCACTATATACACTGTACACACATGCATCACTATATACACTGTATGCACACGTAGCACTATATACACATGTAGCACTATATACACTGTATACACATGCATCACTTTATACACTGTATACTCTATACATACATGCATCACTTTATACACTGTACATACACAGATATGCAGCACTATATACACGCATGCAGGACTATATACACTGTATATATACACACATGCAGCACTATATACACTGTACATACACACATGATGCATTATATACACTGTACATACACACATATGCAGCATTACATACACCGTACACACATGCTGCATTATATACACTGTATATACATTACACATATGTAGGATTACATACACTGTGCATACACATGCAGGCTCTATAGCTGCGCACACGTATAGCAGGGAGTGCACCATCTGGATAGTTGATCCCTCTTGGCCCTGTTCCTATAAATGCTCCGCACATTACATATTCTATTAATAAGACGTCTTGCGGGAGCATATTATCGGATACACTGAGGGCAGCGCGTATAATACCGCCCACTGGTCTATCCCCCGGGATCAGGGGGCACCTAGCTGGGGGCAGTGATATGAGACCCTGGTTACTGACAGTCCACGATTATATGGACTCTTATCCCCCTCCATTTACAGAGAGAGGTATCATGGACGGCATCTTAAAGGGATGGGGGTTTATAAAGATATAAATATCCTGAAAACATTCCAGTGTGCCGCCCTCATACCCGTCTCTTATAATTGCCCTAATACTTCTGAGGGTTTGTTACAATGTATCCTCTATGAACTAATACCCCATCCCTCTTGTTACAATGTATCGGCCTGTATCTGGAATAAGGTGCAGCTATCCGAACGTGTAATGCCAGGCTCAGCCTGTGGACCCGGGGGGAGCTGTTGTTGTGTTTCCCAGCGCTGGCTGCTTGTCCCCTGGCGCCCCCTGTTGCCTGGCATGTGTAAGAGCTTGCATGTTGTGCTGGGAGTGCGGAGCCCCTCTGGTACGTGTCACTCCATGTCAGCTCCAAACAACTTACAAAGGACTTTAAATATTTATACGAATCTATATCTCAGATATACAAGAGGCGCTCACGAGGCCATGGGCGGCCGGGGGTAATTGCAGGGCGATAACCTCAGGTAAGAGAGTCACTAAAAACTGGGGCTCCCTTAAAGGGGAAGGATTGGCGGATGCCGGTATAACACAAATTTAGAGTGAATAAATAATACCGCCATACGATACTCGCTCACATTAAAATATGATACAATTTCCACTTAATACTACATCATCGTGCTCATATAATGCTGACATATAGTGATGCATAATACCGCAACACAGTGCTGGTCAAAAAGTACCATGTAATGTTTCATTACTGCAACACTGGGTTGAATTAAATATATTGTATAATGCTTACATATTGTTACATAAAACCCCCATGTGCTGACATAATAACGCTACACAATGTCCAGATAAAAGGTCCACGTAATGCTGCATGATAGTGAGTATAGAGCCACAGAATGCATAATACCGCCACTTCATAATGAATAAAAATAATGAATATGTACTACAAACGTACAGTATCTGTATAAAAGTGCCGTATAGTTCTTGCGTAAGACTGTCATAATACCACCATACAAAATAGTGCTGCACACTGCCTACTTAAATGTGCCATGGGTATATAATACTGCCACATAGTGCTCACATAATAATAGCATACAGCCCATCCGAAATTCTATGCCATACAAAGCTTACATAATAGTACACAGTAGTATTCAGTGAATATATAATACCACCATACAGTGCACATGATATAATACTATATACTGTTCATATTAGAGCGGCAATCAGTGAATAAATATGTAGAATTTTCATACTTCTATACTATGCAAAGCCGAAACCTGATACTGCCAGGCCGTGACTATAGTATTCCGAGGATAGTAAAATATACCACCACAATCAAATTACAACCACTATACAGTGTCTTCCCCTTTCTGGCCATTTTGTAATTCTGCTATATCGCTGTATATACGGTATATTGTAATCCTGTTATATCACTGTATATTGTAATCCTGCTATATCGCTGTATATATGGTATATTGTAATTCTGCTATATCACTGTATATTGTAATACTGCTACATAGTTGTATACTGTAATGCCGCAATATCATTCTATATTGTAATGCTGCTATACTGTATATTGTAATGCCGCTATACTGTATATTGTAATGCCACTATATCATTGTATATTGTAATGCCGCTATATCATTGTATATTGTAATCCTGCTATATCACTGTATATTGTAATGCCGCTATATCATTGTATATTGTAATGCCGCTATATTACTGTATATTGTAATGCTGCTATATCATTGTATATTGTAATCCTGCTATATCACTGTATATTGTAATGCCGCTATATCATTGTATATTGTAATGCCGCTATATTACTGTATATTGTAATGCCGCTATATCACTGTATATTGTAATGCTGCTATATCACTGTATATTGTAATGCTGCTATATCACTGTATATTGTAATGCCGCTATTTCATTGTATATTGTAATGCCGCTATATTACTGTATATTGTAATGCCGCTATATCACTGTATATTGTAATCCTGTTATATCACTGTACATACGGTATATTGTAATGCCGCTATATCATTGTATATTGTAATGCCGCTATATCACTGTATATTGTAATGCCGCTATATCACTGTATATTGTAATGCCGCTATATCCCTGTATATTGTAATCCTGCTATATCATTGTATATTGTAATCCTGCTATATCACTGTATATTGTAATGCCGCTATTTCATTGTATATTGTAATGTCACTATATCCCTGTATATTGTAATGCCGCTATATCACTGTATATTGTAATGCCACTATATCACTGTATATTGTAATGCCGCTATTTCCCTGTATATTGTAATGCCGCTATATCCCTGTATATTTTAATGCTGCTATTTCCCTGTATATTGTAATGCCGCTATATCATTCTGTTCTGTATTGCTGACTGTTTCCGTCACAGTGTATCAGTAAGGTTTCTCCCAGTACCTGGTGCAGTCGGTGTTGTGTTTGTCTCTGTACATCCCTGGGTGTACATAATACCGTCATCCTGAAGCGCGTTACATAATACTGTCATCCTGATGAATATATTTCCGCTCCCAACGTCTTGCGGCGGGTCCTTTATAATCGATCATTTTAATTGGTTTTCAGGACGTCCGGATGATGGTGGCACAGCGATGGTGCCTCAGGGGCTCCAGGGCGAGGGAACCTGGATCATCAGGTACAGGCAGAATTTGTTTTTGTCTCTTTGGCTTCAGTGTAAAAAGTAAAGTAATAAGTCACTGCCCTGAAGACGTACGAGGGCAGCGGAGCGCCCGCCGTATACTGCGATGCCGGAATATGAGGAGTGCTCTATTACCAGGACACCGACTCCGAAAATAAACACCTGTTTTCATATAAAAATCTGCATTGTGCTGTGTCCTCACAATGCTGAGCTCTTACGTCCCTGCATTTAACTGCTGCGTAGCCCCACCCCTCTGCTCTGAGGTACTGCTTGAGCATTCAACCAACTTCTACTTATAAGAGATCTAAGGAGATTTGATGCATCTTGATCCGAAGATGTAACAGCACAGCAGTGTGAGGACACAGGGGGTGTGTATTCACTAAGCTTTCTACATACAGCTGCTCTACTGCTCCTCCCTGCTCTGAGTGACTGCTGCAGTCTTAAACAAGAAGACATTGAGAGTTTTTAGTCAGAACAAAGGAGAAATCTCAATGCGGGGAGTTGGGTGAGGACATCCCTCCAGGGCACTTGGAGAAGTAACAAACGTAAAATATAAATCCATACATCAAAGTCCTGCTGATACTAGCAACACACAAAAAAATATTATTACACTTAACTCAAGGGACAAAACCTTACAATGGTTGCAGAGAGCACAAAGCAAAGCAGTGTGAGGACAAGCCTCGTCCCCACCCAATGCTATAGTCCTGGAATGTTAATCCATATTTCTCAGTCCTGCTGCTACTAACACAAAGATACACAAAGGTCAGATTACACATATCTCCAGGGACAATACATAGCACTGGCTGCAGACTACATGGTCACACCTGCTGACAGGTTCCCTTTAAGACGTGGCTACAGCAGCTAAATACAATTAGGCGCCAAAAAATTCCACATAAATTCTAGGACAGTGTCACAATGTCAGGGGATGACTCTGACACAACACCACGGGGCGTATGTATATTTTATGGGACCTTGTAGGCCCCCAGATAATAGCGGGCGATGTAAGGGCGATATTACAGTCCTGAGGTGATGGCTGGGACACACACGCCCAGGGAGAACACATCACATAAAGGGGTTAATACGGCTTCATAGCGGTAACATTGGACCGCAATATTCAATGTTACCACAAAATGGCCGCCGGTCCTAAATATTTTACAACTGTATATTAAAAAGCGTCATATGTTGTTGTGTGAAATAATCAGGAGCGGAGGCCGCAGGAGGCCAGGAATCATCAGACGTCCGGTTGCTAAGTAACGTGTGTCCCCTCGGTGGCTGGGGAAGCCACAAAATGGCCGTCACTTTGGTAGGAGAAGACGTTCCCTCATCCTATCATGGACTTTGTTTCCTATGGGAAAGAGGAATGAGTTGAGGAATCAGCTGAAGGAGACGTCCTGACACACAATTAGAGTTGGAGTGATAAAGTGCTTGGACCTGCACGACACAGAGATAACAGCCGCCATCTTACCCTTCACACAAGGTCACCATGGCCGCACGTGTCATACCTGAGTTCCAGGCACGGGACCGCACAACATCCCCACCCTATACTGTGACGCCATATAGAAAACTGTCCTACACATAGAGACGGGAGGGAATCCCTCTACTGCTACACACAGTGATGTCACAGGACAGGGATAATACACACAGTGATGTCACAGTACAGGGGATAATACACACAGTGATGTCACAGTACAGGGATAATACACACAGTGATGTCAAAGTACAGGGATAATACACACAGTGATGTCATAGTACAGGGATAATACACACAGTGATGTCACAGTACAGGGATAATACACACAGTGATGTCGCAGTACAGGGATAATACACACAGTGATGTCAAAGTACAGGGATCATACGCACAGTGATGTCACAGTACAGAGATAATACACACAGTGATGTCACAGTACAGGGATAATACACACAGTGATGTCACAGTACAGAGATAATACACACAGTGATGTCACAGTACAGAGATAATACACACAGTGATGTCACAGTACAGGGATAATACACACAGTGATGTCACAGTACAGGGATAATACACACAGCGATGTCACAGTACAGGGATAATACACACAGCGATGTCACAGTACAGGGATAATACACACAGTGATGTCACAGTACAGGGATAATACACACAGTGATGTCACAGTACAGAGATAATACACACAGTGATGTCACAGTACAGGGATAATACACACAGTGATGTCACAGTACAGAGATAATACACACAGTGATGTCACAGTACAGAGATAATACACACAGTGATGTCACAGTACAGGGATAATACACACAGTGATGTCACAGTACAGGGATAATACACACAGCGATGTCACAGTACAGGGATAATACACACAGCGATGTCACAGTACAGGGATAATACACACAGTGATGTCACAGTACAGGGATAATACACACAGGGATGTCACAGTACAGGGATAATACATACAGTGATGTCACAGTACAGGGATAATACACACAGTGATGTCACAGTACAGAGATAATACACACAGTGATGTCACAGTACAGGGATAATACACACAGTGATGTCACAGTACAGGGAATAATACACACAGTGATGTCACAGTACAGGGGATAATACACACAGTGATGTCACAGTACAGGGATAATACACACAGTGATGTCACAGTACAGGGATAATACACACAGTTATGTCACAGTACAGGGATAATACACACAGTGATGTCACAGTACAGGGATAATACACACAGTGATGTCACAGTACAGGGATAATACACACAGTGATGTCACAGTACAGGGATAATACACACAGGGATGTCACAGTACAGGGATAATACACACAGTGATGTCACAGTACAGGGATAATACACACAGTGATGTCACAGTACAGAGATAATACACACAGTGATGTCACAGTACAGGGATAATACACACAGTGATGTCACAGTACAGGGAATAATACACACAGTGATGTCACAGTACAGGGGATAATACACACAGTGATGTCACAGTACAGGGATAATACACACAGTTATGTCACAGTACAGGGATAATACACACAGTTATGTCACAGTACAGGGATAATACACACAGTGATGTCACAGTACAGGGGATAATACACACAGTGATGTCACAGTACAGGGATAATACACACAGTGATGTCACAGTACAGAGATAATACACACAGTGATGTCACAGTACAGGGATAATACACACAGTGATGTCACAGTACAGAGATAATACACACAGTGATGCCACAGTACAGGGATAATACACACAGTGACGTCACAGTACAGGGATAATACACACAGTGATGTCACAGTACAGGTATAATACACACAGTGATGTCACAGTACAGGGATAATACACACAGTGATGTCACAGTACAGGGATAATACACACAGTGATGTCACAGTACAGAGATAATACACACAGTGATGTCACAGTACAGGGATAACACACAGTGATGTCACAGTACAGGGATAATACACACAGCGATGTCACAGTACAGAGATAATACACACAGTGATGTCACAGTACAGGGGATAATACACACAGTGATGTCACAGTACAGGGATAATACACACAGTGATGTCACAGTACAGGGGATAATACACACAGTGATGTCACAGTACAGGGATAATACACACAGTGATGTCACAGTACAGGGGATAATACACACAGTGATGTCACAGTACAGGGATAATACACACAGTGATGTCACAGTACAGAGATAATACACACAGTGATGTCACAGTACAGGGATAATATATATGTATGTATGTGTGACTTTTTTGGTGCATTTGTGTATTTTCACCAAAATGTACAACTTTTCCACTCGTCTAGCAAAGTTATCTTTAGAATCCAGATCACAATGTATTGAAAAATCGCAATTTGTGCTACCTAGGAGTTGTAGGAGAAGGTTTCATAGGGGTCGCAGAAGAATATGCCACTTTTGTGTGACTTTTAAAAAAATAAGATTGTGAAAAAAACCCCCAACAAACTCACATGCCTGATATAAGACCCTCACAGATGTATCAAAAAAGTCCGAAATCCGCTAAAGATAAATGACCCCCACACAGCAGCACAGAGTATTTCAGCGGAGGCAGACTGTCCGATCAGTGAGACGGATTTGCATTGATGTAAGGTTTAGAGAATAGAGAGATCAGGGGGCAGCGGTGACTCCATGGTGTCACATCTGTCCACGACCTGTCACCTCCAGTCCTCAGACACGCCATGACATGCAGACAGAGATATCACTTGTTACGGGTCTAGTAGAGAGTCGCCGATGCTGCAGGAAATATGCCACCTCGTGCCTCATCCATCATTGGGCCGTGAATAAATGGCGCAGCGGCAGCCGCTAACATAAACACGCTACAGCAGCGTCTCACTTTATAGCTCCGCTGCCGCGTGTGGCAGGAGCTGTTAAAGGGATGACTGATGACGGACTGCTAAAAAATGTGGCCGCCTCGCAGGGAAGAAGACTCTCCATCTCCCTGATCCTGGGAGGAGGACACAGCATCTTGTTCCAATCTGCCATGATGGAGGGGACCGTGAGCTAATAGATATGATGGTCAGAGCTGCCTATAACGACATCAGATCGGTCCGAAACTACTGCGTGCTATATATCAAAGAGATAAGCGGCATGGCCCAAAACCAGCAGCTGCTGATTTCCACAAGAGAAGTGTGGTTGTAAATATAGCACTAGAAGGATGTTGGGAGGAAAAGGTATATGGATACTTTAGCCCTAGTGATTTATCAAAGCACAAATCGTTCACCTAACGTGGAAAACCCCTTTAAGGGGGCTTGTCATGAAACACTAAATTACAAATGCTTCACCTCAAGTGATTACCGCTGTGCCCCTGATCAATTTAGTGTTTGTTTTATTAAAATCCGTCCACCCATTCAAAAGATATGACCTCCGGAAGTCTATATGTAAATCCCTGATTATTAGAATAGACACGGACACGCCCCTGCTTAGATTTACAACCCCCTTGGCTAACTTTGGAACAGTGGCCATAACTTTTGAATAGTTGGTCAGATTTTGATAAAATAAATGACAAATTAATTAGGGAAACCACACCTATCCAATGAGAGAGGTCATTAAATATTCTGTTTTCAAAGAAAGTTCCCCTTTAAGAGTCCTTTCAACCAATAAATTATTAATTTCCATTGCCCGTGAACAAATAATTGTTACAGGTAGTAAATACCCGGTGTCACTGTCTGCTCTTTACTCCTGTCTGCATAAAATGTCTTAGTCCTGACTGACTTCTGTCCCCTCGGAGCAACAGGCAGGTCAGGGCCGAGCACATTCCTCTACTGATCCATATGCATGAGGAGGATTTGCATCTATTAGAATGTATTAGCATTTTATCCATTACACAGACAGACTTGTCTACACTAACCTTCTAGACTTGGGGTCACACATTTGCTTAGAATCTCCATGTCACTATGTGATTGACTTATTATACACCAAGGGGTTAAATGATAGAAAGAGAAGATCATACTACAAGAGACATATATATGATGGCAGGGACTGTAATGTATAAGAGGGAAGTAGAAAGTTCTATGGAATGTATTACACACTATATACTGTACTGTAGAGGAGACAACACTAATCCAATCATCATAGCTTTATTTGTTGTATTTCCATACATAGGGGGCAGTATTATAGTAGTTATATTCCTGTACATAGGGGGCAGCATTATAGTAGTTATATTCCTGTACATAGGGGGCAGTATTATAGTAGTTATATTCTTGTACATAGAAGCAGTATTATAGTAGTTATATACTTGTACATAGGGGGCAGTATTATAGTAGTTATATTCTTGTACATAAGGGGCAGTATTATAGTAGTTATATTCTTGTACATAGGGGGCAGTATTATAGTAGTTATATTCTTGTACATAGGGGGCAGTATTATAGTAGTTATATTCTTGTACATAAGGGGCAGTATTATAGTAGTTATATTCTTGTACATAGGGGGCAGTATTATAGTAGTTATATTCTTGTACATAGGGGGCAGTATTATAGTAGTTATATTCCTGTACATAGGGGGCAGTATTATAGTAGTTATATTCTTGTACATAGGGGGCAGTATTATAGTAGTTATATTCTTGTACATAGGGGGCAGTATTATAGTAGTTATATTCCTGTACATAGGGGGCAGTATTATAGTAGTTATATTCCTGTACATAGGGGGCAGTATTATAGTAGTTATATTCTTGTACATAGGGGGCAGTATTATAGTAGTGATATGCTTGTACATAGGTGGCAGTATTATAGTAGTTATATTCCTGTACATAGGGGGTAGTATTATAGTAGTTATATTCCTGTACATAGGGGGCAGTATTATAGTAGTTATATTCTTGTACATAGGGGGCAGTATTATAGTAGTGATATGCTTGTACATAGGGGGCAGTATTATAGTAGTTATATTCTTGTACATAGGGGGCAGTATTATAGTAGTTATATTCCTGTACATAGGGGGCAGTATTATAGTAGTTATATTCTTGTACATAGGGGGCAGTATTATAGTAGTTATATTCTTGTACATAGGGGGCAGTATTATAGTAGTTATATTCTTGTACATAGGGGGCAGTATTATAGTAGTTATATTCTTGTACATAGGGGGCAGTATTATAGTGTTATATTCTTGTACATAGGGGGCAATATTATAGTAGTTATATTCTTGTACATAGGGGGCAGTATTATAGTAGTTATATTCTTGTACATAGGGGGCAGTATTATAGTAGTTATATTCTTGTACATAGGGGGCAGTATTATAGTGTTATATTCTTGTACATAGGGGCAGTATTATAGTAGTTATATTCCTGTACATAGGGGGCAGTATTATAGTAGTTATATTCTTGTACATAGGGGGCAGTATTATAGTGTTATATTCTTGTACATAGGGGGCAGTATTATAGTAGTTATATTCTTGTACATAGGGGGCAGTATTATAGTAGTTATATTCCTGTACATAGGGGGCAGTATTATAGTAGTTATATTCTGGTACATAGGTGGCAGTATTATAGTAGTTATATTCTTGTACATAGGGGGCAGTAATATAGTAGTTATAGTCTTGTACATAGGGGGCAGTATTATAGTAGTTATATTCTTGTACATAGGGGGCAGTATTATAGTGTTATATTCTTGTACATAGGGGGCAGTATTATAGTAGTTATATGCTTAGTATTTTATGTCAGTGATATGTGACATTGCCGTAGTTGTTCTTCCGCTGCCCTCTCCCTGTATAATATGTCGCCTGCTGTATACAAATTACAAAAATTTAATTAACAAAACATTTCTACCTAGATTCCATTGTATTGGCCAGAACTGATTAAGAAATCGCTTCTCAGAAAATTCATAAAGTTGATTTATTTTATCCTGTCTGGGTTCCTATTGTCTTATATAAACACGTCTTACGGAATGCAGTTCGCGCTTCTCATAATTCCGCCTGTAAACATCACATACAATGAGTCAGGCGCACACAGGACGGGGGAGATTTCTTACATCCAGTATCCAAACTATTTTCCGTCTATTATTCTCCATAGAGTGAGCGCTGGCCGTGTACACGGGAATGTAAACTCCTGATTCATCCCAAGTAGCAGAACAAGGGCCGTATTTATAGCAATTGTAACAGAATATCAGCTCTGGAATTTAAAGTGATCTGTCCTTTAACCCAATGTTAGGATTCGCAGGAAGTGCTGACGTACAAAGCAAGGATTAAAATCATCCCCACAAACTTCTAAGCAGGTGTAGTCCCACCCACGAGGATCTATAGGCCCGCCCCTGAACAGCTTGACCCACCTTAGGGCTGGTTTTGAGAATCCCTACGCCTTCAGACCAAGAACTGTCATGGCATGTTGGTATTAAGAGGTCACGATAGAGAGCAAAGGTCATAGTGTAGCAGGTTAGGAGGTCCCAAAAATCTAGTAGAAGTTAACCCCATTTCTAGTTAGAGACAACAAGATGGGTTTGGACTGGTTATAGGATCCTTTAGTAGGACACATTAGTAGGCCATAAGATTTAGATGAAGACAACCTTAAAGTAAAGGTAGGGTCAGATAGAATATATGTCATAGGACAGATTAGGAGGCCCAGAAGATCCAACACAAGAAGTCATCATATCTGGTCAAAGAGGTCAAGATGGGTTCGGACTGACTATAGGATCTTCTGGTAGTACATAGAATAGGGCAAAAAGATTTAGCTGAGGACCTCCTTAAGGTCAAGAAAGAGCCAGGTAAGACATGGGACACATAAGGAGGCCCCAAAGAACTGAGAGAAGACAACACCATATATATTCAAAGAGGTCAAGATGGGTTCCGACTGACTATAGGATCCTCTGGTAGTGCACATTAGTAGGGCAAAGGATTTAGCTAAGGACAACCCTAACGGCAAGATTTGGCCAAATAAGACATAGGTCAAAGGAGACATTAGGGAACCCAAAGATCCAACAGAAGACAACACCATATCTTGTCCAAGAACTAAAGACGGATTGGACTGACTCTAGGATCCTCCGGTAGTGCACATTACTAGGTCAAAAGATTGGGCCAGATAAGACATAGGTCATAGGACATATTAGGAGGCCCCAAAGAACACTAAATCTGGTCAAAGATGTCAAGATGGGTTAGGACAAACTATAGGATCCTCTGGTAAAACACATTAATAGGCCAAAATATTTAGCGGAAGACAACCTAAAGGTATAAATAGGGCGAGATGCAAAAGAAACTTTAGGAGGCCCAAAAGCACTACGAGAGGACAACCACATATGGTGTTTGAAAGGTCAAGTTAGAGCCATTGGATCCTCTGGGAGGACACATCAGTGTCCACCACTTATTGCTATGGACAGCATGTGATGGGGTCAGACACTACTTGTGGTGTCCATAGTGGGTGACCCTTGTTGGCAATAGGAAGTTGTAGAGAATTCTCATCCTGGGCCCAGGGTCTTGAAGGTGCCGTATGAAACCTGTTTTGGATGGTGCTCCAAGTTACCGTTCTGGTTCCTTTCCCCATCCCAAGGGATTGAATCTCACTGATTGGGAGATCCGAACTTTTAAATTTGGCCCCGCCCACAAAATAACTGTCACTCGACATCTCAACAGATATAGAGTAAACTCTCTATCTGTCTACATCACGATGTGTGTGGAATGGAAGCGATGGGAAACAGATGCCAACATGAGCTCTTTGATGTTCCGGAAAAAAAATAAACTCCCGGAACATCTTAATATTTTTGTAAATACAGAAGGCGCACGGCTCGCCCCCCCCCCCATCCTCCCCCTTATCTGTCTGACAATCTGCACGCTGACAGCTCCTGGCGTATCCACATCGTTAATCAGAACCCGAATCCCCCCGGGTCCGGACGCAGACCCCGCGCCTCATCACCTCATTTTTCTTTCTATGATTTTTTCCGTCTTATCTCAACCTGTCCGTATAAAAAAGCCGCCACATCCAGGACTTATCCGTCTGCTGCGCTTCTCCAGTCAGGAAAGACGTTTAAGACTAATTCCCGGCCGCGATGAATGAGGAAAAACATCGGAGAGGATTAATAACACGACAGACGTTTCCAAAAGTCCTTGGGGAGAAATCAGAATCTATTATCTATGTCATCAGTAACACCGGACCGGGACCACATGACCCAAAGCTACAGCAACCCCTATACAATATATGTATATACAGCTTCTACATAGTGTATAGTAATATGGATCTCCTGTATATAGTGATATATGTACAGCCGGTATAACCTGGGGATCTCCTGTATATAGTGATATATGTACAGCCGGTATAACCTGGGGATCTCCTGTATATAATGATATATGTACAGTCGGTATAACCTGGGGATCTCCTGTATATAATGATATATGTACAGCCGGTATAACCTGGGGATCTCCTGTATATAATGATATATGTACAGCTGGTATAACCTGGGGATCTCCTGTATATAATGATATATGTACAGCTGGTATAACCTGGGGATCTCCTGTATATAATGATATATGTACAGCCGGTATAACCTGGGGATCTCCTGTATATAATGATATATGTACAGCCGGTATAACCTGGGGATCTCCTGTATATAATGATATATGTACAGCCGGTATAACCTGGGGATCTCCTGTATATAATGATATATGTACAGAGGGTATAACCTGGGGATCTCCTGTATATAATGATATATGTACAGCTGGTATAACCTGGGGATCTCCTGTATATAATGATATATGTACAGCCGGTATAACCTGGGGATCTCCTGTATATAATGATATATGTACAGCTGGTATAACCTGGGCATCTCCTGTATATAATGATATATGTACAGCCGGTATAACCTGGGGATCTCCTGTATATAATGATATATGTACAGCCGGTATAACCTGGGGATCTCCTGTATATAGTGATATATGTACAGCCGGTATAACCTGGGGATCTCCTGTATATAATGATATATGTACAGCTGGTGTAACCGGGGGATCCCCTGTATATAATGATATATGTACAGCTGGTATAACCTGGGGATCTCCTGTATATAATGATATATGTACAGCTGGTATAACCTGGGGATCTCCTGTATATAATGATATATGTACAGCTGGTATAACCTGGGGATCTCCTGTATATAATGATATATGTACAGCTGGTATAACCTGGGGATCTCCTGTATATAATGATATATGTACAGCTGGTATAACCTGGGGATCTCCTGTATATAATGATATATGTACAGCCGGTATAACCTGGGGAACTCCTGTATATAATGATATATGTACAGCCGGTATAACCTGGGGATCTCCTGTATATAATGATATATGTACAGCCGGTATAACCTGGGGATCTCCTGTATATAATGATATATGTACAGCCGGTATAACCTGGAGATCTCCTGTATATAATGATATATGTACAGCTGGTATAACCTGGGGATCTCATGTATATAATGATATATGTACAGCTGGTATAACATGTCTGTTCTATCGTTGCTGCTGAAGCGCCAGTAATCGTATGAGTCGGTTAATAAGAGCGTCCAGGTCAGGGGCACAGAAGCGTCGGCACTAATATACAGCACTGCCGGCCGGGCATGTATATACAAACAGCCTCCGCATCACACTCTAAGTGACTGATATCTCTCCATCCACTGCTGGGAAACATCTCACATCATGTACGTTAACCCCACGTAATGTGAGGGAGTCCCTGGCAAGAGTTAAAATGGACCCCTTTTTTGGCATTGGTTCATTTCATCACACCCCTTGACTGTGATGGTATGATCCACAGTGTGAATGTAGTCCCTACACCTATAAGTGTAATATATAATACAATCCTAGTTTACATTATTTCTCACCAATCTACCACTCAGTGTATGAAGAAAGCAGAATGACCACCCAGCTTTCCTAGAGTTCTGACTATCCTTTTTATGATGACTCTCTCCCTTATAGCGTCATATTTAGGAAACACTGCCATTCAGGACTGGGAAAGCTGGGTTACTCTCTCTGTGGAATTAGTAATGGTGACCATATTAGTAGTCACCCAGCTTTCCCAGATTGATATAAACCCGAATCAGATATTTAGAAGTTTGACATCAGAAGACGCCTCTCCGGCATATTACAGCAGCTATACGGAGAGTTTTGGCGGAACGCTTGCCCCTCCCCCATAATGGCGACCAGCCCCGTATTCCGCGCGTCTCCCTTAACGCTGAGGTGAACATGATTTGATCACAGCTGACATCTCAGTCTGAGAACATCACAGGACGCCAGCAATTTCTCCGGAAGAAAAGACATTTATCGGCGGTCGATGGCGGCCTAGGGAAAAACATAAAGGAACGCTCCAAGACGTCTCCGGTGACGGCTGAAGACGCGGCGCGGTCCGGCGGGAAATCTTACGTCTTATCTACATCCAGACAGAGGAAATCGGAAGCGTACGGCTAAAATGAAATTCTTCTTTGTAATATAATCACAATTTTCATGAATTCTTTCACAGTATTAATCAATCAGCTTTCAGTCCCAGCTCTTTCTGCCCCTATCACAGCAGGAAATCTCAGCATTGTGGGGTGCAGCTTCCAAAATTAGCACAGAAAGGTCTGCTCACTGACTGGGTGCTGTATCCTGTGGCTGACAAGCTATGCTTTCACTCCCCTCTCTATCCGGCTGCTCTTACTACCTCTATCACAGCAGAAAATCCCAGCATAATAGGGTAAATGTAGCTTCCAGTAATATAACAAAACAGCAAATGCTGTTTTTGGTGGATGGAATGATAACTGTGCTGAATCTAGTGACCGTCAAGGAATGCTTTCAATTGTTGCTCTATCTGCCTTTATCACAGCAGCAAGTCCCAGCATCATAGGGTGGAAGTAGCTTTCAAAAACAGCATATCAATAACTCTGTGCTGCACACTGTGGATCTCAGTCGTGACAATCTGGCAGGTCTTTCTGCCCCTATCACAGCAAGAACACCCAGAATAATTCTTAAAAAACAGTCAATGTAACGTCCAATAATCAAACTGGCACAGGACAGGAAGTGGTGACAGTATATCCTGTGGCTCTCGGTGTGTGCTTTCTATCCTTGCCCTGTTCTGCAGCTCTTTCTGCCCCTCCCGCAGGAGACAATCCCAGCATAATATTGACAAACCAGTCAATATTGCTGCCAATCAATCAAAACAGTACAGAAAGTTATTTTGGATGGAATGACTTGTGCTGTATCCTCTAGATTAGTTTACAATCCCTGCTCTGTCTGACAGCCCTTTCTGCCCCTACCTCAGCAGAAAGTCCCAGCATAATATGAAAACCTACAAAGCAAGTCTCCTTTAGTCAGCGTGGGTGTGAGACACTGCATGGAGAACCCACTTACTAAAAAGAAAACTCAAATATTACTACTGGAAAGGACAATAGATAGTTTCACTCCTGCTGGTAGCTCTTTCTGCCCCTACCACAGCAGCAAGTTGCAGCATGTTCCCTCTGTCAATGTATGGAAGTGATCATGTTCACATCCAGAAGTGGAGCTAGTGAAGTCCAAAAAGTCTGCAGTTTTGTTACAATATATCAGTAGCACAAATCTCTCCCACCCTAGGAGCTCATGGAACACTGATACATTGTAACAGATTGCAGCTCTGCGTCCAGTCCTACAGATATATCTATGTATGTTAACCCTATGGGTTTAGCTTCTCAGTTCCAGATCAACTTTCCGTCAACTTCTAAGGGAGATTATAAAGTCTACATCTCTGCCTTGTCTTGGCTGATGTATATAATAAGGGACTGCGCAAAAGTTCAACAGATTTAATTAAAGTCCGGCGGTTTGAAGCAGATAAGTTTAAAAAGAAGCATTTAATCCTAATAATTAAGTTTTAGGAGGCGGCCATGATAAGCCCCTTGATGATAACAATCTGCTTTAATTTGTCCCAGAGCCTGAATTCCAACCGAGTGCGTTTCTCTCCATAGATTACTTTAGCCGTAGGAGACGACATGAGAGCGGATGAGGGGCAGAGGACGTCCATCCCTACCACCGTATATATATATAGATATGATCTTATATGTTGGGCTGAAGAATAGGCCTGGCACAACTTCAAAAAACACTATTTTTCTAAAAGTAGCGCCCCCGCCTTGTGAACAGGCTGCATCTGGTACTGCACTTTAGTCAGTACATCAAAACACAATAGAGAGTATAGTAGTCATCA
Source organism: Engystomops pustulosus (assembly GCF_040894005.1). Lineage (NCBI taxonomy): Eukaryota > Metazoa > Chordata > Amphibia > Anura > Leptodactylidae > Engystomops > Engystomops pustulosus. The sequence goes on from NC_092418.1 coordinate 17,059,300, forward strand.
CATCAGCTTAATTAACCAGTCAATAAACCACACAAGTTATCAGGGTCACACAGCTTTCCCAAATTCCTGAAAGGCGAATGCTGCTTAATCTTGCTTAATTACATTTTCCCATACAAAATGGATTTATAACTAGTCACTGATGAAACAGCTCCATTTCAGGATTCAGGAAAAGCTGGGTGACATCCATAAATGCAAATGCAAAGGGGCTTTTTCCTGACTTCTGGAAAGAAAATCTGCTCAGTAATGTGATGTGATATAACCATCAGTACTGAACAGATACATACATGTATGCAGATGTTCACCCAGCTTTTCTATGGCCCTGAATAATCTTTGAGAGCTGTAGTGCATTCCAAACAGATGTTCACCAAGCTTCCCAAAGGAGATATAACAAGATATGTATTTTAAATAACAATTGTTCTGTTTTATATGCATTGCAGACATTCACCCAGCTTTTCCATACTACTGAATGACCCCATGACGAGCTCTAATGCTCCTGAATGGCTCATCTGCATTGTTAGGCTACATTGCCTGGATGTAGGCATCATTAGACAATTTTAGTATTCAGGATTCTGGAAAAGCTGGATGTTAACACTTAGTGCAACTGTAAGAGATGCTACAAGCAATATAGTCTTAAAGTGGAAGTGCCTTGTTCTGACAAACACATCTCGCCATCTTTAGGAAGAATCTCCATTCAGGAGTCTGGAAAAGCGGGATGAATCGTGGCACTGACCCAACTTTCCACTAATGAGCTATCTGTGAGACATTGCAGCTGAGTCCGCCTGTGCGTCTCTGCGCTCCAGATGAGCCCTCGCCTTCCTCCGCCTCCTGTCTCCATATTCTTTATTTCCGCCATGTTATTATAATAATTCCGGAATCTTGGAGAAAGATGGTGGAAATAAAGGAGCAGGCGACACATCTGCTCGGGGTAGTGGATTACCAGAACTTAATTGGCGTGCATGAGGTCAGTTACATAATACTGGGATAATGCAGAGCTGTGCGGGTACAGTGCCGCTCACATACTGTATCCTTATGTAGCAGAGCTGAATATGTCACAGCTCCTGAAAATGATGCAGTCCCATGTAAAACCACAGACAACACATCATGACAAACTCAGCTCTTTGTATGAGACACAGAATAATTGTGTGTGTGCTGCGTTAGATACGTTCAGCACTGCTACATCTATCCTACAAGCCTAGACAAGCTCTGCAGTTCTTCTTCTGATCTACCAGCACAACAAAGTTAGCTCTGCTTTATCTGTAGCTGTATTGCATCTGACAAACTCAGCTCTGCTATCTCTGACACACTAGCTCTGCTACATCACACACCCTACGACCATGGCATCTGACAAACTCAGCTCTGCTATCTCTGAGACACTGGCTCTGCTACATCACACACCCTAGGACCATGGTATCTGACAAACTCAGCTTTGCTGCATCTGAGACACTGGCACTGCTACATCACACACCCTAGGACCATGGCATCTGACAAACTCAGCTCTGCTGTATCTGAGACACTGGCTCTGCTACATCACACACCCTAGGACCATGGTATCTGACAAACTCAGCTCTGCTGTATCTGAGACACTGGCTCTGCTACATCACACACCCTAGGACCATGGTATCTGACAAACTCAGCCCTCCTGTATCTGAGACACTGGCTCTGCTACATCACACACCCTAGGACCAAGGCATCTGACAAACTCAGCTCTGCTGTATCTGAGACACTGGCTCTGCTACATCACACACCCTAGGACCATGGCATCTGACAAACTCAGCTCTGCTGTATCTGAGACACTGGCTCTGCTACATCACACACCCTAGGACCAAGGCATCTGACAAACTCAGCTCTGCTGTATCTGACACACTGGCACTGCTACATCACACACCCTAGGATCATGGCATCTGACAAACTCAGCTCTGCTGTATCTGAGACACTGGCTCTGCTACATCACACACCCTAGGACCAAGGCATCTGACAAACTCAGCTCTGCTGTATCTGACACACTGGCTCTGCTACATCACACACCCTAGGACCATGGCATCTGACAAACTCAGCTCTGCTGTATCTGACACACTGGCACTGCTACATCACACAGTCTAGGACCATGGCATCTGACAAACTCAGCCCTCCTGTATCTGAGACACTAGCTCTGCTACATCACACACCCTAGGACCAAGGCATCTGACAAACTCAGCTCTGCTGTATCTGAGACACTGGCTCTGCTACATCACACACCCTAGGACCATGGCATCTGACAAACTCAGCTCTGCTGTATCTGAGACACTGGCTCTGCTACATCACACACCCTAGGACCAAGGCATCTGACAAACTCAGCTCTGCTGTATCTGACACACTGGCACTGCTACATCACACACCCTAGGATCATGGCATCTGACAAACTCAGCTCTGCTGTATCTGAGACACTGGCTCTGCTACATCACACACCCTAGGACCAAGGCATCTGACAAACTCAGCTCTGCTGTATCTGACACACTGGCTCTGCTACATCACACACCCTAGGACCATGGCATCTGACAAACTCAGCTCTGCTGTATCTGACACACTGGCACTGCTACATCACACAGTCTAGGACCATGGCATCTGACAAACTCAGCTCTGCTGTATCTGAGACACTGGCTCTGCTACATCACACACCCTAGGACCAAGGCATCTGACAAACTCAGCTCTGCTGTATCTGAGACACTGGCCCTGCTACATCACACACCCTAGAACCATGGTATCTATCAAACTCAGCTCTGTTGCATCTGACAGACAGGCGGTAGACAGTAGTCAAGCTGGTTTGCTGTGCAGGAACCAGGAAAAGCTGGGTGACAACTAGTACAGAGCTATAGTGTGACACCCAGTGGATACATTGCCCCAGCTGTAGATGTGACTCTGTTATCCCCGGACCATGCGCCTGGTCTCAGAGCCGCTGTCCATGGTCCTGAAGACATGAGGCCGCTGTTCATCAGAAGAGCAGCTACTAATCTACAGGAGGGGGGACAGAACATTGCTCTGAAATTTCTATGTGACATTCACACGTTCTACACGAATAACCAGGTCATCTGTATCATATCTGTACGTCTGTCACTTCATCTTGCTGAATGTGCAAATCTATTATCTAGATTGATAAATTGGGATGGATGTAATGCATATAGAAGGACATATAGGATAGATATGAGATAGATAGATAGATATGAGACAGATAGATACAGTAGATAAATAGATATGAGATAGATAGATATGAAATAGATAGATATGAGATCGATAGATAGATAGATATGAGATAGATAGATAGATAGATAGATAGATATGAGATAGATAGATAGATAGATAGATGGATAGATATGAGATAGATAGATAGATAGATAGATAGATAGATAGATGGATAGATATGAGATAGATAGATAGATAGATGGGAGATAGATAGATATGAGATAGATAGATATGAGATAGATAGATATGAGATAGATAGATATGAGACAGATAGATACAGTAGATAAATAGATATGAGATAGATAGATATGAAATAGATAGATATGAGATCGATAGATAGATAGATATGAGATAGATAGATAGATAGATAGATAGATAGATAGAAGATAGATAGATAGATAGATAGATAGATAGATAGATAGATGGATAGATATGAGATAGATAGATAGATAGATGGGAGATAGATAGATATGAGATAGATAGATATGAGATAGATAGATATGAGATAGATAGATATGAAATAGATACATATGAGATCGATAGATAGATATGAGATAGATAGATAGATAGGAGATAGATAGATGGATAGATATGAGATAGATAGATAGATAGATAGATATGAGATAGATAGATAGATATGAGATAGATAGATAGATAGATATGAGATAGATAGATAGATATGAGATAGATAGATAGGAGATAGATAGATAGATAGGAGATAGATAGGAGATAGATATGAGATAGATAGATAGATAGATAGATAGATAGATAGATAGATAGATAGGAGATAGATAGATAGATAGATAGATATGAGATAGATAGATAGATAGATAGATAGATAGAAGATAGATAGATAGATATGAGATAGATAGGAGATAGATAGATAGATAGATAGATGGATAGATATGAGATAGATAGATAGATAGATAGATATATAGATAGATAGATAGATAGATAGATAGATAGATATGAGATAGATAGATAGATAGATAGAAGATAGATAGATAGATAGATATGAGATAGATAGATAGATAGATAGATAGATAGGAGATTGATAGATAGATATGAGATAGATAGGAGATAGATAGATAGATATGAGATAGATAGGAGATAGATAGATAGATAGATAGAAGATAGATAGATAGATGGATAGATATGAGATAGATAGATAGATAGATAGATAGATAGATAGATAGATAGATATATAGATAGATAGATAGATATATATGAGATAGATAGATAGATAGATAGGAGATAGATAGATAGATAGATATGAGATAGATAGATAGATAGATAGATAGATATGAGATAGATAGATAGATAGATAGATAGATAGATAGATAGATAGATAGAACAGTAGAAGTTCTCTGTGACCAGTGGTCAGTGACATGTAACTTCTAATTTCTCTCGTTCTTTCCTTCCGCCCTCCTTCATGTTTTCGCCTGATTCACAATCAATTTATTTGGTGACATTTAATTTGCTTCCTGCGCCGTGGCTCCTAAAGCTGTGGCAGTGATGGCAGAGCCGGGTCACTACCGCGTAATGTGCATGCCACCCCTGAACCGTAACCGCGCCGGAATTCATACAATTTACATACAACAAGAGAATGTAATTATGTGACCGTAATAACGGGGCCGCGGTGAGAACGTCGCCTGGCATTTATACGCCGTAATCCCACCAATTATTTCCTCGCTGTGTACACTTCTATTACACGCCATCAATACGCTTCATCACACTGCAAACACTCCCCTGCTAGAGCCCGACCTGTCACACTGATCATCCTGAGCCTCCTGATACATGAGTAGAATGCCAACCCTGCAGTGAAGACTGACACAGATAACCATCTATCTATCTCTGTCACCTAACGCTCTTTAGGTTTCCATCATTACGTTTTCTGCTTGATGAGACATTTCATAGATATTTCCCTGTGTCTTATCTGATAGATCTCGGACTCGGCGGCCGCCATATTGATCGATGGCAGATAATCTGTGCGGTAACCAGCTGAACATCAATAATGACATGTCCCTGGTTATTACAGCGCATAATCCTCACAATACAGATGGAGCGCTCGGTTATGGATTAATCGTGTCTGGACTGAGGAGATTTGTTGTCACTGAGGCTTAGGCCTTCAGTCAGAACTAATAGATCTGTTGATGTCCCTTGGGGGAGGCCTCCGGCCTCTCACCTCGTGGGGCCCTATTAGGACGCATGGACTCAAGAAAATATGAATGTTCCCCCTCAAAAGAGAATATTTACTCAGTATCTGATCTCAGTTCATGTAAAATGAGGTTTTCTGTATCCATAGTACAGAGTGGGCAGATCTCTCCCTCTACCCCAGCAGGAAGTCCAAGGACAATACCAAAGCCATAAAAGTAACTCTGCCGTGGCCTAGCTGATAAATGAGGCCATAATTGTCAGACAAATAAGGATTTATAGGGAAATCCCGATCAGGTTAGACTGTGGGGTTGGGTGGGTAAGTTCCCAGACCTGGATGTGTTCCTGCTGCATCCCCAGCATCCTCCTGTGACATAACCGCAGAGCCGGCCTTGTTCTGCACAGCAGTGATCACTTGTAGCAGTGTACAACAAGCTTGGACCGATCCCCCGACAGGATATTAACCTTTCTCTCTGTAATAAGAACTTATTTCCCAGAAGCATCCGACGTGTAATTACAGAGGAATTATCCGCAGCAGCACCGCACTGCCAGCCATACACTTCACTTCATATATACCAGTAGTATACCGTACATCTACAGTGCCCCCATAACACTGACAGCTACAGTGCCCCCATAACACTGACAGCCACAGGGACCCCATAACACTGACAGCTACAGTGCCCCCATAATACTGACAGCTACAGGGACCCCATAACACTGACAGCCACAGGGACCCCATAACACTGACAGCCACAGGGACCCCATAATACTGACAGCCACAGGGACCCCATAACACTGACAGCCACAGGGACCCCATAACACTGACAGCTACAGTGCCCCCATAATACTGACAGCTACAGGGACCCCATAACACTGACAGCCACAGGGACCCCATAACACTGACAGCTACAGGGACCCCATAACACTGACAGCCACAGGGGCCCCATAACACTGACAGCCACAGGGACCCCATAACACTGACAGCTACAGGGACCCCATAACACTGACAGCCACAGGGACTCCATAACACTGACAGCCACAGGGACCCCATAACACTGACAGCTACAGGGACCCCATAACACTGACAGCTACAGGGACCCCATAACACTGACAGCTACAGTGCCCCCATAACACTGACAGCCACAGGGACCCCATAACACTGACAGCTACAGGGACCCCATAACACTGACAGCTACAGTGCCCCCATAACACTGACAGCCACAGGGACCCCATAACACTGACAGCTACAGAGACCCCATAATACTGACAGCCACAGGGACCCCATAACACTGACAGCTACAGGGACCCCATAATACTGACAGCCACAGGGACCCCATAATACTGACAGCCACAGGGACCCCATAACACTGACAGCCACAGGGACCGCATAACACTGACAGATACAGGGACCCCATAATACTGACAGCCACAGGGACCCCATAATACTGACAGCCACAGGGACCCCATAACACTGACAGCTACAGGGACCCCATAATACTGACAGCTACAGGGACCCCATAATACTGACAGCCACAGGGACCCCATAACACTGACAGCTACAGGGACCCCATAATACTGACAGCTACAGGGACCCCATAACACTGACAGCCACAGGGACCCCATAATACTGACAGCCACAGGGACCCCATAATACTGACAGCTACAGGGACCCCATAATACTGACAGCTACAGGGACCCCATAACACTGACAGCTACAGGGACTCCATAACACTGACAGCTACAGGGACCCCATAACACTGACACTTACACCCCCATAACACTGACAGCCACAGTGCTCCCATAACACTGACAGCCACAGGGACCCCATAACACTGACAGCCACAGGGACCCCATAACACTGACAGCCACAGGGACCCCATAACACTGACAGCCACAGGGACCCCATAACACTGACAGCTACAGGGACCCCATAACACTGACAGCCACAGGGACCCCATAACACTGACAGCCACAGGGACCCCATAACACTGACAGCTACAGTGCCCCCATAACACTGACAGCCACAGGGACCCCATAACACTGACAGCTACAGGGACCCCATAATACTGACAGCTACAGGGACCCCATAATACTGACAGCTACAGGGACCCCATAACACTGACAGCCACAGGAACCCATAACAATGACAGCTACAGTGCCCCCATAACACTGACAGCCACAGGGACCCCATAACACTGACAGCCACAGGGACCCCATAACACTGACAGCCACAGGGACCCCATAACACTGACAGCCACAGAGACCCCATAACACTGACAGCCACAGGGACCCCATAACACTGACAGCCACAGCCCCCATAATACTGACAGCCACAGGCACCCCATAACACTGACAGCCACAGGGACCCCATAACACTGACAGCTACAGGGACCCCATAACACTGACAGCCACAGCCCCCATAATACTGACAGCCACAGGGACCCCATAACACTGCCAGCCACAGGGACCCCATAATACTGACAGCCACAGGGACCCCATAACACTGACAGCCACAGGGACCCCATAACACTGACAGCCACAGGGACCCCATAACACTGACAGCCACAGGGACCCCATAACACTGACAGCCACAGGGACCCCATAACACTGACAGCCACAGGGACCCCATAACACTGACAGCCACAGGGACCCCATAACACTGACAGCTACAGGGACCCCATAACACTGACATCTACAGGGACCCCATAACACTGACAGCTACAGAGACCCCATAATACTGACAGCTACAGTGCCCCCATAATACTGACAGCCACAGGGACCCCATAACACTGACAGCTACAGGGACCCCATAACACTGACAGCCACAGGGACCCCATAATACTGACAGCTACAGTGCCCCCATAATACTGACAGCCACAGGGACCCCATAACACTGACAGCCACAGGGACCCCATAACACTGACAGCCACAGGGACCCTATAACACTGACAGCCACAGGGACCCCATAACACTGACAGCCACAGGGACCCTATAACACTGACAGCCACAGGGACCCCATAATACTGACAGCCACAGGGACCCCATAATACTGACAGCCACAGGGACCCCATAATACTGACAGCCACAGGGACCCCATAACACTGACAGCCACAGGGACCCCATAACACTGACAGCCACAGGGCCCCCATAACACTGACAGCTACAGTGCCCCCATAACACTGACAGCTACAGAGACCCCATAACACTGACAGCTACAGGGACCCCATAACACTGACAGCTACAGGGACCCCATAACACTGACAGCCACAGCCCCCATAACACTGACAGCCACAGGGACCCCATAACACTGACAGCCACAGGGACCCCATAACACTGACAGCCACAGGGCCCCCATAAAACTGACAGCCACAGGGACCCCATAACACTGACAGCTACAGTGCCCCCATAACACTGACAGCTACAGGGACCCCATAACACTGACAGCCACAGGGACCCCATAATACTGACAGCCACAGGGACCCCATAACACTGACAGCCACAGGGACCCCATAACACTGACAGCTACAGTGCCCCCATAACACTGACAGCTACAGGGACCCCATAACACTGACAGCCACAGGGACCCCATAATACTGACAGCTACAGGGACCCCATAACACTGACAGCCACAGGGACCCCATAATACTGACAGCCACAGGGACCCCATAACACTGACAGCTACAGGGACCCCATAACACTGACAGCCACAGGGACCCCATAACACTGACAGCCACAGGGACCCCATAATACTGACAGCAACAGCCCCCATAACACTGACAGCTATAGGGACCCCATAATACTGACAGCCACAGGGACCCCATAATACTGACAGCTACAGGGACCCCATAACACTGACAGCCACAGGGACCCCATAATACTGACAGCCACAGGGACCACATAACACTGACAGCCACAGGGACCCCATAACACTGACAGCTACAGACCCCATAACACTGACAGCCACAGGGACCCCATAACACTGACAGCCACAGGGACCCCATAATACTGACAGCTACAGGGACCCCATAACACTGACAGCCACAGGGACCCCATAATACTGACAGCCACAGGGACCACATAACACTGACAGCCACAGGGACCCCATAACACTGACAGCTACAGACCCCATAACACTGACAGCTACAGGGACCCCATAACACTGACAGCCACAGGGACCCCATAACACTGACAGCCACAGGGACCCCATAATACTGACAGCCACAGGGACCCCATAACACTGACAGCTACAGGGACCCCATAACACTGACAGCTACAGGGACCCCATAATACTGACAGCCACAGACCCCATAATACTGACAGCCACAGACCCCATAACACTGACAGCTACAGGGACCCCATAATACTGACAGCTACAGGGACCCCATAACACTGACAGCTACAGGGACCCCATAATACTGACAGCCACAGACCCCATAATACTGACAGCCACAGACCCCATAACACTGACAGCTACAGGGACCCCATAATACTGACAGCTACAGGGACCCCATAACACTGACAGCTACAGGGACCCCATAATACTGACAGCCACAGACCCCATAATACTGACAGCCACAGACCCCATAACACTGACAGCCACAGACCCCATAACACTGACAGCCACAGAGACCCCATAACACTGACAGCCACAGGGACCACATAACACTGACAGCCACAGGGACCCCATAACACTGACAGCCACAGGGACCCCATAACACTGACAGCCACAGGGACCCCATAATACTGACAGCTACAGGGACCCCATAACACTGACAGCCACAGGGACCCCATAACACTGACAGCCACAGTGCTCCCATAATACTGACAGCTACAGTGCCCCCATAATACTGACAGCTACAGCCCCCATAATACTGACAGCTACAGTGCCCCCATAATAGTGCTCCCATAACAATACCAGCTACAATTTCCCCATAACTTAGACAACCACAGTGCCCCCATAACAAAGGCAGATACAATGCCTCCAAAACAGTAATACATTGCCCCATGATAGTGACATCTACATTGCCCCCATAACACTCACAGCCGCAGCACCAAACAACGTGAGGAGACAGAAAACATGGCCGCCTCATGTAGAAATCCTGGACTATTGAGAAATAACCCAACATCAGCCTAAATTTTACTGTAGTATAAGATATTTATATTAAAGGATCTTCCATCCTTTCTATAAAAATTTAACAAATTAATGAATTACTAGAATTAGGGCCCCACGGCTCTGATTGGTTGCTGAGGGTAACAAGGACAGCCCTGATAAAAGAGGCCTCCATTGTTTTTGCTTCCCGTCCGCCCCTTTCCTCTTCCCATCACATGGCTCTGCCTCTTATTACTGCGAGATACAAAGACAATAGATCCGAATATTATTATTAGTAAAATATGTGAAAAAAAAGTTTACAAAAAAGTATAAAGCAAAGCAAAATGGCCCGTTCTGGGAAGAGCGGCCGAAGAATCTCGTAGACAGCGCGGTTTGGAGAGCACTTAAGACCAATTCAAAATTCACTCCTTGTTCCTTGGAGGAAATCTGGAAATGTTTTTCTGTTAATTATTAATTTTTTTTGTGGTCTGATTTTTTTTTTCTTCTTGTACCATCTGGTCTGTCCCAAGCCAGAATCTACATTGTCATCTATCACCTCCCCCGATCCGACTCATACAGAACCCCAGGATTAACCCCTCGTGCGCCACTACCGCAGTTTGCAATTTTTGTTAAAAACATTTTTTGTCCCCCCCCCCCCTTCTTCTGGAGTAGCTTCATAGAGCAGATGGCTGTTTACTACGCCGCTCAATCATCCGAGATGTAGAGATGTGTGAAGTTTACCCCAGAATTTTCAATAATAATAACAATAAATTATTTATGGAGTGGTTTTTACGAGCCTCCATCAGTGAGTGGCCGCGCTCAGAAATCATAACTTCTTAATGGTGTCATCGCAATGTGTTTTTAATGAAGTGGAGAGAGCTTTGATTTGGGTCTTTACAGATGCGGATAGTACGTGACGCCGGCTGCCCACGCCTTGTTTTGATGGATGTTGTACTGTGCCACCACAGGTATACAACTGCCCAGCAAAGGGGCATCATAAGGGGTGCAGTAACTAAAAACAGTGCAGTCTGTACCTCTAACATGGGGTGTGCAAAACTCTACTGTCAGACTTTGCATGATAAACGTGGCGCACATTCCGACTGTGTACAGGAACGCCATTTTTATGAGGAAATTTGTGTTGCATGAAGAATAGTGCTTATACGGTACCCACGTGGGACTCTGAAGGCTCATACTGTGCCCAAGTGGACCTATATAGGCTCATTTCTGCCAAACAACGGAGTGGGGGGTTTCCTTACTGCCCCTACTGCGCCATATTAATTAAGTGTCGGCACCACAATATTGGTGCTTTTCCGACACTCACAAAAGTTTCTTTCATCGGATGCAAATTTCGGGCGATGCTTGGGATTCCAGCACATTTTCTCAGCTTCTAGTTTTACAAGACAATTTTTGGTGCAATTTTTGCCGCAAGCTAAAGCTCATTTATGGAGTTCACCTTCATGACTGGGTTGCATGATTTTTGGTCATGGGCCACAACCTAACATCCCACTGAAAATGTTAGCACGATTCGTGCGCCACAAACACGGAACCTGTGCCATAGTGTGTAGTAATAGGTATATAGTGAGTAGTGATGGGTATATAGTGTATAGTGATGGGAATATAGTGAGTAGTGATGGATATATAGGGGCACATTTAGTTACCCGTCCTGATGCGTTCCCCAAAAGTGCATTGTCCGTGTATAATGCCCTGTGCCGCCATTCACTAAGATCGTTTGCCCGATATCCTGCATGTGTCGCTTCCCTGCTCAGGTCCCCGGAGTTCACCTTCCTCTTCCCGGTGCATGTAAGTGCATTGTCTTGCGACACAAACTGAATGTTAAATCCCTCGCTCAGTCCGAATCAGTAGGATCACCCGCGGCCACACACCCCAATTTCTGTTGCATGAAAGCCGTTACCACTGTGCCAAAATCCGATCATGTGCGACACAATCCCCTGCTAAATCCCTGTCACAGCGGCACAAATCCAGAAAATGTCAGGAAGTTCAACGAAAATGCGATTTGGGGACCTGTAGTAAATAAGCCCCATAGTGTATAGTGATGGTAATATACTGAGTACTGATATATAGTGGTATATAGTGAGTAGTGATGTATATAGTTAGTAGCAATGTGTATATAGTGTGTAGCAATGTGTATATAGTGTGTAGCAATGTGTATATAGTCTGTAGCGATGGGTATATAGTGTGTAGCGATGGGTATGTAGAGATATCGCTGTGACCAGATCCCCTTGTGACTCTGTGGTCAATAAGACATCTCCGGCGTGTTGTCCATTACATAAACTAACCTCCCCAAAGTCCTGATCCATTAGAGGAGGGTCAATGGAAAGTCGTCCTTCCCTCATCCCATCAATACAAGTGATGGAGACAGCTCAAGGTGAGGTGGAGTGACGCCACACACTCTCATCCATTAGTGGGGGGTTGTGGGATGGGGTCATTAGTCAGCCGGAGCCCTCATTAGATTAGGAAGGCCTTGGGGCCATATGGCGATATATGTCTTCCAGACAGAACTGATTGTTGGAAAGTTTTTTGTCAGTTTTCCATGTTTTCATGCTCCAGCCATCATGGCTCCAGCCTTCGGGCATCGATCCCCATCTATTACGGCAATATCATAGCAAAGTGTCACCCAACTACATGCCAGAGGGGCACTTAGTGGTATATGATGGCCCCATAGGATCCTATGTCACATATCAGATTATTTTTTTTATACTTTTTTGTATGCTTATCACCATTACCCCTAGTACCTGTACATCATCACCTCTATCAGCTGTACATCATGCTCCATCACCTGTACATCATCACCTCTATCACCTGTACATCATCACCTATATCACCTGTACATCATGCTCCATCACCTGTACATCATCACCTCTATCACCTGTACATCATGCTCCATCACCTGTACATCATCACCTCTATCACCTGTACATCATGCTCCATCAACTGTACATCATCACCTCTATCACCTGTACATCATGCTCCATCAACTGTACATCATCACCTCTATCACCTGTACATCATGCTCCATCATCTGTACATCATCACCTCTATCACCTGTACATCATCACCTATATCACCTGTACATCATGCTCCATCATCTGTACAACACCTCTGTCACCTGTACATCATCACCTCTATCACCTGTACATCATACTTTATCAACTCCATGTACCTGTACATCATTCTAGATTCTCAAATAAATCATGCTCCATCATTAATAACCACCCTTACACCACACTCCATCACTTCCACGTACCTGTACACCACACTCCATCACTTCCACGTACCTGTACATCACACTCCATCACTTCCATGTACCTGTACACCACACTCCATCACTTCCACTATCTGTACACCACACTCCATCACTTCCACGTACCTGTACACCACACTCCATCACTTCCACTATCTGTACACCACACTCCATCACTTCCACGTACCTGTACACCACACTCCATCACTTCCACGTACCTGTACATCACACTCCATCACTACCACGTACCTGTACACCACACTCCATCACTTCCACTATCTGTACACCACACTCCATCACTTCCACTATCTGTACACCACACTCCATCACTTTCACGTACCTGTACATCACACTCCATCACTTCCACGTACCTGTACATCACACTCCATCACTTCCACTATCTGTACACCACACTCCATCACTTCCACTACCTGTACACCACACTCCATCACTTCCACGTACCTGTACACCACACTCCATCACTTCCACGTACCTGTACACCACACTCCATCACTTCCACGTACCTGTACACCACACTCCATCACTTCCACGTACCTGTACATCACACTCCATCACTTCCACGTACCTGTACACCACACTCCATCACTTCCACTATCTGTACACCACACTCCATCACTTCCACGTACCTGTACACCACACTCCATCACTTCCACTATCTGTACACCACACTCCATCACTTCCACGTACCTGTACACCACACTCCATCACTTCCACTATCTGTACATCACACTCCATCACTACCACGTACCTGTACACCACACTCCATCACTTCCACTATCTGTACACCACACTCCATCACTTCCACTATCTGTACACCACACTCCATCACTTTCACGTACCTGTACATCACACTCCATCACTTCCACGTACCTGTACATCACACTCCATCACTTCCACTATCTGTACACCACACTCCATCACTTCCACTACCTGTACACCACACTCCATCACTTCCACGTACCTGTACACCACACTCCATCACTTCCACGTACCTGTACACCACACTCCATCACTTCCACGTACCTGTACATCACACTCCATCACTTCCACGTACCTGTACACCACACTCCATCACTTCCACTATCTGTACACCACACTCCATCACTTCCACGTACCTGTACACCACACTCCATCACTTCCACGTACCTGTACACCACACTCCATCACTTCCACGTACCTGTACACCACACTCCATCACTTCCACGTACCTGTACACCACACTCCATCACTTCCACGTACCTGTACACCACACTCCATCACTTCCACGTACCTGTACACCACACTCCATCACTTCCACGTACCTGTGCACCACACTCCATCACTTCCATGTACCTGTACACCACACTCCATCACTTCCACTATCTGTACATCATAAGTTACCACCCCCGTCACTCATATAACACTCTCTATCCCCTCCATGTTTCTGTACATCATACTCCATCACCAATTAACACCTGTACCTCATACTCCATCAAATCCTGTACATCAAGGTTCATAGCCTCAGCACACCTATATGTAGGCGCTATCACCTCTACGTACATTTTTCACTAAACCACATGTCATCCGCTCAGGACATCATCTTATCACAATTTCACATAATGCTCCATCATCTCAGCAGACGTGTACATTCTGCTTCATTATTGTTCCACACCTGTATGTCAGGCTCCATCTCTGGACCTATATCGTCCAGCAACTCAACCCTAAAAACTTCCAAGTATTGGTTTCCAATGATGTATTGTCCCCATTCTGTCCCAATACAAGCCTTAGATTTGCTTAGAGGAGCACGGACGCCATGAGGTGTCATGGTTCCCGTCCGGCATTGAAGCTGTTAAGCAGTGTTTTGCAGGATTTGGATCAGGTCAGCTTGTGCGGCTGGTTCCCCTCTTACTGAGATATTAATACCATGGCTCTGGGCTGTGTATCATTCGTGATGAGATGCAGGTTGTCAGGGATCCGTCCTGAGATACAGAGATCGCGGAGCCTTGATTTTCTTCTTCTAAGCTCCTGCTTTGTGTTTCCGGCCTCTACCTCAAGAGCGAAGCTTAATCCCCCACAGGAAACCCCCGCCGTACTACAAGATGTAACCAAAACCACCCAAACCACCCAAAACATCTTCATAGTGAGTCAGTCATGGCCGCCTGCCTTATGACATGTTCACACACACTTTTTTCAACGCTATCAATTCAGTGTGAAGGACTAAACGTACAGATCTACTTCTAAAACCATGATGAGAGACAAATTACTGACGAACCATACTGAATCCTTCTCCATAACAACCAAAATGGCCGCCATTAGTCCTGACCCAATGTCACCAAATTGTCTGAGGTACATGAAGGGATTTTACACTGAGGCGGCCATAATGGTTTCAGTATTTTTAGTTTAAATACAAATTCGGCCTTTGTAAAGTAAAGAAACCTTGAAGTCGACCATAGCGACCAATCAAAGCGCAGCTTTCATTTTACCAGAGCAGGTTAGGAAGTTAAAGCTGTGCTGTGATTGGTTGCTGTGGGTAACAAGCACAAGCTTTGATAAACAAGTCCATAACTTTCTATGTCTAGTGAAGGCCTGAGGAAAAGAGCATGACCTAGGAGTCACAAAACATGCACCGCCCACAGGACCTATGCTAGGCATAATGCAGTATATCAATTGTGGCTGGAGTGTTCCTTTAAAGTAACTAGGAAAACAAATTTACTATATATTGGCCTTAAATAGTACCCAGTGCACTACATGACTTAACTGCAGGCATCTTCCAAAGTGGACAATTCCTTTAAGGCGGTTTATGTCACCGGTCTGTTATTTACTCCAGCGCTGATCCCATTTAATAGGTTACATAGAGTTTGTTAACCTTGACTCAGCCCCTAATGGACTGTAATGTAATGTACACGGACGCCATTAATCATTTAACCACTTCACCGCCTGGTCCCCTAGCTGGGCCCTATAAGCCATCCCTGCTGTGTTTAGTAAGCTGCGTCCTGCAGCAGATTGGGAATGACGAATGGGGTTTCTCCAGAGTTCACCTGTCTAGACCACAGGAAAGCTAGCACGGATCCGGAAGATTTATGGAGGATGAAGAACCAGAGAAACGCTGCAGCAGCACAGAGAGAATTATCCTACAGGGGAGCAAATACAGAGCCCCAGCAATACTGAATTATATCCTCCGGGATCAGATGGGATATCTACTGCCGAATGAAGGGAAGAGCTCCGCACCTACACGTCTCATATAGATAATGTATAGCCAGAGAGTGTCACAGAACATTATACCTGACATGCCCAGGTTATACCGGCTGTACATATATCATTATATACAGGAGATGCCCGGGTTATACCGGCTGTACATATATCATTATATACAGGAGATGCCCGGGTTATACCGGCTGTACATATATCATTATATACAGGAGATCCCCAGGTTATGCCGGCTGTACATATATCATTATATACAGGAGATCCCCAGGGTATAGCGGCTGTACATATATCATTATATACAGGAGATCCCCAGGTTATACCGGCTGTACATATGTCATTATATACAGGAGATCCCCAGGTTATACCGGCTGTACATATACCACTATATACAGGAGATCCCCAGGTTATACCGGCTGTACATATATCATTATATACAGGAGATCCCCAGGTTATACCAGCTGTACATATATCATTATATACAGGAGATCCCCGGGTTATACCGGCTGTACATATATCATTACATACAGGAGATGCCCGGGTTATACCAGCTGTACATATATCATTATATACAGGAGATCCCCAGGTTATACCAGCTGTACATATATCACTATATACAGGAGATCCCCAGGTTATACCGGCTGTACATATATCATTATATACAGGAGATCCCCAGGTTATACCAGCTGTACATATATCATTATATACAGGATATCCCCAGGTGATACCGGCAGTACATATATCATTATATACAGGAGATCCCCAGGTTATACCGGCTGTACATATATCATTATATACAGGAGATCCCCAGGTTATACCGGCTGTACATATATCATTATATACAGGAGATCCCCAGGTTATACCGGCTGTACATATATCATTATATACAGGAGATCCCCAGGTTATACCAGCTGTACATATATCATTATATACAGGAGATCCCCAGGTTATACCAGCTGTACATATATCATTATATACAGGAGATCCCCAGGTTATACCGGCTGTACATATATCATTATATACAGGAGATCTCCAGGTTAAACCGGCTGTACATATATCATTATATACAAGAGATCCCCAGGTCATACCGGCTGTACATATATCATTATATACAGGAGATCCCCAGGTTATACCGGCTGTACATATATCATTATATACAGGCGATCCCCAGGCTATACCAGCTGTACATATATCATTATATACAGGAGATCCCCAGGTTATACCGGCTGTACATATATCATTATATACAGGAGATCTCCAGGTTATACGGGCTGTACATATATCATTATATACAGGAGATATCCAGGTTATACGGGCTGTACATATATCATTATATACAGGAGATCCCCAGGTTATACCAGCTGTACATATATCACTATATACAGGAGATCCCCAGGTTATACCGGCTGTACATATATCATTATATACAGGAGATCCCCAGGTTATACCGGCTGTACATATATCATTATATACAGGAGATTCCCAGGTTATACCGGCTGTACATATATCATAATATACAGGAGATCCCCAGGTTATACCAGCTGTACATATATCATTATATACAGGAGATCCCCGGGTTATACCAGCTGTACATATATCACTATATACAGGAGATCCCCAGGTTATACCGGCTGTACATATATCATTATATACAGGAGATCCCCAGGTTATACCGGCTGTACATATATCATTATATACAGGAGATCCCCAGGTTATACCAGCTGTACATATATCATTATATACAGGAGATCCCCAGGTTATACCGGCTGTACATATATCATTATATACAGGAGATCCCCAGGTTATACCAGCTGTACATATATCATTATATACAGGAGATCCCCGGGTTATACCAGCTGTACATATATCACTATATACAGGAGATCCCCAGGTTATACCGGCTGTACATATATCATTATATACAGGAGATCCCCAGGTTATACCAGCTGTACATATATCATTATATACAGGAGATCTCCAGGTTATACCGGCTGTACATATATCATTATATACAGGAGATCCCCAGGTTATACCAGCTGTACATATATCACATACCCAGGTTATACCAGCTGTACATATATCATTATATACAGGAGATCCCCAGGTTATACCGGCTGTACATATATCATTATATACAGGAGATCCCCAGGTTATACCAGCTGTACATATATCATTATATACAGGAGATCCCCAGGTTATACCGGCTGTACATATATCATTATATACAGGAGATCCCCAGGTTATACCGGCTGTACATATATCATTATATACAGGAGATCCCCAGGTTATACCGGCTGTACATATATCATTATATACAGGAGGTCCCCAGGTTATACCAGCTGTACATATATCATTATATACAGGAGATCTCCAGGTTATACCAGCTGTACATATATAATTATATACAGGAGATCCCCAGGTTATACCAGCTGTACATATATAATTATATACAGGAGATCCCCAGGTTATACCAGCTGTACATATATCATTATATACAGGAGATCCCCAGGTTATACCGGCTGTACATATATCATTATATACAGGAGATCCCCAGGTTATACCAGCTGTACATATATCATTATATATAGGAGATCCCCAGGTTATACCAGCTGTACATATATCACTATATACAGGAGATCCCCACCAGCTGTACATATATCATTATATACAGGAGATCCCCAGGTTATACCGGCTGTACATATATCATTATATACAGGAGATCCCCAGGTTATACCAGCTGTACATATATCATTATATACAGGAGATCCCCAGGTTATACCAGCTGTACATATATCATTATATACAGGAGATCCCCAGGTTATACCGGCTGTACATATATCATTATATACAGGAGATCCCCAGGTTATACCGGCTGTACATATATCATTATATACAGGAGATCCCCAGGTTATACCGGCTGTACATATATCATCATATACAGGAGATCCCCAGGTTATACCAGCTGTACATATATCATTATATACAGGAGATCCCCAGGTTATACCGGCTGTACATATATCATTATATACAGTAGATCCCCAGGTTATACCGGCTGTACATATATCATTATATACAGGAGATCCCCAGGTTATACCGGCTGTACATATATCACATACCCAGGTTATACCAGTATATGTACTGGGTGTATCTTGGTCCCTCTGTATAAGAAGATGTGGTAATTATTAATATGGAGTGGTTTGGGACAATGGTTATTATACGCGTTCCATCTGCGGAGCGCCATGTGAGCGATCTTCGCAGGAATCCGTCCGTCTCTGTGGACCGCCACTTCAGCTGTTTGTAGGTTCAGCTCTCAATAAAAATGTAACACATTAAATTACTCGTCCCAGCTGTTCAGGAGACTGTGCCGACACCGCTCTACGAGGAAGTAATCAGGGGCCGCAGCGAAGACTGGAGACTCAGCAGCGTCTGCTCCCCCCTGAGCGCTATCTCCACTCTATCCGACAGCAATGGGCAATTTACATCAAGTACTCAGCTGTCAGGCGGTCAAGGAGATCATTAAAGGGGTCCCCCGACAATGTATCCACTTATCTGCAGCACTAGGGGTGTCTAGAGAATATCATTTTGATTGTAAGCTCTTGTGTTCTATTAGCCAGAGCGGAGATTATCAACTCTGGAGGACTCAGCATATACATGAATGTATAGATTTATAAGAAACTGGTGTAATACCTCATTTCACCTGTGGGGGCGCTGCAGGGAACGGAATACTTGTAGTAATGTTTCATGTTATAATTTCCCGTTCCTGCTCAATAGAGAAGGGTGTAATACCTTGATTCACCTGTGGGGGCGCTGCAGGGAAACAGAATACTTGTAGTAAAGTTTCATATTATAATCTCCCTTTACTGCTCAATAGAGAAGGGTGTAATGCCCTAATTCCTCTGCGGGAGCGCTGTTTGGAAACTTAACACCTGCTTGCACAATCCGTGGACAGTTTGTGGATTGGACTGAGCATGAAATTTGGAATCCAGCGAATGTGTATGCCAATATTGGGGAATTTTGTATCACACATACCAGGCTTAGATACGCCAATTGAAGGAGCTGTATCACACATGGTAGCAGTGAGATTAGTGTCAACATATGATAAGCTTAGATACTCTAACTCAAGAGACAGTATCACGCATGGAATGCTTAGATACTCCAACTCAAGAGACAGTATCGCACATGGAATGCTTAGATACTCCAACTCAAGAGACAGTATCACGCATGGAATGCTTAGATACTCCAACTCAAGAGACAGTATCGCACATGACACGCTTAGACACACCAATTCAAGACATGACACTACACTACACAATAATCTTAGATATAACGATTTAAGGGACAGGGCCAAACAGGTAAGTCTTATAAACACTCAGCAAATCTAGGCAGGGTGTTTCACACAAAGCTTAGATACAGTACATCAGGTCAGGGAAAGTAGCACACTTGATAGGCTTAGCTACTCTAACTTCAAAGACAGTATCACACGTGATAAACTAAGATACAACAACATTTCACACTGCTAGCTTAGATACATCACTTTAAGGGACTGTGACACATGATAGGTTTAGATACACCATATCTATAGGTTATTTTATTGAAAGAATCAGCAGCATTCTAGGTAATGTCATGCTTTGAGGATCACTGAAACTGTATCACACTTTATAGGATTAGATACAGCAGCGGACAGTGGACAAGATCACACACAATAAGCTTAGATACACAGAGATGTATCACATACCTAGGTGCACACATGACAAGGCTTATAGGGTATGACATTATTGATTGGCTTAGATACACTGAGACTGTATCAAAGCTCATAGGATTAGATACAGCAGCGGACAGTGGACAAGATCACACACAATAAGCTTAGATACACAGAGACGGTATCACATACATAGGTGCACACATGACAAGGCTTACAGGGTATGACATTATTGATTGGCTTAGATACACTGAGACTGTATCAAAGCTCATAGGATTAGATACAGCAGCGGACAGTGGACAAGATCACACACAATAAGCTTAGATACACAGAGACGGTATCACATACATAGGTGCACACATGACAGGCTTACAGGGTATGACATTATTGATTGGCTTAGATATACTGAGACTGTATCACACTGATTACAAGGATCTGGTAAGGGTTACACGTCGTGTGGGTCGTGGCGGGATACGTGTCTCTCTCTGATGGTATTTGATGGTCTACATGGGGTGCCCGCCACTGCTCTGCCAGCGCCCGCCGAAGCCCAGCCGCAGGCGTCCGCCTTTTAAAGGTTAATACATACAACACGGGGTGTTTAATGAAAGTCCCCCACAGACACGACCAAAAGTGACTTTTACACAGAGAGCTGCGCCCACACGAGACTGACATGGTGCCGCATAAAACACGAGACAACACCGCAGCTCTGAACAGGGAATTGGACTAAGCATGAGTACATCCAGAGACTGCAGGATTGTAGTTCTGTTCTGTCCATTCCCCTGCACCACACCGCATGCCTCCAGTGGGGAGTATAGCTCTGTTCATCCTGTGCCACCTGGTGCATGAACACAATTCCAGTCATACAGTGAAAACTGAGGATGACGGAGGTGCTACATGAAGCCCATTATATTGTGTGGGGGCACTAAAGACAGCAGTTTACTTTGTGGGGGAGCTGAGGGAACAATATATTGCGTGGGGTGCTTAGGGGCATTATAGAGTATGGGGGCACTTAGGGATTTTATACTGTGTTAGGGCACTGAGGAGGCATGATGCTGTATGGGGGTACTATGGGGGCATTATACTGTGTGAGGGCATGTAGGTGCATTATACTGTATTGGGGCACTGTGGGGGCATGGTCCTTTAGGGGGGCACTGAGGAGGCATCATACTGTGTGGGGGTACTATGGGGGCATGATGCTTTAGGGGGGCACTGAGGGGGAAATTATACTGTATGGGGGCACTGAGGAGGCATTATACTTTGTGGGGGTACTAAGGGGCATTACACTGTGTGGGGGCACTGAGGGGCATTAAACTGTATGGGGGCACTGAGGGGGGCATTATACTGTGTGAGGGCACGTAGGTGCATTATACTGTCTGGGGGCTCTGTGGGGGCATGATGCTTTAGGGGGGCACCTTCGGAGGCATTATACTGTGTGGGGGTACTATGGGGAATTATACTGTGTGAGGGCACATAGGTGCATTATACTGTCTGGGGGGCACTGTGGGGGCATGGTCCTTTAGGGGGGCACGGAGGGGGAAATTATACTGTATGGGGCACTGAGGAGGCATTATACTGTGTGGGGGTACTAAGGGGCATTATACTATCTGGGGGCACTGAGGGGAAGATTATACTGTATTGGGGCACTGAGGAGGTCTTATACTGTGTGAGGGCACGTAGGTGCATTATACTGTCTGGGGGGCACTGTGGGGGCATGATCCTTTACGGGGGCACTGAAGGGGAGACTATACTGTATGGGGGTACTAAGGGGCATTATACTGTCTGGCAGTGTGTCCTCTTTCCATCCTGTATAATTTGGGAGGGGAGTACCCGCTGTGGAAGTGGGGGGATGGATAGACAGTGAAACTAGGCATGGTCACGGGCAGGAAGATGTGATGTAACTTTGTGACCCTTGCAGTTTGGGGACATAATGACAGTGTTTTGTGGCGCAGGGTGAACGTCAGGCGGCTGCAGGAAAAGTCTGTGATTTAGTCGTCTCCCACGGACACTTGGGAGAAATGACTGCAATTGTGGCAGTGAAGAATCACTCTGACCTAGATTAAGAGCCGCAGTTAGCAGCCGGGGGCGAGCGCTGTGCCCCTTTAATGCTGTACTGCGGTTTGGAGATCATACACACATATAGGATCTACTGTGCCAATCGCAAGCAGAAAAGTTTACATAATTTATACGATTGAAAAAAGACACATGTCCATCAAGTACAACCAAGGAAGGGAAGAGATGAGGAAAGGAATTTAGGGGACGTGTGGGGGCATCAAAGGGAAATGTCAGTTATTCTGTCACCTACATACAGTAGGAAAAGGGGAACCCTTTATTGTGCTGGGTCACATCCCATAATATGGCGCAGCCCCAACAGAGAGGTATGTATGGGACACCTCTGGCTGGGGCACCAATGGATGATCCAGGCATTTATGAAGGCACTGATAGAGGGCATAAGAGGATAAGACATCTATAGGGTATCTCTAACGAAGACAGTGATAAAGGGCACCTAAGGATGAGAAATCTGTACGGCACCTCTGGTCAGAGGCATTTGTGAGGACATCTTTGTTATGGTTGTAACAAGCCTGGGGCACTCTCATGGGCACTCTACTGGAGACATTTATGGTAAAGTTATCTATTGTGGCATCTATCCTACCACAATCATGGGGTATCTCTCTGGCAGAAGCCCTTATGGGGCACTTGAGGATAATTGATAACTAGGGCTGATGGAGGTATTTATGAGGGCAACTATGAATGATGAACCTATGGGGCATATTAGGAGGAGGAAATAATGGGGACTCCTTAGGATAACATACTTATGGGGTATCTTTTGGTGGGGGGCCATCTAGCCTTGGGCGATTATGGGGTACCTCTAGCTGATGAATTTTTAGGGCACCTATGGATAAACCAATATGGGGCATCTCCAGCTGAGGCATTTATGGGGGTACATGATACGGGACTTTTGCAGGTTCTTTAATTGTCAAAAATGAGGGGCCTAGTAAAAAAGGATCAAAAAGAATTTACTGAAGTTTTCCCAAATCAGCACATTCAGTGATTCTAGTTGGGCCCCCTGTACCCCGGTCTGATGGTCCTCCGGGTGTGCATGATGTATTATTCCACCTCTCCTGTACACAGCTGCTTGTTACTACACGTCCATTCTTATTATACACCAGTGACGTCCCGCTACTCCCAGGGGGGTGCGCACACTTCCTGGGGTGCCCCTTAGAGGTTCTTCTCGGCGGTGTGACAAGGTAAGACGCGGGCGGAGGGTGGTGCGTGACATGTAATGGCTATTGTGAAGGATCCCCCAGGATACAAGATACGCAGGAAGGATGAAAGACGTCAGAGCGCTGATTCGCCGCTGCTTCACGCCGAGTAACTCCGCACATAATCCCCCTGCGATACCACAATTTATGTAACCATCACCTCCATGTTACAAATCTTTCCAGGAAATCTCTAAGAGATCAGATTAAGCCGTAACCAACACTTGCAGCAATACTCAGCCTTTATTCGTCTTGTAATTATGAAACTACAACTCCCAGCATGCCCTGGCGGCCATATTGACTGGTTTATGAATAGGGACTTCCTGTTGGAGTTGTAGTTTCATGAGCTTGGTAAAGAGTAGTACGCACCATCTTCTATAAAAGCCTCTCTAGTCACATACAGTACGTTACTGGTCATTAGAACGGGGTGAAACTCGAAAATTATGAGAAACTGGGCCTGTCTGTTGTCTGTTTCCCACAGGGACCAATCACAGCTCAGCTTTCATATTTCCAGGGCAGTATAAAAAATGAAAGCAGAGCTCTGATTGGTTGTTATGGGTTACAATGTTTTGGATAAACAAGGCCTTTTATATATAGATATAGGGGATATATAAGCGCTGTCATGGCAACAGTCATATAAATAAACCCTTAAAGGGGTTTTTAAGGGTATTTGTTCCGTATTGTATGTAATAGGCATTTCATAGATTTCTCTTCAGATAATAATCATAGGATATTTAGATACAGATACACCCAGATTGGGGCGGGACTTACGTATAACATTACTAATAATGGTGCAGCTCAATGAATTTTTTACAGTTCACAAACTTTTAGAAACAATTGCCTTGTCATGGATGTCACCAATAAGATACAGAGCTCAAAACCCAGCATTGATATACACCAGAGTTCTTGTTACTTACGACAACCACTAGGGGGGGGGGGGGGTACAGTTTTTACACAGAACTCAATAGTAACTCAGTGCACAATAAGCTCTTTGGGTCCCCCTAGTGGTGGCTACAGGTAGAAAGGAAATTCTCACTCTATAGCAATGTAGAAGATTTGGAGCTGTGATGCGTCACCATATGCTGTGGGGTCTGATAACCGCCATATCTGAGTGTCTCCTGGAAAGGACACAGTTAATTTCAGTATCACACAGCAGATTTTCTCAGCTAAAAACCCAGCAGGATGTTCTGAGGAAAAACAATGAGAATCTCTTTATGATTCTGCTTAATTTTTTTTCCCCGTCGCTGTGAGGGGCGAGATTCTGTGTGTGACGCGCGTCTAGAATAATTACATTTTTCCCCTTTAATCTGCTTTTGTTGCCATAGTTTCAAGCTGCTGATAGAACAAGATTAAAGGAACGCGGGGCTTTGTGGAGTTCCAATTATGGGGGATCTCTAGGAGACGAGTAGAGGGGTTTCCCTGCGCTGCCACCGCGCTGACAGGGCGACAGACGCTGCAGACGCTGATCTCACATTATGGGGGCTGTGTACAACCTCTGCCACAAGGTTATAAGGGATCCCCCCACCTGATACATAGAAGGTGACTGGTCACTGTGTACTGATAGATATCTATCTATCTCCTATCTATATATCTATCTATCTATATACTGTATCTATCTATCCATCTATCTCATATCTATCTATCTCATATGTATCTATTAATCTATCTATCTATCTCATATCTATCTATCTATCTATCTATCTATCTATCTATCTATATACTGTATCTATCTATCCATCTATCTCATATCTATCTATCTCATATGTATCTATTAATCTATCTATCTCATATGTATCTGTCTATCTCATATCTATCTATCTATCTATCTATCTCATATCTATCTATCTATCTATCTATCTATCTATCTATCTATCTATCTATCTACCATATCTCCTATCTATCTATCTCCTAACTGTCTATCTATCTATCTCATATCTATCTATCTATCTATCTCATATCTATCTTTCCGGAAAGTTCCCATCCAGGACTCTCAGTGATCCAGTGATACAGGGAGTGTCTGGAGGACCTGGCAATGTATTGCTTTGATCAGAACTGTGTAATACCTCTGTCGTCCTGTTGGGGAGCTGTAGAGGAACTGAGGGGGGTGGCAGCTCTGCCCCTCAGCTGGCACTGGACACATTGACACAAAGTTTATGCCGTCTTCTAATTACAGCTGCCGTCTGCCTAACTAAACAACAATTACAACCAGGGACATGCGAGGAGCGTACACGGTCATTACCGTCTACCGCAGCACCGCGGAGAGCGTTAACCCCCTCACTCCTGCGCCGCCCCCCACATGCCAGCAGCCCAGACTGTGGTGGGGTGGCAGGCAGGAGAGGGTTAACCAAGCAGCTGTACCGTAACGCGGCACCCCCTACCCCACACGTGAAATAAACATATAATGCGCAATTACCGCCACTCAGGGAGATGCATTAGCCGTACGCTGTGCTGACCGTCCCTGTGGCGATTTCTCGCGCCATATCCCATGGACACGCTCCATTATTCAGAAAGATGTCTCCAATTTTTGGTTATTTTTTATTAAAGAGTTAAATATTTGCAGTAATGGAAGATAAAGCTATTTTTTGCGCGATGGCAGAGTCCCCCAGGATATGGAACAACACAGAGTCACTGAAACATCCAAAAGTACATAGAGGGTTACATGGTAACAAAACACAGAGAAAAAGTTACAAAAAGTTTTGGATAACAAACAGGTATAAGGACTCATTACAGTGGATGTTTATCCTGAGCCGCCTGGTTCATGAACAGAATGCTATAACCACAGCACAGAGAAGCTATAAAGCCACATGTAACAGACACAATGCTCATCCTGGGCCTCCTGGTTCATGAATTGATTTCCATTACCACAGTACAGAGAAAACATAAAGCCACATGTTACAGACTCAATGCTCATCCAGGGCCTTCTGGTTCATGAATATAATGCTATCACCACAGTACAGAGAAGCTATGAAGCCACATGTTGCAGACTGAATGCTCATCCTGAGGGTCCTGGTTAATGAATGTAATGCTATCACTCACTAAAAGACAGTATAAAGTCACATGTTACAGACTCACTGCTCATCCTGAGTCTCCTGGTTCATGAACAGAATGCTATCACACACTTTAAGAGCCGCTATAAAGCCACATGTTACAGACTCACTGCTCATCCTGGGCCTCCTGGTTCATGAACAGAATGTTAGAGCCACAGTAGAAATAAGCTACAAAGCCATATTACAGACTTGCTGCTCATCCTGGACCACCTGGTTCATGAACGTAATGCTATCACACATTAAAGAGCCGCTATAAAGCCACATGTTACAGACTCACTGCTCATCCTGGGCCACCTGTTTCATGAACAGAATGCTATAACCACAGTACTGAGAAGCTATAAAGCCAAATGTTACAGACTGACTGCTCATCCTGGGCCTCCTGGTTCCTGAACTGCAGCTAGTATATGCTGGGATGAATGGAATGAGCATGTGACAGTGTGGACTGACACACGCTCTACAGGATGAGCTATGTGGAAAGCTGAGTGACTGATGACATCATCATTCAGGACATGTGACGTCATCTCTCCATATCCGATATGGATAATACATTCTAAAATGTTTCCTTCTCTGCACAGGAAGAGTTAACGGATAATGGAAAAAAGCATAAAGCATCACAACACCCCAGAGACGGACCAGGTGCATTGTGGGTGAAGGATGTACGCAAAACTCTCCTGCCTCTCCTGTAGGTTCCCTGGTGGGCTGGCGGAGCGGGGCGGGGTGCCATCACTATTTAGTCTGAGCACATTCCCCGCGTGTCAGCGCTGCCTCCTGCTCTATATAAGGAGCAAACATACCCTGCTGCCCCGAGAGATGCCAACCCTACACTAACCAGATGTAGCAGAGCTGAGTCAGTCACCGGGCACAGGGACAAATCCAGCTCTGCTACATCTCCACGAATATAACATTTCATCCTGAGCCTCCTGGTTCACTAATAGAGGGATTGCTGTTTATCCTGAGCTACCTGTTTCACAAATACAAAGATTTTTGTTCATCCTGAGCCTCCTGGTTCATTTATACAGAAATCGTTGTTGATGATGAGCTTCCTGGTTCATAAATACAGGGATCATTGTTCATCCTGAACCTCCTGGTTCATTTATAGAATCCCAGTGCTACAAAAAAGCTTGTTTGTCATAGATTGCAAGTTCTATGGCAATTCCAATCAGATCGTTGTTCATCCTGAGCTCCCTGGTTCACTTATACAGGGATTGCTGTTTAGGCTTCGGAAAAAATACAAGGATGATTGTTCATCCAGGGCTTCCTGGTTTGTGGATAGAATCCCAGAGCTACAATAAAGCTTGATTATCATAGGTTCCATGGCAATTCCAAACAGATCATTGTTCATCCTGAGCCTCCTGATTCATAAAAGAGCAACTGATATAATGAGCTCTCCGCTACATCTGCAGGAATATAAGATCTAGAAGGCTCTGCCACAAGTTACAGGCTTCTTGTTAGACTGTTGCTCATCCTGAGCCTCCTGGTTCTTGACTAAATGGCAGACAAAATAGTTTCTGCTGCAACTTCTTCGAACTGGAACCTGTGTTACATGTATCCATACCAGTTACAATGCAGTTCATACTGAGCCTCCTGCTTCAGGAATAGGGTATTGGTTGTTCATCCTGAACCACCTGGTTCATAAAAATGGAATTAATGATATCTGATACGTCTGGTTTGCAAAATCTAAATCAAAATCCTATATGGAGGGCTGCACCCCAGGTTGCAGGCTCCATGGCCATTCCAGGTTGATCACTGTTCATCCTGAGCTCCCTGGTTTGCAAAAAAATGCCAGAAAAAAAATCTGTGCTGCAGCACTAAATAAAAAGTTTACAGGCACTTGTTCATCCTGAGCCTCCTGGTTCATGATTGGTGCGATTGTTGTTCATCCTGGGCCTCCTAGTTCATGAATATGTGAATTTTTGTTCATCCTGAGCCTCCTGGTTCATGAATAGGGGAATTGTTGTTCATCCTGTCCCCTCCTGTTTCATGAATAGGGGAGTTGTTGTTCATCCTGGGCCTCCTGGTTCATGAGCACCCTGCGGCTGATGGAATCAGTACAGAGGAGGATGCGGTGTGGTGCACATTAAATTTTCAGCAGGTGCATCTGTTCACATAATGTACGGGCATGTAGCAAAGCCAAGAGCGTACACCGGGGGCAGGGGCACCGCGGGCACGTACCACTACTACATAAGGGCGGGTAGAGGCTTAGGTGTAATGAGACTGTATCACACGTCATAGGCTTAGATACATAGAGACAGTATCGCACATGAACGGATTACATACACATGATGAGCTTAGATACGGTAACGGATAATGAAGAACTATAGAACTAGATATGGCAATATGACATATGACAGAATTAGATACACCGGTACGGCAGTATCGCATGTGATAAACTTAGATACTGCAACAAAGAAGATAAAACTACAAATGGGCAGCTTAGATACATTACATTACATTACATACATCACATGACAGGATCAGATGCACAGCTCAGCAGACTGTATCACACAAGATGAGATTAGATACATGGATTGGCAGTGAGTATCAAACATGGTAGTGTTGGATACACAGCTCTGACTGCAGACAATTCTTTACAGGTTTAGATACACCGGCTCTGCATGAAACATGATAAGCTTAGATACAATAGCCAGGAGGCAGAGTATCCAAAATAATATATATTTGGATACAGCTGTAAATAGTAAGATGTTTCATAGACTTGGATACACTGTACCAGAAGACAATATAAAAATAGATTTAGATACAGCAGGCAGTATCTAATAAGACAGGTTTCTATACAGGACTAAGGACACTATAGACAGCATAACATGAGATAAGCTTAGATACACCAGCTCATCAGACAGTATCTCATATGATGGATTTTAATGCAGGATCTTAAAGACAGTATCACATGAGATGAGCTTAGATACATCGCCTCATCAGACAGTATCTCATATGACGTGTTTAGATACAGGACTCGGTATTCAGTATCACACAATATTTGGTGACCTTATAGACAGTATCACTTGAGATGAGCTTAGATACACCAACTCATCAGACAGTATCTCATATGATGTGTTTAGATACAGGACTCAGTTTGCAGTATCACACAATATTTAGTGATTCTACAAACAGTATCACTTGAGATGAGCTTAGATACACCAACTCATCAGACAGTATCTCATATGACGTGTTTAGATACAGGACTCGGTATTCAGTATCACACAATATCATTTGGTGACCTTATAGACAGTATCACATGAGATGAGCTTAGATACACCGGCTCGTCAGACAGTATTTCATGGGATGGATTTATATACAGTGCACTACACAGTATCGCATGGGATAAGCTTAGATACACACCGCATCAGGCAGTATTTTATATGACGTGTTTAGATACAGGGCTCAGTATGCAGTATCACACAATATTTAGTGAATCTATAGACAGTATCACATAAGATGAGCTTAGATACATCGCCCCATCAGACAGTATCTCATATGACATGTTTAGATACAGGGCTCAGTATGCAGTATCACACAATATTTAGTGAATCTATAGACAGTATCACATAAGATGAGCTTAGATACATCGCCCCATCAGACAGTATCTCATATGACATGTTTAGATACAGGGCTCAGTATGCAGTATCACACAATAGTTGGTGACTTTATAGACAGTATCACATATGATGAACTTAGATACATCGCCTCATCAGGCAGTATCTCATATGACGTGTTTAGATACAGGACTCAGTATGCAGTATCACACAATATTTAGTGAATCTATAGACAGTATCACATAAGATGAGCTTAGATACATCGCCCCATCAGACAGTATCTCATATGACATGTTTAGATACAGGACTCAGTATGCAGTATCACACAATATTTAGTGAATCTATAGACAGTATCACATAAGATGAGCTTAGATACATCGCCCCATCAGACAGTATCTCATATGACATGTTTAGATACAGGACTCAGTATGCAGTATCACACAATATTTAGTGAATCTATAGACAGTATCACATAAAGTGAGCTTAGATACATCGCTTCTCAGTCAGTTCTAGTTGTATCTATTGATACGGAGCCGCAGCGCTTCCTGAGATCTCGGGCACGGACTCTCCCTCCTGCCATGTAATACTGCCTGACATCTATCACACTGTAACGCAGTCTGCAGCTCTGCTACTAATCCATGCTCTGCTGATGATAACGCTACATGGCAGATTCATCACACATAACCTGCTGGAGTGATTGCTCCGCAGCGCAGGTACACGTCTTCCATAGGGTCGCATGAGCCATCTGTCAAGACTGAGACATTGTAACGCCGGAGATGGAAGTCTCTATCGCATGATCTCATAAAACATCATCGCTCTCCGCTCCGGAGGAATGACAGGACACGGAATATCATCATTCCCATCCTTCTCCGCTCAACATTTTATTACAATCTCACACAATCACAGCTTTTATGGATTCCAGCAATACAAAAGATGAGAATTGTACTCAAAGGGAACCCATCAGCAGGGGTGACCATGTAGACTGCAGCCAGTGTTACGTATTGCCCCTGGAGATATGTGTAATCAGACCTTTATGTATGTTGTTAGTAGCAGCAGGACTGTGATATATGGGTTCATACTCCAGGATTGTAGCTTCAACAAGTGCACTGGGGGCGTGTCCTCACACTGCTGAGTTCTGTGCTCTCTGCTCTGTAGGTTGCAGCAGTGTGAGGATCCCCTCCCAGGAACTACAATATCAGGAATTCCTCGTTATCTTTCTCGTTCATATCCTAAAATTTCTCTCCAAATTTTTCATTTTTTCAATGGACACTGAAAGTGTGTCCTCACACTGCTGCGCTCACAGCCCTATGCATTCAGCTTTTATTTGGCAGCCACTTTCCTCTGCTCAAAGACACTGCTGTAGTGTTCAACCAGAAGCCTGATACAGCTTTTATTATAGGGGAAGTGGAACAGCACAGAACACAGCAGTGTGAGGACAACTCCCATTGCACTTAAAGAAGCTACAAACCTGGTATATGAATAGAGAAAACAAATTATTTATTGTTATTCTTCCTTTTTCCTAAATTTCTCAACATTTTTTCATTCACGTGCAATTTCTTAACTTCGTCAAGTGCCCAAAGGGTGTGTCCTCACACTTCTGTGCTCCTTGCACTGTGCATTGAGCTTTATAGACTCGCCCCTATATAGAAAGCTGTACTGTACAACCAGAGGTGTGTAACAGCTGTTACTCAGAGCACAGGGGCAGTGGATCAGCACAGTACCCAGAGCTAAGAGCACAGCAGTGTGAGGACACTGGACTGTGCGCAGTTATATTTGGCCTGGCTTTAAGGGGAGAGTCAGGACCTTTGTGTGCACCTGTAGCAGGTGTAATGGGTTGAGCAGACCTCATTGGTGAGGGATAATGGCGCCACTAATGGGATAGTAATGTATCTGTGCGCTGGGAGCCGCGGTGCCTGGCATCAAACACCAAACTCTTCCTTTAAGTAGAAATTTCTAGCGGCTGCAAGAAGTTTACCCATCTGAACGCATTCCAGCGATCTGCTCCTCTCTTCTGGGCTCCACTTTATTAAGTTCCATCTGATTCCCCGGCTCCGCAATCTGCCGCTTCTTCTGTTCCCACCATCCGCCATTGACAATTATCCCGCACTAGCAAAACATCATGTTTCCTAAGTCTGCAAGCAGATTGGTTTCCCCAAGTGCGACGCCAACTCCTCGCTATCTGCCGCCTCATTATTACACCCCCCATTGAAATGTTGTTTTTATGATTTTACTTCACTTTATTTTCTTTCTTTCAGGAAGATCTGCATCTGTCATCTCCGAGTACTATCATATCCTGCACCGAGCATGTGACACATGTAGCGAGCAACTTACATCAGTGGTACGAGGAGAGAAACAAAACCTACAGCTACATGGATTACAAGAATATAACTACTATAATACTGCCCCCTATGTACAAGAATATTACTACTATAATACTGCCCCCTATGTACAAGAATATAACTACTATAATACTGCCCCCTATGTACAAGAATATAACTACTATAATACTGCCCCCTATGTACAGGAATATAACTACTATAATACTGCCCCCCTATGTACAAGAATATAACTACTATAATACTGCCCCCTATGTACAGGAATATAACTACTATAATACTGCCCCCCTATGTACAGGAATATAACTACTATAATACTGCTCCCTATGTACAAGAATATAACTACTATAATACTGCCCCTATGTACAGGAATATAACTACTATAATACTGCCCCCTATGTACAGGAATATAACTACTATAATACTGCCCCCTATGTACAAGAATATAACTACTATAATACTGCCCCCTATGTACAAGAATATAACTACTATAATACTGCCCCTATGTACAAGAATATAACTACTATAATACTGCCCCCTATGTACAGGAATATAACTACTATAATACTGTCCCCTATGTACAAGAATATAACTACTATAATACTGCCCCCTATGTACAAGAATATAACTACTATAATACTGCCCCTATGTACAAGAATATAACTACTATAATACTGCCCCCTATGTACAAGAATATAACTACTATAATACTGCCCCCTATGTACAAGAATATAACTACTATAATACTGCCCCCTATGTACAAGAATATAACTACTATAATACTGCCCCTATGTACAAGAATATAACTACTATAATACTGCCCCCTATGTACAGGAATATAACTACTATAATACTGTCCCCTATGTACAAGAATATAACTACTATAATACTGCCCCCTATGTACAAGAATATAACTACTATAATACTGCCCCTATGTACAAGAATATAACTACTATAATACTGCCCCCTATGTACAAGAATATAACTACTATAATACTGCCCCCTATGTACAAGAATATAACTACTATAATACTGCCCCCTATGTACAAGAATATAACTACTATAATACTGCCCCCTATGTACAAGAGACATGGGAACTCTTCCTGCTCCCCCCTCCTCCGTGTTTATAACACCCAAAAACCTGCTCATGTTTTATTCATGAGCGGCAGCGGGAAGTCACAGCTTTCAGGAATGTGCGTAAGGAAAACATCACATGTGCAGCACGTGCGCTACAACGGCCTGCCACGCTTAGATACAGCAGCTCAGCTCTGTGTATGGTAGATACCTCTATAATGATGGCTTAGATCTAGGATACTATAAAGACAATTGTATAGTGCAGCACACGACCTCTGGGGGGCACTGGATCTCCCGCTACTTTTGTCTAATTTGGACCTGAAGGAAAGCTGTTTCTTTTCTGCTCTGTTACTGCGAAATATTACAAGAACGGCTTAGATATCCTAGTTTTTTTTTTTGCATTTTTAGCCTATTCTTAAAGGATAACTCCATTTCTCACTAAAAATGTTCTCTTCAACCGGCAATATTAACACAACAACAATTTTTTTTTTTTTGTGTGTGCTTTTAGCCGATTCTTAAAGGGGAACTCCACTTTCATACAAGAACTTCCCCCTTCCACCAGGCAATATTATATCTTAAAGTGAAGTGATACCTATCTTTCTTGCATTTTATGGGAGGGGGGGGAGGGGGGGGGGGTTAAAGGGGGCCTCCATTTTCTTACAAGAATTTCACCCTCCGTCATTCAGTCCCAAATCCTAGCGCTATTTTATGATATGGTTATTACACAACTTGGTAATACCCAGTTTTCCTAGACTTGTGGACACCTGACTCTTAAAGGGGAAGTCTATTAAGTGTATTAATACACTTGTCTTGTGTTATATCCGGGTTCAGATTTCGGCTGCTCTGTGAATGACCCCGTGGGCGTTCTGTGACCACGCGTGTGGACCCACCTAGATGGACAGGTGGAGGACTATTCCCAAATCTTAGTGAGGATTAGTGAGAAATGTCGGATATCTTCCTGGTGTAGGACAGCTGAGGGTTTGGTGTCTTGTAACGGTTACGTGAGGTCAGCTGTCTATACATTGCTATACTATAGATATTTCACTGCTTGCTCTTAAAGGCACAGTACAGATTCCAGCTGCTAATTTTGCGCCATCTCTGCTTGCTTTAAAGTTATATTCACAATGGCGGGACAGCTTGAACACCCACATTTATGCAAATTTATCTCAGCCCCACCCACTTAGAGGGCTATTTCACAAGAGAGTCCCGCAGCCCTATATATAGACAGCATATAGTTGGGATAAATCCCTGAGGTAACATGGGGACGTGGCCATACGTTATGTTGTGGCTGTGCCTGGTACTGCAACTAACAGGCTGCAGTACCAGGCATATCCACAGCCTTATTACTGGCGCTGTGGCACTACAGACAGAATGAGGCATCACAGAAAACAGAGTAGTTGGTTACTAAGGGTTCGGCCATGCTGGGCCTTGTGGTTCGCCAGCCGCTGGAACAGCTCTGGTACTTGTTATTGGGCTTTATTCCGGCCTCATCCTTGTGATTACAGCTCTGAAGGAGCAGCTGGTTCCTCTAATGACAAGCAGCTGCCATACACCGAAAACTATTAACCACGACATGCCTGGAACTCGTTCAGTCTCTCGACTTGATTAATCTTCAAGGAACTCTCCATGGTGAGGGTCCACCACCATGAAAAACACACCCTCTCCTATCAAATTATACAGTACAATTCTCTCAAGGTTGGTAACATCCAATATGGCTGCCATTACAACACTCACTGGTAGTCACCCAGGTCAGATCTTCAAGGGGATTTCCATCTTTTTCCATTGATGACCTATTTTTAGAGGGAGGTATCACACAGATCCTGAGCCCTGACCCCTTAACTATCCTAGATACATAATAGGTTGAGGCTCTGATACAGATTTTATATTGGAGCCAGGGACCGGTTTTACCTCTGGTTATCAATGACAGGAGGTCATATTTGTGGCCTCCACTAATCAACAGAATGGGGCAGTCATACCTCTACAGTGACAGCCATATTAGTGTGGCTGTGCATGGTACTACATCTGAGAGCCAGATTTGGCAGGGTTGAGCTGTAGTACCAGGCCTAGTCACACATTTATGAGTGTCACTATGTGATGAACTACTGGGAGGACCGCAGAGGCTCCATTTTGTTAATCAGGTTGGGGGACCCTGACACAGATGAACAATCCTAAGGCCTAGTCACTAGGCCTTAGGATTGGTCATCCACTCTATTAACATCTAGGATTTCCAATCGATAGCCTATTCGTAGGACTGATTTGCCAATAGTATTCATTTTGGCCCTAGAAGAGGACATTTTGGGGGATTTCTGTCACTTTTGTGTGTCACTATTGAGGGCATTTTGAGGGATTTCTGTCACTTTTGTGTCACTATTGAGGACATTTTGAGGGATTTCTGTCACTTTTCTGTGTCACTTTTGAGGGAATTCTGAGGGATTTCTCTCAGTTTTGGGTGTCACTAGGCCCAATCAGAAATCCCTCAAAATGTCCTTTTCTAGGGCCAAAATGAATACTATTGGCAAATCTATCCTACGAATAGGCCATTGACTGGAAATCCTAGATGTAAATCGGGTGGAGCTGCACTACTGCACACAACCTGTGTACAGAGGTGGTGCTGTTTTTGGCAAGTAAACAAAGCAGTCTTGTCTTCTAATCTGTAAATCCCAATAGCTTGAGGTACATGAAGGGTTAAGTCGGGCAGTCACCTGCCTGCGGTCATGGCGGCTCTGTGCCGCTACGAGGAATATTAGATAAATATTACCGGGTGTTAATATCGCCGCTCGCCTAAAATCTCAACACTGCAATTTCCTCATAAATTCCCCAGATGATGACAATAGTTGCCTAGCAACCAGACATTATTTTTAAAGAAACCCTCCACCCCCCCCCCCCCACCCCTGTCCTGCTGCACCTCGCATCCCCACACAATTTGTAAGGAGAATTTCACGTCTGTCAAGACACGCGGGATTGTCAGATCCGACGCCGTTCCGCTGCTTTCTAGAACGTTCTCCGGGTGAAATCTCTCTTCTTATTTGTAATTTCCTCAACCAGAAAAGTGAGAAGAGAGATGTCGAAGATACCACGCAGCAGTCTGAGTGGGAAAGCAGGGTGACACCCAGCTTTCCCAGCATCCGGAACTGAAAAACTGTCTGCTTACATAACTGTCCGGGCGTAGTGATAGGCAGTGACAATACCATGACAATTTCTATATCGGACATCTCGCTTTTTGGCCGTGAAGTAAAGACTAGAGGGCAGCTCACCAATATTCTCTACATCTCTCTTTACGGCCCTGCATATGACTACATTTATGAGAAATTATCTTCACACAGGTAAAAAAATTTTAATAACATCTAATTGAAGAAATGTTTAAATATGTCAGATTAATGAAACTGAATGTGAATCCTCAGATGAGAATACCCCTTCAAGCTCTCCCTCCCTCCCTGTTATTGAGATGTTATGTTTTTTGTAATGTTTTACCTTTGTATTTTATAGTTAATTTTAAGTCAGAGCAGGCGGAATGGTGGAAGATTTGAGATGGCGATTGCTCGGTTGGCCGGCTTGCCAGCTGGGAGTCCAACTGGTCATACAGCTTCCAGAGCTCAAAAATGTGTGATTTTCCACCCAGCAAGAAGTGTCTGTCATATTTGGAAGTTACTTATACAGTTAAAGTTTACTGATATTTGTGTTACAGGTAATTTATTAAAGTGCTCTTACAGGTGGTTTACATAAGGGGTCCTGTTGCCCTCCAGTCTGTTGTACTGCTGGACACTAGATAGGCAGGATTACAAAACTAACCCCTCATTTTCAGCTGCCATAAAGCAAACACGTTACCCAGAACTCCCTAAACAATTATCTGCCTCCAAACATGGCGGCCGCATACTCTTTTTTTTCAGAATCGTGACATATGACCGGGGTGACACCCTGCACACTACTTTTCTTAGAGGGCCCCCATATTAATATTGCATGCTGGGTAATATCGCAGCGGGCTGTGGATCCCGCAGCAGAGATTCGCAGTCAGCTCCCAGGCATAATGCTGCATTTAAATGCTAATCCGTGATTGACAGGTTATAATACTGTACATAGTGCGGATAATTCCCTAGCGCCGGGCCCCTGAGACACATCTCCCACCCCGGGCCCTAACCCCTGACACAAATAACGGTGAGGTACCACACAAATCTCCTACTTCTCCCCGAGGCTAGCTTCATATCAGAGCAGTCGGTGCTTGATTATTGCTTGGATATTAATACATTTGCACAAATTTAACGAAAATTTTGCTCGCGCTGCTTCGGCGCCGCTGTTCCTTATACGGGTTTTACGACAATCCTACTAATAAGATAGGAAATAGATATGGAGCTTATACAGTGTTTCAATCTGATATGAACAGAATTCCAGAAATACAGTAAAGACTGACACATGGGGAGCATGACTGTTACATAATTACAGCTCGGCTATTCGGTCACATGACTGTCAGTGGGTGGAGCTGACCAGGTTTCCAGCCGGCAGGAAGCAGATCAGGATAGGAATGAAGAGCGGAATCTGAGAGGAAATAACTCAAAAGCAGTACAAAAACCATAAAGCAAAGGATTAGCAAAATGACTCGGATTATGCGGTAGATTAAAACCGTGAAATTTGGTAAAAAGCAGAGAGACACTTTAAATACATGAAAAAATTGAAAATGTGATGATTTTCTACTAATATCACGAAAGACAAGTTACAAGAACAGCACACGGAGCGGAGGAGTTTGGGAGGGGAAGGGTTAATCCGTTTTTTTTTTTTTTGGTTACACTGTGAATTCATATACAAACCGTACATCACTGCTATCCAGGAATGCCGAGTGTTCCTGGGTCCTACGGATGTCTAAATTCCACCGCGCCTCGGTATGTGGATCTGTATACTAACAACTCCCAGAGCCGCTAAGCTCAGGAGCATGTGAAAAGATAAAAAGGGGGGACGCGATCAAGTCCAATATGGCGGCACACAGCTTAGGGGTCATGAAAGGCGGGCAAACCAATGGAGCTGAAGGGTCACTACAAAATCAGTAAAGGCAATGATCAACCATGATAACTGCCAAAAACTGCCAAGTTTCTAAGGAAACTCCACCCCCTCGTCATCAGGCCCTCTCCATAAATCATTGAGACCACCCATATATTATTAAGACCATACGCATGTTGTCAGAGCAACCTCTTCAATCCTTAGCTAAGCCCCTTCGGACAGTACCTGTTTGTCAATGGGACCGCCTACTTTTGTAGGACCACCCCCATATCATTTCACCCTCATCTTATGTAGACGACCCCTATATCAACAAGACCAACCTCTCACATTACAACCCAACCCCCTACCATCAATAGCAGAACCACCTTTCCACATTGGGACAGCCTACTTTTGTCAACAAGACCGCTCCCACTTCATGAAGTCCTTGTCTTTCAGAATTTGGAACGTCTCCTCATCATTGGTCCAACCTCCTACATCTTCAACCCTGCCCCTACCATCCATAGGACACACCCCTTTTAGTCATTGTGACCTCCTACTTTTGTAAATAAGACAACCCCCACTTTATCAAGTCGTCGTCTTTCATACTTTTGGACCATTCCCACATCATTGGTCCAACCTCCTACATTACCAAACTCGTCCCTACCATCAATAGGACACACCCCTTTTGTCGTTGTGACCTCCTACTTTTGAAAACAAGGCAACCCCCACTTTATCAAGTCCTCGTCTTTCATACTTTGGACCAGCCCCACATCATTGGTCCAACCTCCTAAATTACCAATCCTGCCCCTACCATCCATAAAACAGACCCCTTTTGTCATTGGGGCCTCCTACTTTTGTAAACAAGACCGCCTCTACATCATCAGGACTGCCCCCTTTTCCAGCTTTAGGAACACCCAGTAGATCTATAAACTTGGTAAGTCTTTCCTGTTTCTAGAACCCTCCCAGATATTTCAGGAAAACTGACAAGTGTGGGAAAACTTCTGGATTAGCGGTCAATAATAAAGTATAGGAATGCCCCGCCCACTGAAGATTGGCGCGAAAGGGAACACTGGAGTGGATAATATTGATAATCTCACTTATCATGACACTAACGTCTACTCAGGGGTGGGTATGAAGGGCAGCATCTCCTTAAAGGGGATTTGGTGGAAGCGGGAATATGAGCAAGAGTGAGGATCTGAGCAACTTGTGACGATTGGGTGGGAGTATCTCCAACATGTTCCCAGTATGAACTGGTCATCCATGGACCTGGTAAGTGAATTCTAACCTCTGGTCCGATCCTTCAGTCCCATGGATTAGGAATAGCATTCAAAAATATGGATGTCCCCTTTAAACAAACCCAGTGCAACCCAGACTACGATATTTAGTCAGGCGAGGACAGGGGGCACGGGATGGGTGACGGATAATGGATATGCCCCCTGTGCGGATGTAATGTGACCCCGTTACTGTTACTCCAGCAATCTCCTCGTTGGTTTAGTCGGGGGCCTGATTTAAGCAATTTTACCTGGCCCCGGGCAATTACCTGTCAATTGCGAGTGTTGTCTCCCTGAGTAAGCAGTTTACGCCGCCTGGGAGTACGGGATAGGGGGGGGGGGGAGCCGCTATCCGTACTCCGCAGCCGGCCTCATTATTTCCATAAGCCTCCGCTTGTATGACTGATGGCTGATGGGCACAACGGCGCCCCCTTAGCATGTGACTACACGACACATCACGGAGGAGCCGGGCACCACTCGTGGTGGTGGGGAAGGGGGTCGGAGGAATCATTTTTTTTTCTCTTTTTTAATTATTGCCTTCCCGCTGGAGATGCTTACAAGACATTATGAAAGCAATAAAGCAAAACGGGGTTATACGGGACAACATTATTATATCCACCATTAACTAGTTATCGCCTGGAGGGCAGGCAGCCGAGACTACTATTTAAAGGGGAAGGACGCCCAGAGAGGGGTTAATGAATTCTGTCCTTTATGTATAATTTATTGGAGATTTTGACGGAATTTTTGCTGTTTGTATTATTTTTTTACGGTTTTTTTAAATGGATTGCGGTGCAGGTGAAGCGGCAGATCAGGTCTAGGTCATATCCAAGGGCGCTGAAATAATAGATTATAGTGAAATCACTCCAGGCTGGAGCCCTACGAATGGGATGCAGAATTTTCATCAGGGAGGTTCAGTGATATGTTCCCTTTAAGGTCCCTGAGGCTGGGTGACTATTTGTACAACACACGGGTAGGGGAGGATTTAAAGGGGATCTCTCTCTGCTATAAGTAAATATACCAAGTATACCTTATCCCATTTCTATTCCCCGGATACAGAGTAAATGACATCCCTATCTCATGCACTGTGGGCAAAGCCATGCTTGCTGGTGCACCTGTTTTCTTCTTTCTATACATTGGGGGTCATTTACTAAGGGCCCGA
Organism: Engystomops pustulosus; assembly: GCF_040894005.1. Taxonomy (NCBI): domain Eukaryota; kingdom Metazoa; phylum Chordata; class Amphibia; order Anura; family Leptodactylidae; genus Engystomops; species Engystomops pustulosus. The sequence goes on from NC_092418.1 coordinate 17,101,584, forward strand.
ATCACGTTTTTACGTTGTTTTACTCGAATTTTACCTTTTAGCGCCGATTTTCCCTGAATTGCCCCAGGTTTTTGGCGCACACGATCGGATTGTGGCGCATCGACGCCGGCATGCACGCAACGGAAATCAGGGGGGCATGGCCGTCGGAAAACCCGTTTTTAAAAAAAATGTGTCGCTGGACACGCGCTTACCTGCACCCGGCCTGGCTTGGTGAACTTCAGTGGACTCCGACGAACTTCAGCGCAGCAGCGACACCTGGTGGACGTCAAAGGAACTACCTTAGTGAATCGCCGGAAGACCCGAATCCACCACAGAGAACGCGCCGCTGGATCGCGAATGGCCCGGGTAAGTAAATCTGTCCCATTATTTCTATGGGAGGCATAGAAGGGCAGAGCTGTATAGGACCAGTACACCAGGCCCCGCCCCAGTGCACAGAGAAACTCATTTACATAAAGATAACAACAGATCATAGGAAAATTGCTACATACCGGGAACAATTCACATCTACAACTATATACAGAACTCTTCTGATTTCTTCTGACCAGAGAACAAAGAATTGTGGGAGAAATAAAATTTCTCAATTCATAAATTCTCAATCAAACTGAGAATTCAAATGGGAATAACTCAAAAACGGTCCAAAAACCACAAAGCAAACAATTTGCAAAATGACTCCGATTACTCCATAGATTTGAAGTGCTGACATTTTGTAAAATGCAAAATTACACTTTAAAATTCACCAGAAATTGGAAAAATGGAATAGAGAGACTGATACATTGTACCAAACCTCCAGAAGTGTGTTCTTCAATCTAGAGAGTTGTCTAGATTGAATATAACTGAATTTAAGTCTGTGGTTGGATTTATGGAGATAAGAGGGTCTCTATTCACTGAGAGCAAGCAGAGATCTTAAAGGGATGTCTATGCTTAGGACCATAAAACACTTGATCTAATGTAGAGAAGATGTTTTCCCAGTAAACAATTTTGCTGTGTGTGTTTAGCTCTCAGATATTTTGTGTCTCGGCTGCCACTGGCGTGTTTGGCAGGCATCTCCAGATGTTAAGAGGAGTCGACATCTCGGATCCAGGTTTCCATAGAGCCCGGGGCCATCATTCTGCAGAATAACTTCAGCGTGACAGGTAACTGCTCCGGTATCGTGAATTGCAGTTTGCTTAGAAATTACTGAGACAGACAAGAATTTAGTGTTCCGGGAGGAGGATGAAAGGCGGCGGAGGCTCGGGATCAGATCGGAGGATTACAGGTGACTTACACCCCAGATCGCCCCCAATGTAGGGATTCAGATCTTCAATTGACCTTTAGATTGATAAACCATGGCAGGAGACAGATGGACCTTCCATTAGAGCCCAAAACATGTCAGACACTGTGCTTTATTGTCTGCAAGCTGTAGAAGGGGTCTCCGGTGACCCCATGGCGGTGCCTCACACTGCAATGGTCATTGATAGGCTTCAACCTCTTGCAGATTAGGGTGACCTCCACAATGCCATTAGCTTAGAGGGACATTGTGTAACTTAATGGGCAGTCACACCTGGGTCCTAGGTCCTTAGGGGATATGAATAAATTAGTTCTAGAAAGGGGGCCCCTGTATAGATTACAACTCTGAAACTTTACTTTCAGAATGCCTTCTGATCAGTGAGGATCTGACATCTGTGTTCCCCCACAGTCCTAAAACTACTTAAATACCCCAGTGGGGTAACTAGGGGCTACAGGGCCAAATTCTGTACATGGGCCCCCTTATATATTTTACTTCTCTCCTTATGGACACCTAAGGCTTTTGTGCCCAGGAGTGACTGCAACTTCTGTGCTACCCCAAAAAAGTAATGGGCATTGGGCTGATCGGTACCAGAACCTATTCATAATTTATCGCTTACGGTTCTGGTTCCTTCATATAGAGAAAAGAAACCTTACAGATCATCTAAGACTTGTAGGCACATCTGGAATACCCCTTTAAGTGATGGACGTTGTGTGGTACATCGTGGTCTACAAGTGGTATGAGACCATGGAAGATCAAGTCATGACTCAGTGGCGCCACCATCACACCCATGTGTCCTGGAGAGAACAGCAGTGTAGCCCTATACCAGTGCCATCCAGGGGCACCTAGCACTGAAGTACAGGGCAAGGGGCGCAGCATACACCATTCTCAGGACCCCAGAAATTTAGTACAAGGGGTAACCAGGTGTCATATCCAAAAAAAACCCTAACGCACCCTTTGTGTACTGGCTTAGATCTTGGCTCCAGGTCTTCGGATACCATCCCACCTGGCCGATGTGGGCATCTAAAGAGTCAATACCCCCAGGTGGGCAGCCCGACCCCTGATTGGCAGATGTGATCATTCGGATTATTACATTGCAATCTACTGCATTACAGCTGAGGTCTCTTCCAGCCGCGGGCACCATGTTGGCAGTATACATCTATAGGCCGGGCACCGTGCCAACCTATACACGACTCAATCACACGAGCGGAGATGTTGCTGTTTATCCGGCGCGGCACATATGCTGCTTATACTGTTCATTGCTCACAATTTGCTGCTCTTTCCTCTATAGCTGATGGTCACCTATGGATTCACTTCCCATAATTCCACGCTCTGCTGCTCTCACTAAGCTTTGCCGATCCTCCTGATTGATGAGTACAATGCGAGGACAGCAGTGAAGACCGACAGCAGGAGAAAAAACAGGAATGGACTCTAATCAAACGATGTGCCAAGGGCACAGGGCCAGGGCGGAAGGAAAGCTGGGTGACATCTTCTGAAAGTGTTCAGTTCAGAGGCCTCCGAGCACAGCAGTGTGGAATATAAATCCTTTTGCTCTATGGTCTAAACTGCTGACAGGTTCCTTTTAAGCCCTACACAGTAAAACGCAAGGGTTGGGTGTTTTTAGGTAACAAGAAGTGTGAAATCCCTTTAAACTGACTTCCCCTTTAAAAGTCTTCTTCCCTACAAGTCTCCATTAATGGTGATGTGACTCCGGACGTGCCTGCTGCTGCCGTCCTCCTCTCGGGAAGGTTTTCCCATAAAGTGATATTTTTAGATCCTATAGAAAACGTGAAATTGCATTCATCTGGCTGACTGCGACCTGACGACTTCCAGACCTCGCCACAAACTCGTCGTCTTACATTAAATATTGACGACAACTTTATTTTTTTCCAAGAGATCCAAAAATGGCCACCGCAGTGATCCTTGTTCTATCCGGGATATTGTGCCCAAAGGTTCCCCCCTGGCGCTGTGACACGGTCAGGTATATACTCATCCCGCTGCACAGTATAGCGCCCTCTCTGGCCATTACTGGACTATAGTACTGGTACTGTGTACTGACAGTGATGGCTACGTTTAGGGGTTTGGTTTGGGGTCTGATTTAGGAGCGTTGTCTGTAATCTGTTTTAGTCTTGAGTTTGATTTGGGGTCTGGTTTGTGGCCTTAGGTGTCTCGTGTCTTTTTGCTTTTGGGGTGTGGTGTCTGATTTTTAAGTCTAGGTTTAATTTAGGCTCCGATAAGGTCACGGTCTTAAGTCTGCTTTAGGTATGAGGTCTATTTTGTATACTGATATGGAGTTGTGGTAGGGTCTAAATTTTAAGGACTGGTTTGAGGTCTGAACCAAAAAAAGAGAGAATTGATTTAGGGGACTGTCCTGTTGTCTGAATTACTTTACAAGAGGTCTGACTTGGGCTTTATTTGGGGTCTCATCTATGGACGCATAGCAGGACAATAGCAGCGGTGATGTCATAGTGTGGGCTTGTCAATCGGACGGGAAGGGGGTGTGCATAAATTATGGGCGGAGCCATCAGGCTCATTTGCATATGTTATAAAGGGCATTCTAAAATATGACACAAGAAGCTTATTGCCATTCGGCATGCAGCGGGAAGGTGAGTATGGACACCTACCATCAGGTTATCTGACGGTAGATGTCCTTCAACGGTTGGATCGGGGATCGATTTTAGGGGACTGGTCAGGGGTCTAAATTAGACACCTGAACTTCAGTTTGTCTTGTGGGTTTGCTTTGGGGTCTTGGGCTTTGAGTTGAGGTCTGTCTTGGTGTTCTGGTCAGGAGTCTGAGGCCTGGTCCATGGTCTGGTGTAGAAGTCTGAAAGTTGGGGGACAACCAATATGGCCGCCGTTATGGTGGAAAATGTTGGAGATGTAAACCCCGCCTCCGCACAGCCGCTTACTCAAATTCTGGGAACACTATCAAGTATATTTTACAAGAAAATCCCAAAATTTCTGTAACTTTTTTTCCCCCCAACTTTTTGCCTGCCTTTATTTGATTTTTCTTTGCACCATGTGCGAGGCGCCGTGCGGCTACAAGAAAATATACTGGAATAAAGCGGCAAATTATTAGCGGAATAAGCTGCGGATTAATCTGAAGAGCTGGCACTTGGTGGGGAGGGGGATTAGCGGCGAGGTTCAGGTGGGAGCCGCTAATCATCGTTATTTACAGGACCCTACGAGTTGGCTACGAAGGTTTAAAGTAAGGCTTTAATGGTCGCCTCCTCAACCTCTTCATCCCCTGAAATAACATGCAAACTCAGTAGCTGCTGATGGTACCTCAGAGGCATGAGGCACGTAATACCTCATACATACACTATACACATAACTCATACCACACAATACACTTATTTATATTGATGTCTCGTAATATATACGGTTATATTCGGTTACACCGGCCAATGTGCTGGCATAGGTTCAATACATTAAGCCTTAAGGCCCCTGTTGATGTCACCGAGGCGCGAGGCACCGGGTACCTCGGCAACTCAGTTTGTTTCTACTTGACACCCATAAAACTAGATTTATTTAAAAGTAATAAAATGAGCAGGAACCCCGGTGTCTGGAGGTTTTATAGATGCCAGGTTTACGCCGGAGACTTGCCCTTGACTATGTCAGGATTATTTACACTGCGCGGTTTATTGGCAGGGTCTGGTTGGCACCTGAACATCTACACAGAGCTAATAAGCTGTCACCCCTGGATGCTACATCATAACAAAAAGCTGGCAGCGTCATGACTGCCACAGAATGAGCCCCCATCCTGGGACACTGGGATTTCCAAGTGAACCCCATATAAAAAGCCACTAACTTATAATAACTTATAATGCTCCAAGGAGCGCTTGATATCTGCCACACAAGAAACAAATACAGGCAGTCCCCGGGTTACATACAAGATAGGGTCTGTAGGTTTGTTCTTAAGTTGAATTTGTATGTAAGTCGGAACTGTATACTTTATTATTGTAATCCCAGCCGGAACTTTTTTGGTCTCTGTGACAATTGGATTTTAAAAATGTTGGGTTGTCATAAGAATCAGGATTAACAATAAAGCTTCATTACAGACACATTTGATAACTGTTATAGCTGATTATTGTAGCCTAGGACTAAAGTACAATAAATTACCAATATCCAGAGGTCCGTTTGTAACTGGGGGTCGTATGTAAGTCGAGTGTTCTTAAGTAGGGGACCGCCTGTATAGCAATTTCTTAAGTCTTTACTCAATCCAGGATCCTAAAATATGGTGAGGTTTCGGGCTCAAGTGGTTTATATTTTGACATGTACTTGGTTCCAAAAATGACTTATAGGTCAATTTCGTAAAATAGAGAGATGAAGAAGACTCATCAGAAAGCTATAAGACTTACCCCAGGTGAAAGCCGCTGCATCCGTGATCAATTTGGCGTTTGTCTTATTAAAATCCGTCCAGCCGTTCAAAAGATATGGCTTCCGGAAGTTCATGTGTGAATTAGGACTTGTTAGCCAACGAGGTGGTGAACTTTTACATATAGACACACCCCCGAAGAAGATAAAATGTTACCACCTCCTTGACTATTATGTAATTTTTTTTAACTTCTAGCGGCCATATCTATTGAAGGGGTAGACGGATTTTTAAAAAACAAACACCAAATTAATCAGGGGGTCAGTGTCTATCAGATGCATTATCTTATTAAGCACTGTGGACCTATTGACATGTCCCCCTTAAAGGTAACCCCACGCCAAAAAAAGGCAAGTTTTTGGTTGCTGGTTCCCCTCCTCCCCTCTGCAATTTAATGATATGGTGCAGAGAAACACTGCGTTGTACCATGAGCACATTCCCAGTGGCCTTCGCTCCTCTTCCCATCCATTCGCATCATCCTATTGTCACTCTCACCGAGCTCCATCTCATGCAAAATTACCACACTGTCCCTGGGAGCTTCTGTGTCTCATTCACTGCCACGGGCGTCAGATTATTTGATTTCCCAAAGAAATATTGTTGCAAATGTCACCACTGGAAAAAAACAAAAGACGGCGTTCTTATTACAGGAAAAAAAAAATCTCTGCATTAAAGGGATATTATTAGATTCATACTCAACCAGCAATGAGGATGAGAAGACTTCAGGGGAGACTTACAAGGATTCATGTTTTTAAAAAAAAAATGTTCCAGGGTCCAATGCATAAGTATTCACACCCTTAATAAAGTTTTGATTTTTGGACTGTTTATCCTAATATATGATGCAGTACATTACTTGTAGTGAGGGGTCCCCACCCTTTGTTACTAATTTAGGGGCCAGTGTGTAAGTACTGACCCCCTGTTCCCACCATTAAAAGGATTATTTTTGGATTATTCAGTCTAGAATGTCATGTAATACTTAAATACTATTAAATACTATTAACCCATTACAGTAATATTCCCTCTTTTATAATTTTTTTGTGATTTTGAGCAACTTTTGGAAAAAAATTCATATTCAAAAAGTTGCATAAAGTGTCTGTGTCCCTTTATAAGCACCTGGTGTCCTCTTCATGGCCTCTTCCTTCAGGTAGAGTTGTGTCCCTCCTGCGCAGCGACTCCTCGGGGGAGGGATCAGCCACTTGTTTCTTAATTATAATATTTGATTAGATTTTTTTCCACCATGGAAAATCAGGGACAGTTAGGCCCGTTCCCCACTTGCGAGTGTGATGCGATGAACTCGCATCACACTCGCAACGCAAGCTGCCGGGAACGCACGGCCTGAACGCTGCACCGCGGGAGTGAACTCAGCATGTCAGTTCACTCCCGCGGTGCAGCGTTCAGGCCGTGCGTTCCCGGCAGCTTGCGTTGCGAGTGTGATGCGAGTTCATCGCATCACACTCGCAAGTGGGGAACGGGCCTTACTCATAGATCCAGGGACTGTGACTGTGGAAATCTTCTTATATTTGTTATCCATGGCCTCCTTCCTTCTAAAATCAACTTTTAAAATTATGCTCTGGGGGTGTTACCAGAGCCTTTCCATTCTGCAGCTGTTACACTGAGCAGGAGCACTTCCCCTACTGTGTGAGATTGCATCATAAAGTGAGATAGGTGAAGTTCTGAGGAAGAAGGGAAGACAGTGTAACAGCCTGTGAATCTGCTGCATGTAGGGGCTCTGGTAACACCCCCTTACTAGTTTTCTTTATCATTTTTGTTTCTAAATTCTAAATACTGTACCGGTTCCACAATATTTACTGCTTATGTTTGAGTTAATTTATTCTTTAATGACATAATTTCTTAAGTAATAAGTTCCCATTTCATCTGTTCCCCATGATGGGTTTTTATTACTATATTTGTATTTCTTTTTAATATATATATATATATATATTTTTAATGTTTTATACTGGTTCCTATCCCATACACACACATATATAATATATAAGTAAATGAATCTCTTAATGACATCCCCTTCTTAAATAATATATTCCCATTTAACGCCGCGCTCCCCGCTGGGTTTTTATTATTTTTTACATGATTAAAATCCACCGGTGATAATCGATGATGAGCTCCGTCATTACACTGCGGTGTTTTTAAAACGAAAACTAATGACCAGGAAAATAGATGTTACACATCACACGCGGGATAGAACTAATTTATGGAAAATGTACGGAATACGGCCGCTATTCAGTATTCTGGGCTCGAAACGCGTTGCTTAGCATATTTTTTTTTTCCCTCGGAAATCATTAGGAGGCAAAATAACGGCTCTAAATTTTTCCCATTTTTATTCTAGAACTTGGGGGAGGAGCTAATGGACAACTATTAAAAAAATTCCTAAAATCATGGCACCACCATATAAGGAGCGTTATACAATGATGGAACTTGCGCTACTTTTAAGGGTTACTTTATCTCATTCCGGAGTCACTTAGGAGCCTTGGATGAGATTGCAGGACAGGGCCTCACATATAATCTCCTCCATAGTGGCAGCACCTGATAAGGCCGCAGATTATCTCACATTCTTGCACTTCTCCGGCATATATGGTCACCAAAAGCTTGTAAAACGCATCAGTTAATAGTCAATAGCGACAAACTCATCTGTTATAGAACTGTTACTGGATTGCTGCTAGATTCTTTAAAGTATACAAATATGTACTGTCCCTTTAAGGAAGCCACACCCACTTTCAGTTCAATGCAGAATTGTAGTACTTACAATTAGATCTATGTACAATGCAATAGACTGCCCCTCTATGCTCCATAGGCTTGTCTTATGTAACTCTGACTACGACTACCATACACATATTGGTTTAATTCTAAGGACTGTCCCTCAAAATACACCCTGATAGGGTGGGGTTTGTGTCAGTGTATAAAAAAATTTACTAAATCTACTATTAAAAAAGGTTCACACCACATACTACACTTATGAATGATTTTAAACAGGTTCTGCTCCTTCTTTGACAAGTGGGTGTGGCTTAGCATGATAGGGGTGGGGTTTAAGTGAGTGTTTCTGGGAGGTTTTGTGGCTGTGATCAATTGGGGGTTGAAAACCTCACATAATAGGGATTCAGATATTGTAAAGCAAACTTAAAGGGGGTGTCCATCTTCATAACTATACTATACTTTAATAAAGTGGGACAACATAATATAGTGGCAGACTATACAGATGCATTGGGGGGTCTTGAAAAGAGAAGGTCCAGCCCTGGAGGTTCTGTTTACTGGACCCATAATTTTAATAATTGCTATGGCGCCCCCTATCTTCTGCGGAAGGTATTGCAGGAAGGTGATGTACACTGAGCTTTCCTTCGTAGCTGAGAGTGAGTGATCACATGACACTTATTAGAGACATATCATGCATCCTAATTACACTTCATAATTAGCAGTAATTACACATAAACAGTCAGAATGATTTCCATACAATTATCCGCAAGAGAAGGCGGCAGCTACAGTGGAATATCAGATTATTACACGGTGGTGAGTATATAGGGGAATGCCCGATGTGTATGCAACATCCCCCACCAAGGCCTAGCCTTTTCTTTGGGGGCCTGGAGGCAGACGGGGCCCAGAATACAGTGGCTGGCTAGTGCAGCATTGGGCGCGCTGTGGTCACGGTGCTTGGTATGGGGACTAGAGGGCTGTCCTACAGCCTGGTAGGTCTCCAGCAGGGTGGTGTTGGCAAGAAATGATGAGGGAGAGGGGAGTAGTTCTCCCTGGGGCAACCCTTTGGGATCTGGAGTATGAGTCTCTGTGTGGTGGATAGGGTGCCCGTGATGGTGACAGCCGTAGTAGCAGGGACCAGATGAAGGCAGATGTTGTACAAAAGTAACTTACAGTTCTTTATTGGAACCGACAGGAACAGTAGATAACGTGCCAAACGAAACTTGACAAATGGTAGAATGCTGGAGATGCAGTTGGAGAGGGAACCACAGGGATTGATCACCAGCTTGGATGCAAGGGCAGGCTGGGAGATAGCTGTGTCCTAGTAGGATGCTTCAGCTTGTCCTGGGTTGCTTCAGATATCACCCTTGAAGGTAGGATGATACCCCTTTCTCTCACTAACTAACTCACTCCACTCAGGCAGGGAGCTGAGCTCTCTTGCTCTGGTCTGTCCTGCTGACTGACTCAATTGATCTCTAGAACTTTCCCGACCAGGGGTTTTATTACTCCCACTGGTCAGGTGGTGGTTACTTCTCCAATTGCATCCCAGCTTACAGATACAATATGATAACAGATGTGATTGGCTGATGGAATGACATCACATTAAACAATTGACTCCTGCCTTACCAGGCAGGATCTACTGCTGCAGTATTCCCCGTGTTGTGTAGTGACCTGCTGTGGGGTTGATCAGACTCCACAGAGGTTGCAAGCTACATGGTGGGATGTATTCGCAACAACCCCTCTGCCTTGCATCGGCAGGGGTGTTGCATGTACATCTGTAATTGTGTATACATTGTGTATCTGTCCGATGTAATAATACTGCTGCAGGCCGTCCTAAACCTGCCCAGATACAAGCTAGCCTTAAACTTAACTATACAAAAAAGTACAGTCTGTTTTAAAGGTTTCTAGATACAGGCTGTCCTAAATCTAGCAAGATACAGGCTGTCCTAAATCTAGCAAGATACAGGCTGTCCTAAATCTGGCAAGATACAGGCTGTCCTAAATCTAGCAAGATAAAGGCTGTCCTAAATCTAGCAAGATACAGGCTGTCCTAAATCTAGCAAGATACAGGCTGTCCTAAATCTAGCAAGATACAGGCTGTCCTAAATCTAGCAAGATACAGGCTGTCCTAAATCTAGCAAGATACAGGCTGTCCTAAATCTAGCAAGATAAAGGCTGTCCTAAATCTAGCAAGATACAGCCTGTCCTAAATCTAGCAAGATAAAGGCTGTCCTAAATGTAGCAAGATAAAGGCTGTCCTAAATCTAGCAAGATACAGCCTGTCCTAAATCTAGCAAGATACAGGCTGTCCTAAATCTAGCAAGATAAAGGCTGTCCTAAATCTAGCAAGATACAGGCTGTCCTAAACCTAGCAAGATACAGCCTGTCCTAAACCTAGCAAGATACAGCCTGTCCTAAATCTAGCAAGATACAGCCTGTCCTAAATCTAGCAAGATACAGAATGTCCTAAATGTAGCAAGATAAAGGCTGTCCTAAATCTAGCAAGATACAGGCTGTCCTAAATCTAGCAAGATACAGGCTGTCCTAAACATCCTAGATACAGGCTGTCCTAAAACATCCTAGATACAGGCTGTCCTAAAACATCCTAGATACAGGCTGTCCTAAAACATCCTAGATACAGGCTGTCCTAAAACATCCTAGATACAGGCTGTCCTAAAACATCCTAGATACAGGCTGTCCTAAAACATCCTAGGTACAGGTTTTCCAAAAACATCCTAGGTACAGGTTTTCCAAAAACATTCTAGATAGAGGCTTTCCAAAAACATTTTAGATACAGGCCGTCCTAAAACATCCTAAACATGGACTGTCTTAAAACTTCCTAAATGCAGATTGTTCTAAAACTTCCTAAATACAGGCTGTCCTAAAACCCCCTATATACAGGCTGTCCTAAAACCCCCTATATACAGGCTGTCCTAAAACCCCCTATATACAGGCTGTCCTAATTGTAATTAGATATAGACTGTCCTAAAACATCATAAATACAGGCTGTCATAAAACTATCTAGATAAGGATGACCTAAAACTTCCTTAGATACAGGCTGCCCTAAATCTACAAAGATGCGGGCTGTTCTAAAAAATCCTAAATATAGCATGTCCTTAAACTTCCTATATACAGGCTGTCCTAAAACTTTCTAAATACAGGCTGTCCTAAAACTTTCTAGATGCAAGCTGTCCTAAATCTCCTATATACAGGCTGTTCTCATTCTTATTAGAGAAGGACTGTCCTAAAAGTACCTAGACATAGGCGGACCACAAATTACCTAGATACAGGATGTCTTAAAATGCCATAAATGCAGGTTGCCGTAAAACTATGAAGACAAGGCTCAGCTAGAACTTCCTAAATACAGGCTGTCCTAAAACTTCCTAGCTACACTCCATCCTAAACCCCTATATACAGGCTGTCCTAATTGTTAATAAATACAGGCTGTCCTTAACCATCATAAATCCAGGCTGTCATAAAACTTCCTTGATCCCAACATTCCTGCAGTGAATAGATGCAGAGTGGACATGTAGAGGCTTCTCCATGGTCTGTCATGTATACAGTGAGGCCTCTCATGGGGTGCGGCGGCCATTCTGGTTGTTGTGGATCTGAGGTTTATGACTTTGGGCCAGATGTCCATCACATCAGACAATCCCACGTAACCAGAGATATGTAGGACACTAACAAGGAAATCACTCGCATCCTTCTCCAGCCATTTAAGGGATCGTCTTATGATCTTTATTTTTGAATGTGAAATTCTAAGAGGAAAAGTCGCGTGATCCTATAATAGATACGGCTGGGAATCTTCCCAAAAGGTCACCAGGGGGCAAAAATCAAGACATCGCTTGTTTCTTCTACCAAGAGGAGACGTCAGAAATTCTCCTGCCCTAAACAATCTTTATTATTAGGTTTCCTGCTCCTTCCCTCCTGCGGCACCTGCCCTTCTCCTGTTCCTCCCTCCTACTGAACCTGCCCCCTCCCTCTTACTGAACCTGCCCTTCTCCTGCTCCCTCCCTCTTGCTGAATCTGCCCATCAACTGCCCCCTGCCTCCTACTTAATCTACCCTTTAAATGCCCCTTCCCTCCCACTGAACCCGCCTTTCCGCTGCTCAATTCCTCCCACTGAACATACCCTTCCCCTGCACCTTCCCTCCTACTGAACCTGCCCTTCTCCTTTCCGCTCACTCCTACCAAACCTGCCCTTTTCCCATCCTGCTCCTCCTACTGAACCTGCCCTACTTCTGCACCCTCTCTCCTAGTGCACCTGCCCTTCTGCTGCCCCCTCTCTCCTAGTGTACCTGCCCTTCTCCTGCCCCCTCCCTCCTAGTGTACCGCCCTTCTTCTTCCCCCTCCCTCCTAGTGTACCTGCCCTTCTCCTGTAACCTTCCCTCCTTTAGCACTTACTCAATTGCCCCCCCTTGCAACTTTCCTTTGCCCCATCTGTACCTTGCCTCTTCTGTCTCCATCCTCCTCTTGCTTCTCTCTGTAGATTCCTGTTCCCTAACTTTCTATTTTTTTCATTCCCTTCTTCTGCCCCCTCATCTCTGCTGTGCCCTTCTTCCACCTGCAGTTGCCCATCTTCTGCCTCCTCCTGACCCTCCCTCCTGCAGTGCCCTTCTTCCTATACCACAATCTCTTCTTCAGACCCTTCTCCTCTTCTGTGGAGAAGGCTTCTTCCACCGTCAGTTGCCTTCTTCTGCCGCTACCTCCTCCTGCACCCTCCCTTCTTCAGCCCCTTCTTCTTTGCTGTTTTCTCCTTTCTCTTGCAACTTCTCCTGCACCATCCTCTCTCTAACTCCCTTCATTCTGACCCTTTCAATCCCCTGTAGCATCACTCTACCCGCCATTTACTTCTTCCACCGGCAGTTGCCTTCTTCTGCCCCTGCCTCCTCCTGCACCCTCCCTTCTGCAGTGCCCTTCTTCCTCCTGCACTAGCCCTTCTTCTTCCTGCACTATCCCTTCTTCAGCCCACTCTCCTTTGCTGTGATCCCCTTCCTCTTGCAGCTTCACTTCTCCTGCACCATCTTCTCTCTAACTCCCTTCATTTTCCGACCCTTTCAATCCCTGCAGCATCACTCTACCTGCTATTTCCTTCTTTTGCCCCCTCCCTCCTGCTGATCTTTTCCCCCATCATCCCGAAGAATTTAATATTTTTTTCTCTGCAGCTTTTAATTATTGGCTCAAATCTATTTGAAAACCTCCCCGAAATCTAGTGTTTCCTACTAAACCCCCAAGTCCTAATGGGTAGTTGTGCATGACAGGCGCGTGGCCTCCAGAGGCGCCCGGTAATTAGAGCGAGTGTCCATTCCGCACTGATAATCTGCCATCTGTCTGCAGCATATAATAGGGTTTCCATCTCATGTATAGATGTCTTCTAGGAAGTCCTGGGACCTGTGTGAGGAGAAGGGGTGCTACAGGCCGGATGCTGGAGGAGTGATCATCTATGGGTGCTGGTCGACCTCTCCCGGACCATGACCTCATTACACCTATACAAATGTATGGAGAGCTAGTTGAGATAAGCAGCCGCCACACATCTCTTACAACGCTTATCATTAGAGCACATAATAGGAGAAATTGTGTCATATCAAGGATAGGACCTCTATGCCCACATGGCCAATGCCGGGAGTCGCACCCCTAATCTAAGGATAGGGATCACCAGATGAATCTCGCTGATGACTATCTGGTTACTGCTACATTTCTGATACTTCTATATGGAATACACACATCTTAGACATTTGACTTGTCTGCAAAAAATAATCAGAACCTGCAGCGGGTGTGCGGGTCATGTGGGGGGTGGGGGAGGTGGATTTATTCCCAGCCTTGACAACTTTATACAATTACCGGCAGATTTCAGCCTCTCGCAGCTCGTTCTTCCCTTTAATGGCAGGTGAATCCTGGAATCCTTTGTAATGTTTGATGTAACAAGGAATATTCTGCAGCTATTCACAGGGCCCAAGGCATCTTGAATCATGTAAGAGGCGGCGAGTCTCCTGCAGCGCAATCCCACAGAGCAGAACACACACAGCATATGCTGCAAGCGGCCAACTATTAACTATCCGCATGCCAATGCTGCCAGACCACACCTGACCTCTGCTAAAGAGGCAAAGGGGGAGAGAAGTGAGGGGTCACATACAATATTTATATAGAATGCAGCGCCAAAGCGTCCTTGTAAAGCCCCGTCCATTTACAGACGAATTCTACATTAATATGTGACATTAATATACTACAAAGCTGAACTCACTATTCTGCTGGTTGAGTTAATGTGTATATGTATATATGTATGATTACAGTGAGAAGGGGGGGCCTGGGACTTAGAACTTTGACTATATTAGTTACTGAGGGGGCACTGTTACTGTATTGGCTTTGGTATGACCAAGGTGAATGTATTGGCTACTGCGGGTCCCCGGTAACTATTTTGGCTACTGTGGGGCCACTGTAACTATATTGGCTACTGTGGTGCCCCTTGACTACTGTGAAGGGTACTGGGACTAGGCACCATGAAAGCTACTGGGTGGGCTCTGTGACCATTGGCTACTGTGGGAGCACTGGAACTATAAAAGCTATTGAGGGGACACTGTTACTTTATAGGCTACTGTAGGACCTCTATAACTATATTGGCTACAGTGGATCCTCTGTGACTATATTGGACAGTTAACAATTGGCTACTGTGGGGGAACTGTAACTATATTGGCTACTGTGGGGGCCCTGTAACTATAGTGGCAACTGTGGGGGCCTCATTACAATACTGGTTTCTGTGGTGGCACTGTTATCTTATTGGCTACAGTAGGCGATGATAGTGATCTCTCTGGAAGAAGCAGAATACTATTACATTTGTGTGAAGAAGTTGCTAAAATTTATATGAAGCTAAATCTGCAGAGATGAGCCATGGCTGGAAGAAGCTGAGATGGAGGCCATGTAAAAGAAGAAAAGAGTCTCCTCTGATCCACGACATCATCTGTCAGTCACCAGATTTATAGTAAGTGCTGTTATTAACCATGAGCTCACAATTCTGCAAAATGTCCTGTGACTCTCTATTTGTTTCTTACACAGAGACGGTTTTATACTGTGACATATTTATCATCTAGAATCAGACACTTTGATAAATCTGGTGCAGTATAAGGCTGTCTGTCCAATTCTGCTTGTTTCTATTGCTAATACTATGTAGTGTTGTTGGTACTGTTGCTGTTTCTATTTAATATGGTACCATATCTATGTAATAAACCTTGTTCTGATAATATCTACTTAGTATCCTTGGTTCCAGTACTGTATCTATGTAGTAAGCTTTGTTTTGGACTTTTATCTATGTAGCATTCTTGGTTCTGATGCTGTATATATGTAGTATGGTTGGTTTTAGTGCTGGGTCTATGTAGTAAGCTTGGATCTGGACCTTTATATATGTAGTATTCTTGGTGCTGGTGCTGTATATATGCAGTATGTTTGGTTTGGGCCCTGTATCTATGTAGTATTCTTGGTTCTGATGCTGTATATATGAAGAAGTATGATTGGTTTTGGTGCTGGATCTATATAGTAAGCTTGGATGTGGTCCTTTATCTATGTAGTATTCTTGGTGCTGGTGCTGTATATATGTAGTAAGGTTGGTGTTGCTGCTGGATCTATGTAGTAAGCTAAGCTTTGTTCCTGTATCTATGTAGTATTCTTGGTACTGATGCTGTATATATGTAGTATGTTTGGTTATGGTGCTGGATCTATGTAGTAAGCTTGGTTTTGGTCCCGTATCAATGTAGTATTATTGGTACTGATTCTGTATATATGAAGTACGGTTGGTTTTGCTGCTGGATCTATGTAGTAAGCTCGGTTCTGGTCCTTTATCTATGTAGTATTCTTGGTGCTGGTACTGTATATATGTATTAAGGTTGGTTTTGCTGCTGGATCTATGCAGTAAGCTGGGCTCTGGTCCTGTATCTATGTAGAATTCTTGGTTCTGGTGCTGTATCTATGTAGGAAAGTTGGTTTTCAGGCTAAATCTATATAGTAAGCTGGGCTTTGGTCTTATATCTATGTAATATTCTTGGTTCTGTTACTATATCTATGTATAAAGGTTGGTTCTGGTACTGTCCCCATATAATATGTTTAGTTATAGTTTTTATGTAGCAAATTTTGTTCTATCACTGCTTTTATACACCAGAAGTCAGGTCATCCAAAAAATATAGAACGCTGGTGGGGCCACGATCTCTTTACCCAGAATAGTCATAAAATAATATGACTGGTGCTACACATTGCAAGGATAAGAGGGGAAACTAATGTGCGAGGGGGGAACCCACAAAGATGTGCTAGTCAGGGGTCCCCACAGTCCTAGCAGTGGCCCTGGCTCCGTACACATATGGCCGCCCCTCCAGTTATCTGCAGCCTCGTGGACCCTGCACCATCTTCCTACAAAGTGAGTGTTCAGCATGTAATCGCGTTACAATCCTTGTAGTCCGCTCCGGCGTGCGTCCGGCAGGGGGGTGCTTATCCGTCTGCCTCTCCCGGGCTACATGTCACGGCCAAGATGAAGATGTAAAGAGCCGGGATTGTAGCGGAGCGCAGACACGGACACAGTGCAGTCTATGCAGACATGAAAGCTGCTGTAGGACTACAAGTACCAGCATACCCCCCCTGCCATGATGTCACTAATGTATCATATTCCCTGAATGGTCACAGAAGAGTCAATGAAATGGAGCAGTAGTGTAGGACCCCCGGTAGATGACCCCCATTGGGGTCCCATCCATTGCACCAGGGTTTTAATTCAATTTGCGGTTCCCCCATTTTCCTCTCTGACGATTTCCCACAGTCTAGAAAAACAGAGATAGCAAAAAGTCACATCAAAGTGTCAGTTTCGGGATGGGGGTGGGGAAGACTCGCTCGGCCCCGGGGATCTCTTCCCAGGACAATCCAAAGCATTTGGGACCTCATAAAAACATCTCAGCCCAGAGCTCAGGGAATTCTTACCATCTGTTTCATCCATCTCCCTCTCATGGATGCTACAACGCGTTTCCTTCATTATAGCTTAACTACTTGTAGAGACATCCATATACTTCACATCCCATATTATACCCCAGAGCTGCACTCACTATTCTGCTGCTGGTGCAGTCACTGTGTACATACATGACATTACTTATCCTGTACTGATCCTGAGTTACGTCCTGTATTATACCCCAGAGCTGCACTCACTATTCTGCTGCTGGTGCAGTCACTGTGTACATACATGACATTACTTATCCTGTACTGATCCTGAGTTACATCCTGTATTATACCCCAGAGCTGCACTCACTATTCTGCTGCTGGTGCAGTCACTGTGTACATACATGACATTACTTATCCTGTACTGATCCTGAGTTACATCCTGTATTATATCCGAGAGCTGCACTCACTATTCTGCTGCTGGTGCAGTCACTGTGTACATACATGACATTACTAGTCCTGTACTGATCCTGAGTTACATCCTGTATTATACCCCAGAGCTGCACTCACTATTCTGCTGCTGGTGCAGTCACTGTGTACATACATGACATTACTTATCCTGTACTGATCCTGAGTTACATCCTGTATTATACCCCAGAGCTGCACTCACTATTCTGCTGCTGGTGCAGTCACTGTACATACATGACATTACTTATCCTGTACTGATCCTGAGTTACATCCTGTAGATCTTTTATTTTATATAAAAGTAAAAAACATAACAATACAAACAAAACATAATATACAATATATACAATCTTACCTGCTGGTCCAGCCACATTCACTCCTAGCAAAACAATAACTTACAATACACTGAAATGAATAACACCAAATACCACAACCCCCACCCAACCGATTGTCACATCCTCAACCAAACCAATAAACAATAAGACAAGCCACACCCACAAATAAACATAAATGACTATAAATATACATAAACCCACCCCACACCCTCTAATAACAAACCACCCCACACCCGTTTTTTTTTTTTTTTTTTTTAAATATATAATACATAATACACACAACACTACACTAAACTAAATCCCTCGCCCGCACCCTCCCCTTCCCCCCAGACACTGGTCTAACGTCCAAAGTTTGCGTTAAGTAGTCCAGACCAGTGCCCAGGGTCGTTCATAAGTCCCACCACCATCACCCCCCTCCCAACCTAACGCTATGTCCCAAACCCCACTATATACAATATATACAATATATACAGTATTTACAACACAACATAAAGAAAACAGAATACAAATAAAATCTCAACAACTTCAATCAAAACCACATAAAGCCCAGGTTCGGCGCCTGCAGCCCCTACATCACTACATGCTCAGATACAAAACAAAAATCTACTGTGCAGCATCAGCCCCACACCAGGAGAGGAGATGACAGACTAAGGGACACTAAAGGAGAACCCCCTCCAAAGGAGAGAGGCCCTCCCCGTGCCCAGCCTCTCATACTCCAGAGAGCGCACCTTCACCAGGTCACCCAGAATGTTCCTAACCACCTCATCCACCGGGAGGATTTTACGCTGCGTCGATACTAAACACCGTGCGTTCCACGTGTGGTACCTGACCACTAGACTGACTAGGAATAACGTGCAACGGTCCCGGCCACCCAGGCCTCTGAATGCTCCATAGGCCCACTCCGCATAGGAGAGACCGGCCAACCCTGGCCAATGGATGGAAGCGCCCACCCGGTTGTACACCTCTGTGTTAAAGGGGCACTGAAGCAGGAAGTGGTCCATGCTCTCCAGCAGGCCACCGCACTCCTCCCGGGGACAGCCCCTTTCCTCAGAGCTCCTACATTTCAGATTGTCCCTCACACACAGCTTTCCATGGAAGCAGCGCCAAGCCAAGTCCCAAAACTTCAAGGGGATCCGGATAGAATTCAATAAACTCAAACCCACCCCCAGATCCCGACTTGGGCAATCCCTGAGGGCCAGAGGCTTCTGGAAATGGGTCAACAGAACCCTCTTGTCAAGGACTTTCCTCGACATGGTCCTGATCTCCCACATTCCCAGACCCCACCGGCGAATCACCTTCAGAACCGGGGTAGCGTAAGCCGGAAGATGCCCATGCGGTGTACGGAGATCCTTCACTCGCCCTCCTGTCTCCCATTCCTGGAAGAAAGGCCTAAACCATCCCCTACAGGAGTATACCCACGGAGGAGCCCTCTCTTTCCAGAGGTTTGCTACATTGATCTTAAGAAAGGTATTCACTAGGAACACCACAGGGTTGACCATACACAACCCTCCTTGTCTCCTCGTGCGGTAAGTAACCTCCCTCTTGATTAGGTTCAGCCTATTCCCCCATAACAGCTGGAAGAACAGACTGTACACCCGAGTCCAGAGGGGTTCTGGCAACATGCACACACTGCCCAGATAAATCAGCAACGGGAGCAGGTAAGTTTTGATCAGATTAACCCTTTCTCTGAGGGTCAAAGACCAACCCTTCCACTGGTCCACCTTCTGAGCGGCGATCTTAAGCCTGCCGTCCCAGTTTTGCATGGGGTAATCCCCCTGGCCGAATTCGATGCCGAGAACTATGGCGGAGTCCTGGGACCCTGGAAGAGTGTCCGGGAGATCAAAGCCTGGATCCCCCTCTCCCAGCCAGAGACTCTCACACTTATCCCGGTTGATCTTGGACCCAGAAACCTCTGAGTAGCGG
The DNA here is from genome assembly GCF_040894005.1 of Engystomops pustulosus. Classification (NCBI taxonomy): domain Eukaryota; kingdom Metazoa; phylum Chordata; class Amphibia; order Anura; family Leptodactylidae; genus Engystomops; species Engystomops pustulosus. The sequence continues at coordinate 17,121,544 of NC_092418.1, forward strand.
TCAACCTCTGACATCACCCATTGCGCCTCCCCTCCCGAGGACACGAAAACAGTGACATCATCAGCATACGCTACCACCCTTAGAGTGGCTTCCGGTGCTGCCCGATCCATCCCGACTCCCACCAACGGCCCACGATCAACCCTCCTAAGGAATGGGTCAATCGCGAACACGTATAAAAGTGGGCTCAGAGGACAACCCTGGCGAACACCAGACCCGACCTCAAAAGAGCGGCCAATCCAACCGTTCACAAGCGGGAAACTCTCTGCCCCTGCGTACAAAACTTTCAGCCAATTGACAAACTCCCCAGGCAGGCCATACCTCAGAAGGACAGACCAGAGGTACTCGTGGTTAACCCGATCAAACGCTTTTGCCTGATCCAAGGACAGCAAGTACCCCTTCCAGTTACCAGCCCTGCCCTGCTCCACTGCCTCCCGAACACAAAGCACAGCACTAAATGTACTGCGGCCTGGAACAGAGCAGTGCTGGGTCCCCGAAAGGAGCCGGGGCGCAAACTGCACCAGCCGATTAAACAGCACCTTTGCCAAAACCTTTCTGTCCGTATTGAGAAGCGCTATGGGACGCCAGTTCTCAATACGAGATCGGTCCTTACCCTTTGACAGGATGATCAGGGCAGACCTCCTCATTGACTTCGGCAGAGCGCCCGAGGAAAGACACTCATTGAATACCTCAGTCAAGAGGGGAACCAAGGCGTCCATAAAGGTCTTATAAAACTCAGATGTTAAGCCATCCGGGCCTGGCGATTTCTTGAGGGCGAGCCCTTCAATCGCCCGGCTGACTTCCTCTTCCCTGATCATCTCTGTCAAAACATCAAGAGAGGGGTCTACTCCTGGCTCAGGGACAGTTTCAGCCAGGAAAGCCGACATCACATCCCGATCTAGATCCTTCCTGCCCAAGAGGTGCGAGTAGAAGGATCTGACGACCTCCAGGATCCCTGATCTGGACCTTTTCAGGGATCCCGTACTGTCAACCAGTCCCGTGACAACTTTACCATTCACTGACATCTTGCAGTTTCTGTAAGGGTCGGGCGAGCGGTATTTCCCGTAATCCCTCTCAAAAACCAAAGATGCGTGTCTATCGTACTGACACCTCTTCAGCAAGGATTTCACTCTGGAGATGTCCTCACGACTACCCCCAGTCGAGACGAGATGCTCGAGTTTCCTCCTCAGGCCCTGATACAGGCGGTACCTGTCCAGGCTCCTGAGGCTCGAGAGCTGGCGGAAGAATCTCGCCACCCTTTTCTTGAGCATCTCCCACCACTCTGACTTACTGCTACAAAGGCCCAGCAATGGTACCTGGCTCTGAAGAAAGTCCTCAAAGGATTGTCTGATCTCTGCTTCCTCCAGGAGAGATGAATTGAGCTTCCAGTAGCCTCTTCCCATCCGGGGGGTCTCTGTAACATTCAGAGAAAACAAAATTAAACAGTGGTCGGAGAACTCCACCTCAACAACGGACACTGCTGAAGAGATGGCTTCCTCCTTTAAATAAAACCTGTCTATTCTAGACCTGCAGCTACCCCTATAATAGGTGAACCCCGCGTGGCCTGGGGTGTGCCGGATGTGGACATCCACCAGGCGAGCCTCACTAGCTATGCTATTAAGAGCGACGCTATCATAAGTCAGCTTGTCTCTGGAACCTCCCCTATCCTGGGACCTCGTGACAGCATTGAAGTCCCCTCCAAAGACCACCTGCCGACTTGTAAAAAGGTAGGGCTTGATCCTCATAAAGAGACACTTCCTGTCCCACTTGGACTGGGGACCATAGATGTTAATTAGGCGAAGTTCTTGTCCCTTCATGAGGACATCCAGGATCAGGCACCTCCCCATTTCTAACTCAATAACTCGTCGGCATTCTACCGGTGCGGTAAAAAGTACCGCCACTCCGCTATACGGCTCGGCCGCAAGAGACCAATAGGAAGGCCCGTGTCTCCATTCCCTCTTAGCTTTAAACACGGCCGCCAAATCTGGCAGCCTGGTCTCCTGCAAAAATAAAATGTCGGCTTCAACACGGCCAAGAAAATCAAAGGCCGCAAATCTAGCCGCATCAGACTTAATGCTGGCGACATTAATGGACGCCAGCGTCAACGGAGTGGGTGCCGCCATCATGAGTGATTGAGTTAGACGGCTTTCTTTTTACCCATCTTACCACCACCCTCGGGAAATGAACACCCCCTTTTTAGACATATTGTGGTGTCCATCTCCCGCACCTCTAATGCTTCAGGGGCAGATCCAGGACCTGCCCCCTCATCCTCGTCTCCAGACTCTGGGCCAGTCTCCCCTCCTGAGGACCCTGACTCCCCAGGGGGAGACTCGGCACCCCCTGCAGGCCCCTCCGCCACCTCTGGCCCTTCACCCTCAGCCCCTCCATCGGCAGGAGAGGCTCCATCCAGGGCCAGGAATCGATTTGAAAGTTCGACCAGCGGGGGGTCGGTTGCACCTTCCTTGGGTACCTTAGTCAGGGTGGGAGAAGATCTTACACCTCCCTTCTTTTTACCCTTTTTCTTCTTTTTGGCGCCACGCTTACGCTTTTCCTCTAGCCACGCCCTATTATCCTCGTCTATACTCTCATAATGGGAGGAGTCTGAGGACGTGGCACCTTCCTCTCTCTCGATCCTCCTGACCTCCTCATCCAGTACATCATCCCCTGGGGCCTCAGCGACAGGTGTGGTCTCCAGGATAGCGCCAGAGGTTGTCCCAGCAGCCCGAGACTCCCCACGCTCTCTCTCCTGTTGACGCTTCTCTAGACGCCTTAGCTGGGCAGGCGTCTTTTTCCTGTCTTTCTTCCTTGGCCCCTCCATTCCTCCGCCTCTGCTAGTCCCCTCCCCAGCAGATTCAGCCTCATGGCCTTCATCCGCTGAGGTTGAGCCCGCATTAGCGAAGGAAAGAGGACAACGACTGTACGGGTGACCGAGATCACCACACAGGTTACACCTAATCTGCCCTGTACAGGATGCAGCGAGATGGCCGACACCCCCACACAACGCACACTTCTGCACGGTGCAGTTTGCGCTGAAATGTGTGGGGTCACCGCACCTGTGACACAGCTTAGGCTGCCCCCGGTAGAAGATCAGGATCCGATCCCTCCCCAGGAAGGCTGATGAAGGGATGTGGGCGACTGAGTTACCTGAACGCCTCAACTTTACCATGAAGGTCCAGGCCCCTGACCAGATACCATACTCGTCTCGATTTTTCTCGGGTACTCCCAGTACCTCTCCATAACGATTCATCCAGGTCATGATGTCAAAGCAAGATAATGATTCGTTACGGGTAAGAACGGTCACTTTCTTGACCTCGCTCTGGCGGGACACTGCTTGCACAGCAAAGTCCCGCCACTCGGGCTCGTTGTATCTCAGCTCGTAGTTGGACCAGAAGAGCTCAAGCCCCTCCGGCCGAACAAAGCTGACATCAAACTCAGATGTACCATAGGGATGGATCAAGGCAAAGATGTCAGCCGCCTTGAAGTCCATCTTCAGCAGCAGCTCAACTACCCGTGCCCGAGGGGGACACACATCACTGCCACGCCACCGAAGACGCACCACATTCCTACGGTTAGCACCCGGCCCGGTTGTCGGGAGCGACCATGATGTCTCCCTGCCTCTTTGCTCTCGGAAGGCAGACAGGCCGTGCCTCTCTATCCAAAACGACAAATCAACCTCCTGCCCCGCTACATTGATCGTCCTTTCTCCCTTCTGTAAGGCCTGCAGGAGGCGCCGTTGCAAAAAGCCGTCCCCAGAGCCCAGAGACGAGGATGATGGAACCCTACTTCCCCCAGCAGCGACACTGGCATAGCTCTTAACGGGGGCCGCCACTGGGGGAGCAACCGGACCAACCCCTGCACCCACCACATTAACACTACCCACCTCCATGCCACCCGCACCACCAGTCCCTCCATCACTCACTCCCATAACTGGTAACGGTTCTGCACCACTCACTCCACTCACATTATCCACCACAACATTACTGACACCATTCTCACTAGCCACCACAACATTACTGACACCACTCACACTGGCTGGACCAGCAACAACATCAGGGGACATGACCACCTCCGCATCTTCGGGCACAAGGGACGGGGGTCCCCTCGCAGAGCATCGCCCAAAGGGGAGCCCAACTCTTGTCGCACTTGTGCCCTCCACATCATCGGTAGCAGATGTTATTTTGCTTTTCCTGGGACTTGGTAACAATCGCCGCTGCTCCTTAGCCGGTGTGAGGCGCCGCTGATCTCCGGTCTGCACAGAATTGTCATTATCCCCAACACCGACACAAAAGAGTACCTTCTGTCTGGGAGGTCCGGAGCTCTCAGCCTCAGCGACCCCTCCACACTGACGCCGCCCCATAACCAAGTGATCAGCAGCGACAGCATGAAGAGGCGCCGAGGCACGAAGAGGCACCGAGGCACCGGAAGCTGCCACCAGTGCTGGGCTATCCCCCCCTCCCACCAGGGGACGCACCGCAGCACTGGATTTTGATGTTATCGCCACTGCCGAGCCGCCCTGACTGTCCGGCCTTGCGGCCGATGCCTCCCCTGCTCCCCCACTGTTACCACAAACAGAGACGGAGCCCATCGCCACATCAGATGTCACACCTGTAATCTCCCTGCACCTTTGCACCGGGTCCACAGCAGAACTCGGGGGGGTTTGGGTAGCAGGGCTTGCACAGTGAGCTGACCCTGCGTTTTGCCCGGGGGGGTGTACAGGGAGGGGGGTAAAGATGAAACGTACCTCTTCTTGCTGCTTGGGCCTGGTCTTCTTCGCCTTCCTCCGGCTGCTCCCCCCAGCGGCTTCCTCTGGGAGTTCATCACCAAACGAAAAGTTCTGCATGCGCACTGGGGACTCGAGCAGCCGGATCTCCGCCATGAGCGCCCCTCCCTGGCTGCCGGTGTCACTGTCCTCCCCCGAGCGAGGTGTTACTGCTGGCTGTCCTGCAGGGGGCCCACTGCACGAGGCCTGCTGATCTTCCTGCAGGCCGCCAGGTGGGAACTGCTGCTCGTTATCATCATCATCATCCTCCTCCTCCACCTGGCTCGCAGGCTGCAACCCCTTCAGCCTTTGCTCTCTGGTATCAGCCATCTGAGCAAATCGGTCATCATTTAAAAGTTTTTCTTGAAATGGTCCGCTGTTGTTGCAAATAAAGTTTTTTCTTTTCAGCAGTTTATCAATATCCGCTTTAAGTTTGTTAATTTCACAACATATCTCAGTTTTTCTCTTCTTAGGCGCCGTGTTCGCCCTGGCGCGGGCACATCGCAGCTCCTCCCGGAGCCTCCTGATGGTCTTTGTCGCCTCTTCGTACTCACAGAGGTGGCTCTGGACCCGGGAGGCATAGGTGGACAAAGACTCCCGGGGTCCCTGCACCGCCCAGCCTCCCCCTGCATGGTCAGCCTTACCTCTGTGAGCACTCCGCTTCATGGCTCCAGCCCCGCTCTCACCCGCACCATCATGGACGTCCGGCTTCTTACGGTGTTGCTTCACATTGGACTCAGGGGGAGTAGGAGCAGTATTACTACGACTCCTGGTGGAACGTCTCACCCCTGAGTCCTCCATAGCGCTGGCCGGTTGCTGTCCTCTCCTGCCCCCCGCCGGCCTGGCCCGGGAAGCAGGAGCCTGGGAGTCGGCTCCCTCGCTCATCCCCAGGAACCTAACTCCCTCCCTGGGAGAGGAGAGAGCAGGCCCTGGGTAGGTAGATGGATCCTCCAGGAGCTCAGGAGCACAAGCACAGAGCAGCTTCACACACAGCCACACCCTCCTCTAACGAGGTAACCGCCTCCAGAGCTGCACTCACTATTCTGCTGCTGGTGCAGTCACTGTGTACATACATGACATTACTTATCCTGTACTGATCCTGAGTTACATCCTGTATTATACCCCAGAGCTGCACTCACTATTCTGCTGCTGGTGCACTCACTGTGTACATACATGATATCTTGTCAGTTTTTAACCCCTCATAGACATACATACGAAAATTTTAACTATTCTTCCCAATTATAGGTGAATAATTGGTGATATTCCATCATCTACAGGCCAATTGTGTGTGAACCTGTTGCCATATGTTGGCATTTGCCATCTATCATTTAAATACCATTTATCAAATCTATCCTGGTAACACATCTGCTCTGCCACCAGCGTGGTCCTAAGAGATGCAAAGGACACTGAGAGAAGACCTCATTTATAAGCAGCACCCATGTAATCTTATGTTTTTGTAACCCAGAAACAAATGCTACAATTTTTGATAAAATACAAAAAAAAAAATGGTAAAAAAAACCCAGGGTTGTTTTTCAGCTCCTGTGAAGTAAAAGACATTGTACATCTTGCTAACGATTTGACAATGCTAATTAATTTCTTGCAATGAGTCTGAGGGCCGTAAAACACTGGGATTTCCTGGATACAACCAGCGCTTCCGCTCATCCGAATGATTTACGGTGACAAACTCATCGCGCCCTAGACTCAGCGCACCGCGAGTGCCTACAGATTCTTCTCGTCTGGAGAAGATGAAGTAGGATACATGAGGCAAACATTATATTGTCCAAACCTGATATACAGTCTCCTGATCTTAAGCCTGCCATCCCAGTTTTGCATGGGGTAATCCCCCTGGCCAAATTCGATGCCGAGAACTTTGGCAGAGTCTTGGGGCCCTGGAAGAGTGTCCGGGAGATCAAAGCCTGGATCCCCCTCTCCCAGCCAGAGACTCTCACACTTATCCCGGTTGATCTTGGACCCAGAAGCCTCTGAGTAGCGGTCAACCTCTGACATCACCCATTGCGCCTCCCCTCCCGAGGACACGAAAACGGTGACATCATCGGCATACGCTACCACCCTTAGAGTGGCTTCTGGTGCTGCCCGGTCCATCCCGACTCCCACCAACGGCCCACGATCCACCCTCCTAAGGAATGGGTCAATCGCGAACACGTATAAAAGTGGGCTCAGAGGACAACCCTGGCGAACACCAGACCCGACCTCAAAAGAGCGGCCAATCCAACCGTTCACAAGCGGGAAACTCTCTGCCCCTGTGTACAAAACTTTCAGCCAATTGACAAACTCCCCCGGCAGGCCATACCTCAGAAGGACAGACCAGAGGTACTCGTGGTCAACCCGATCAAACGCTTTTGCCTGATCCAAGGACAGCAAGTACCCCTTCCAGTTACCAGCCCTGCCCTGCTCCACTGCCTCCCGGACACAAAGCACAGCACTAAATGTACTGCGGCCTGGAACAGAGCAGTGCTGGGTCCCCGAAAGGAGCCGGGGCGCAAACTGCACCAGCCGATTAAACAGCACCTTTGCCAAAACCTTTCTGTCCGTATTGAGAAGCGCTATGGGACGCCAGTTCTCAATACGAGATCGGTCCTTACCCTTTGACAGGATGATCAGGGCAGACCTCCTCATTGACTTCGGCAGAGCGCCCGAGGAAAGACACTCATTGAATACCTCAGTCAAGAGGGGAACCAAGGCGTCCTTAAAGGTCTTATAAAACTCAGATGTTAAGCCATCCGGACCTGGCGATTTCTTGAGGGCGAGCCCTTCAATCGCCAGGCTGACTTCCTCTTCCCTGATCATCTCTGTCAAAACATCAAGAGAGGGGTCTACTCCTGGCTCAGGGACAGTTTCAGCCAGGAAAGCCGACATCACATCCGGAGCTTCACTCACTATAGTGCTCTGAGCCATTATCTACCCCTAGATGAGTAGTGGTGGTGAATGAAGGCGGTTCAGCTGGTTGATACGTGTTTGTCATGGCTGACATTTTGAGTCAACAAGGCCGCTGATAACAGGGATATATGATGTCACATTACGCTGCGTTCTACTCACTTTATGATATTGATTCCTGGCAGGAAACCTTGTGTAAACACTTTTTTGTGACATTTATGGCCGATCACTGAGTAAACATGTGCGCGGCTTCCTATGAGGTGAGCGCAATTATTCTCAGATCAGATTCGTCCCATTATCGATTAGGATCTGGCTTCTCGCCGTATACCTGGCGGTCCTAGGCAACGCGGGGTGAGAGCCGCTCATTATTCATGTGTCCTAGATTAATATACAGCAGCGGCAGAGATTAATCTACTGCATGACATCAGGGAGAGCGGCGTATTATACCCACATCCCACATCTCTAAAGCTCCTAATTGTCTAGAAAGATGAATTTCCTATTACTAATATAGAGAATCTGCTGTCATTCTGTAGAGGACCTAATTACACTGCCATAGAGTGCCCAAAAGATACTGCTATACAGCACACAAATAGTACAGGGGCCTACTAAAAGAGTGCAAGCCATACAGTACCTTATAATAATAGCGCCATACAGTACCTTATGATAATAGTGTGATACAGCACCTTATAATAATAGGGCCATACAGCACCTTATAAAAATAGTGCCATACAGCACCTTATAAAAATAGTGCCATACAGCACCTTATAATAATAGCGCCTTACAGTACCTTATAATAATAGCGCCATACAGCACCTTATAATATTAGCGCCATACAGCACCTTATAATAATAGCCCCATACAGTTCCCTGGTATAATAATAGCGCCTTACAGTACCTTATAATAATAGCGCCATACAGTACCCTGGTATAAAAATAGCGCCATACAGTACCCTGGTATAATAATAGCGTCATACAGTACCTTATAATAATAGCGCCATACAGTACCCTGGTATAATAATACCCCTATAATGGTCATCTTCAGTAACGATAAAATATATAAAGCCCCAGTATAATTATTATATACCGCTCCAGAGCCCCCTCCTCATCAGTTATATACCCGTCACATTCGTCACCCCCGGGGGCAGATCCTGGTGACCCCGACCTCTGACCCCTGTGACATGGCGCTCATGTATCAGAACGCATCTATAAGGGTTAATACTAATAATGAGATTTCCTGCAGGAAAATGCTGAAAAAGACAATAACCGGCAGAGAAGGAGAGAAATCCCTGCGCAATATGAGGAGCGGCTCCACATCCCTGTACGTGGGAGAGCCGGGCCGCGTATCACTGACTGGTCGCCATGGTAACTGCTGCGAAACTTGTGTTCCCCGGATCCTGCGCCTCTGACAAAGTAAAAGGGAACTCCAGAGATTCGTTAAGAGGTTCCCCTAGTAACCAGTCAATACTCCACCGCCAGGTACACACCAGTAACCCCTCTACATCCACTGCCGCCATACTGGGGGTCACACAGCGAAATCAGCGCCAGAAGAGTCAGCGACACCTCACACAACGCAGGTCTCATGCCACAGACAGCCCTCTATACAGTACAATGGAGAAAGGGCATTGATTTGAGGAGATCTCAACCCAAAATGCACATCAGATGTAGGACAGTCCATGTCCCATGATGTACTAAGCATAGGGACACTCTGACCCTCAGGGTACAGGACAGGGACACGCCGACCCTAAGGGTACAGGACAGGGACACACTGACCCTCAGGACAGAAAAGGGACACGCTGACCCTCAGGGCACAGGACAGGGACACGCTGACCCTCAGGGTACAGGACATGAACAGGCTGACACTTGGGGGACAGGACAGGGACACGCTGACACTTGGGGGGGACAGGACAGGGACACGCTGACACTTGGGGGACAGGACAGGGACACGCTGACACTTGGGGGGACAGGGACACACTGACACTTGGGGGACAGGACAGGGACACGCTGACACCTGGGGGACAGGACAGGGACACGCTGACACTTGGGGGACAGGACAGGGACATGCTGACACTTGGGGGACAGGACAGGGACACGCTGACACTTGGGGGACAGGACAGGGACACGCTGACACTTGGGGGACAGGACAGTGACACGCTGACACTTGGGGGACAGGACAGGGACACGCTGACACTTGGGGGACAGGACAGGGACACGCTGACACTTGGGGGACAGGACAGTGACATGCTGACACTTGGGGGACAGGACAGTGACATGCTGACACTTGGGGGACAGGACAGGGACATGCTGACACTTGGGGGACAGGACAGGGACATGCTGACACTTGGGGGACAGGACTGCGTGAGGATTGATAAATACTGATACTACGGTAGCAGACATGAATTAGTTGTTGGATCTATTTCCTGCAGAGTCTCGGTGTCGGGGGAAGGGACCTGTACATTAAGTTTCTGCCAAACCATTATTAACGAGGATTATGAATTGGGATATTGATTCCTTAACCCTTTCTGCTCGTGCCGCCTCTAACCTTCCATTGTAGAAGATTGATTCTTCCATCTCCTTACTTCCCCATCCCCATCCCTGCTGGTGCTCCGCTCAGTGCTCCTCCTAATCCCGCTCCCGAAATGTAAAAGGAATTATTCTGTAAGTGGGAGATTGGGGAAAGCGCTGATGTCACTAATGGGGATTATGTCATCATGTATTATTTCTATTACTGCAATATTTTTATATTATTGTATTTTATGGCTTCTCAGACGAACTGTGAGCAGATAATGGAAAGCAAAAAGTTTTTATAATTCTGGAGAACCCCTTTTAAAAGAACCTGTCAGCAGGAATAACGATACAGACCATAGCCAGTGTTAGGTAATGCCCCTGTGTATTCTGTTAGTAGCAGCAGGACTGTGAAGTGTGGATTCATATTCCAGGATTGTAGCTCTTGGGCATGTCCTCACACTTCTGTGTTCTTATCTTTCTCACTGTTTTTGAGATCTCTGCTTGCTGTCAGTGAAGGTTGATGTGAATTCATAAAGCATTGAATCTGAGAACCTATTCATGTTATACTTCTCGCAGCAGAGAGTTTGCTACAATTAGAAAACCCCCTTTTGGTTAAACCCATCAGCAGAACAGATCCCTCCAGTTTGTAACAATGTGTCGGCGCAGTTAAAATCTTCATATTGGAAAAACGAATACATGGAAACTATATAGGAAAAGCAGAATAGAAATGACAAAGGAATAGGGAAATTTGCATCAAGAAGCTACACGAGCGGCGTTTCCCCCGAGACCTCATCTACCCAGCATCCCCCTCTCCATACGGGCCGCACGAACCTCAACATATTCCTATCTGACAATTAAACTGGAAAAAATTAGATCCGTGGAATATGAGCATGAAAAGGGTATAAATCTCCCCATTCATCACAACGGGGCTTAGCCGGGATTATGAGACAAATGTATTAATAGTCGTCACCGCAGGAATCCAGGGTTTTTTAACTTGTTCCGCAATCGACTCCAACTGGGGTTAAAAAGCGAAGAAAAAGGGTCAGAGGGTCATTTACATAGGACTGCGACCGCTTAAAATGTCACCCGAGGTCAATACAAAAACACTAAGTTGATTAGTAGATTGTGTTGTCCGTATAATGGAGTACATGGATTTAATTAAACATGGCCTCTATAGATACATCTGTCACATGTCAGTCAATAATTGCCGCACTACTGCCTTCTTATTTTCTTTATGATCCTTGGGGACACTTGTAGAAATTCCTGAGACACATGATAGTAAATGGCAGTATGACCAATATATATATATGTATTTATATATACAGGGAATCTACAGTAGTTACGTCCTATATTATACTCCAGAGCTGCACTCACTATTCTGCTGCTGGTGCAGTCACTGTGTACATACATGACATTACTTATCCTGTACTGATCCTGAGTTACATCCTGTATTATACTCCAGAGCTGCACTCACTATTCTGCTGCTGGTGCAGTCACTGTGTACATACATGACATTACTTATCCTGTACTGATCCTGAGTTACATCCTGTATTATACTCCAGAGCTGCACTCACTATTCTGCTGCTGGTGCAGTCACTGTACATACATGACATTACTTATCCTGTACTGATCCTGAGTTACATCCTGTATTATACTCCAGAGCTGCACTCACTATTCTGCTGCTGGTGATGCAGTCACTGTGTACATACATGACATTACTTATCCTGTACTGATCCTGAGTTACATCCTGTATTGTACTCCAGAGCTGCACTCACTATTCTGCTGCTGGTGCAGTCACTGTGTACATACATGACATTACTTATCCTGTACTGATCCTGAGTTACATCCTGTATTGTACTCCAGAGCTGCACTCACTATTGTTCAAATAGAGAATAGTAATTGCAGCTCTGGAGTAAAAAAGAAAATGTTACATTGCATTTAGAGTTAGACAACCACTTTAAGCATTAAACCCTCATTGTTGCCTTAGAAGGGGTAGACATAAATGGTAAATAGTTTTATCATACAACTATATTTGTCCTGTAATATAAAATCCTCTAATAAGCTTTGTGGGGACATAAAATCTGAATATTTAAAGAGATATTACACCCATTTATCTCCCTAGTGTTGTCAGTAGCAGCGAGTCTGTATCAGGTTATCAGGCACATAGAGGACAATAATAATTGTCAGGGGTCACGGTGATATTAATCTCATTATATTCTATTATCTGTTGTGGCAGCACAATGTTTTATCACAGCAATTAAGTGCAGTGGATGGCGGTATTGTATGCTATATATCTTTTATATACTGTTATTCTCCGCCACGGCTAACGCGGCCATGTCTGTCCAATTAATTTACATTTATAGACTATCCTCGCGGGCTGTGACTTGCATATTAACCTGGTCTATGGCTGAGGTTTATATATAGGCGGTCCCCTACTTAGGGACGCCTGACTTACAGACGACCCCTAGTTACAGACGGACCCCTCTGCCCACTGTGACCTCTGGAGAAGCTCTCTGGATGTTACTATAGTCCCAGACTGCAATGATCAGCTGTAAGGTGTCTGTAAAGAAGCTTTACGGATAATCCTTGGTCCCATTACACCAAAAAATTTAGAAACTCTGATTGTTACTAGGGGCAAAAAAAAAAATTGGTCTTGAGCTACAATTATAAAATATACAGTTTCGACTTACATACAAATTCAACTTAAGAACAAACTATGGAACCTAACTTGTATGTAACCCGGGGACTGCCTGTGCTTTTAGTAGTAAGGACACAAAAACGTGGCCCTTCAGTGTCCCCATGGTACCACATTAGAGCTTCACCAATGTAATGAAGGACTAATACATGGTCCCTGGATAAAAGCTTCCAGGATAATGCGAATTCACTCTCATTAACTACCCAAAAGTTCATAATTTATCAATTTAACATTTCACAGCCCAAATTTATGGAAAGAAATTGAAAAACGTTCACTTTGCTTTATAAATTGTGCTTCAATCTTGAGTGACATGTTGTATACTCCAGTCACCTACAGAGCTGCATTCAAAATTCAGCTTTTCTCAGGTTCCCATAAACAAGAAGATGCTAGGTACAGCTTTGGGGGTGACTGGAGTATAGAAAGCTGAGTAGGTAAATAAAACTTAGTAAATGCGGTGTTTTTTATGTACTTTTTTGTTAAATGTTGTAAAAATGAGTAGCTATGAAGGAAATTTTAACATTTTATTCAAAAAATAGTATTTATATGACGGAGCTGTAATTTCCATCTTTAAAAGCAGAACGGCCTATTTTGAGGAAATATTTTTACTGGCGATTTCTTGTCATGTAAAAATGTACACAAATACTAATAGGAGGTCGCTATGTACGAAAATCTCTTGAATATATACAGGGCCTGGCTGATCTAAGCAACCAATCAGAGCTTTAGTTTCATTTTACCAGTGACTTATAGAAAACAACCAATCAGAGTTAAGTTTACATTTTCTAAACAGCTTCTAGGAAATGAAACATTTGCTCTGATTGGTTGTTAGGGGAAATTAGGCCATCTTCCTTGGAAACAATATGGACACCTATATAATAATATATTTAGATTTTTCCTTCCTTCCTGCATCCTTGAGTCTGGTTAGATTTTCTTTGTGACACACAGGAGAATATCCTTCAGGTTTTTCGTCTTTGTGTCTCAGTCAGAAGCCAGGTGGCGGCCGTACTCCCCGGAGACGCAGCTTTGTTTATGAAGCGAGGTCTACATGGGGTGGCCGTTGGTTGCTGGTGTTAATTACCAGGATGAGACGCGGCCGAGCTTGCCGCCACTTGTACGGAGATTGTTGATTTGCGACCTTTGCTGACATTATGACTATTCACTTTTCGGAAATGTCAGAAGAGTGGCATTTAAATGGAAGATATACCATAACAGATCAGGAGTGTGAGCGCCGCCATATATATCCGACATTATAACCAGGTGCCACCTGCAGGAGGCACCCCCCTTTATTTATTGGGCTATGGGGGTCACACCTGTCCTGGCCCTTCTTGAAGCTACATATTGGAGATAGTGAAGGTATAATCCCATGTCTTCCCTAAACTTCAATCATAACAAGGGTCATCAGAAGAGCCTGGGGGTCCCTGAGGAAAGAAGAGTGGCCTAACTTATGGTTAGTCCCCGATAAGGATTGTCACCCTTAATATTGGGCTGCGTTATGGACCCCTTAATCTGGTAGCATCATAAGAATCCCACCTTACAATGGGGTTACTAACAAAAAATACCGACCTACCAGTAAAAAGACTATAGAACAGGCAGTGGCAATCCTAATACCAATGCAAAATCTAAGCTGGACCCCCAACTATAATGCATGGATTATAGTATTGGTCTCTTCATATGCAGTAGAGATACCTTATGGGGTCCCCTAAGGGTCACCCCTTAATCTATACCTCTGTGTATTCTCTAGCCATACAAATTTTGACTAGCAGAAGGGAAGGTAGAATCATAAGGCCTGTTTTTGGTGAAGGCACCTTGCTCCTCTAGATGGCGGAGATGCTAGAATCCAGTTACAATTGCCATATATATATGAGATGCAATCGCTATGGTTGTATCCTGATCCCTTATACCCCATTACAGAGCAGCGATATTATAAACAAGAAATAAGTAATATTAATCTAGCACATTAAAGGAGTTTTCCTATTTTACCCTATAGCCATAGTCAGCTCTAATGGAATGTATTATGGTCGCCTATGGCAAAAACCTGGCCTTTTCACAGAAATAATAAAAGCCAGTCGCACATAGTTATCACCAAACATTACAAAGAACACGCTCGACTGTATCGCATAAACCTTATAGTGTGCCAAGACCGCTGAATAATGACTTCTGGACTAAACATAACCCGCTCTCCGCTGCCGAGTGCGCTTCAGATTGCAAAACAAAAAGCCGAAGGAGGGACGGGGGGGGGGGGGGGGATGGACGATACCGGAGGATGAGGTGTTTAGAGCCTCTCCTGTATATATACCAGGGCTGCACAACAAACAGCAGTCACATAAAATAAAGCCCTGGCCATAAAGCAGCGCACCGTGGAATTTACAGCCCCAGCTTTTTATTCCCTCTGGCACCAAGTGTCCAAATAAAATACCGCAGGACTGTCACTTTTCATAACTCCTAATGAACTACGAGGCACCATTACTTTTGACTAGTAGAACTTATTTCGGGTCAAGGCCCACGCAACTAAAAACGTGACTCGGAATCGAAACCCTGTGACTCCCCGGATGTGATTCAAGGGACAGGTGGGGTCACCACAACACGTATTCCCTTACCTTCTAAAATTCCACTAGTCACAGCACTGCGTGGAGTCAACGGGGCACATTTACTTACCTAGTCCCTGCGCGATCCCCAATCCGGACTGTCCAACGAGGATGAACTCTGCCGCGATTCATGAAGATTGTGCGCCCGATATCCTGCATGTGACGCTTCCCCGCTCTGGTCCGCCGGAATTCACCATCATCTTCCCGATGTATGTAAGTGCATTGGATGTGACACAAATTTAAATGTTAAATCCCGTGCGTAGTCCGAATCCGTCGGATCGTCTGCCCCCATTTGTGACAGAATCCGATCACGTGCAACACAATCCCCGCAGGACCCTTAGTAAATAAGCCCCAATATTCTGGTGTTCATAGATTGGTAAACCTCCTTGTCGAAAAAGTTTGGTGCCCAACTTTTTGATGTTCTATTTTATTGAATGTCCTCATTGCACGGGTGGTCACCTCAGGCCTCCTCTGTCCACGGCTGTCGGGCGCATCTTATTTAATTGTATTAACAAATGATTTTTTTCCAGGAAGGTGCAGAATGGCAGCAAGAACCGGGAACGTTTCATGATTTCCTTTTAACGTTCCTCTTTCATCGTCTTTTAACACGCTTCAAAAGCAGTTTGATGCCTTTTCTGCGCTCCGGCGTCTTGCATCAGTGGCCATGTGCTGGGAGATTTAGGGGTAAAAAAGATGTCACGTTTTGAAGGTTCTGTCAAACGCATCGTAGCGCCTTGTTTGTCAGCCAGGAGAAGCCTTGCCAATAAGAATCACAGGTGGGCCTAGATCCCCAGCCTATAAATTTGGACCATGTCCTAATTGTTTCCCGGCCGTATGACGCCTTGATGGGTTTTATTATGGCTCTCTAACCTCGGGTACTTGTAGTATCATAGCAGCGGGGTTGGCACTGGATATACAACGTCGGCTCCTTAATGCTTGCACTTTTCGGGCTTTCATCTCAGTTTTGACACAACGCAACAGTGATTTTAGAGGTTTAGTGTTCACGGACTGATCATAAATCAGACATTATGAGGAACATGAGGGTGGATGTTCTGTAAGCAGCCGGTTATGTGCTCGGTTTGGATGATATAATGTAAGGTCTGGTGAAGGGGCACACTGCTATTTGGAAAGTAGACCCTAGGACCCATAACCCTCTGGGGCTCACAGCTTTTTTAAGGGTATTCCAACAAGTGACATTCAATGAATGTTACTAGGATATGTCTCAAGTTTCCAGAGCTACGGGGTTGGAATATAAATCCATATTTAACAGTCCTGCTTCTACCAACCAGGGCTGGCGTTAGGGTAGGGCAAAGTGGGCATTAGCCAAGGGCCCCAAGCTTTTAGAGGGGCCCCTTACAGTGGCCCATCATAAGGGATAGGGGAACAGAAGTGGAAGTCTATGATTTCTTAACATTTGCGAAACTGCAGGCTAACTACACACACAAAGATATGAGAACTAACAATGTCTGCAGTTTTGCATGGCCACGCAGCAGACAGATCTCCATGGAAATCTGACATGACTAAGCAGAAATCTAAAAACAATATAATGTAATTCCAAAAAAATTGTTCATATTCACAAGACTCAACCTTTGGCATAAGAAACGTCAGAAGCTATGGAAAAACTTTTAATGCTGGAAGAGCGTGTCTCCTTGATCCTGGTTCTGTAACGTCGCTGAACAGCGATAGGCTAAAACCTCCCTTTGTATGTGAAGAAACCTCATAATGTCAAGGCCTTCACAAATCAGCTAACAAAACATTATTCACCACCTGAGAGTAAGGGAGAGAGACCAGGATGGAGGAAAGTAGGGGAGGAAAAGCGACAGGGAGAGAGAGAGGACAAGGAAGGAGGAGAGGACGGGAGAGAGAGGACGAGGAAGGAGGAGAGGACGGGAGAGAGAGGACGAGGAAGGAGGAGAGGACGGGAGATAGAGGACGAGGAAGAAGGAGAGGACGAGGAAGGAGGAGAGGACGGGAGAGAGGACGAGGAAGGAGGAGAGGACGGGAGAGAGGACGAGGAAGGAGGAGAGGACGGGAGATAGAGGACGAGGAAGGAGGAGAGGACGAGGAAGGAGGAGAGGACGGGAGAGAGGACGAGGAAGGAGGAGAGGACGGGAGAGAGAGGATGAGGACAGAAGGGGAGAGAGAGGACAAGGAAGGAGGAGAGGACGAGGACAGAAGGGGAGAGAGTGGATGGTGAAGAAGAAATAGAGAGGACAAGGATGGAGAAGAGGAGGGGTGAGAAAGCAACAGGGAGAGGACAGATGAGAGGGGGGAGAGGAGAGAGAGGACAAGAACGGGGGAGACAGAGGATGAGGACAGAGGAGAGTGGGGGAGAGAGAGGATGGAGGAGGGAAGATAAAGGACAAGGACAGGGGAGAGGAGAGAAAGGGAGAGTGAGGACGAGAATGGAGTAGAGGTGGGGAAAGAAAGCAACAGGGAGAGAGAGAGAGAGATTGGAGGAAAGGTAAGAGAGGATGGTGGAAAGGAGGGGAGAGAGGGGACATGAATGGGGGACACAGAGGATGAGGACAGAGGAGAGGAGGGGAGAATGAGATTGAGGATGGAGGAGAAAGAGGGAAGAGAGAGGACAAGCTTGGAGGAGAGGAGGGGAGAGAAAAAGGAAAGGATGGAGGAGAGCAAGGGAGAGCGAGGACAAGGATGGAGGAGAAGAGGGGAGAGAAAGCAACAGGGAGTGAGAGAACAAGGACTGAAGAGAGGAGGGGAGAGAAGGCAACAGGGAGAGAGGGGAGATAGAGGATGAGGAGGGAAGAGAGAGGACGAGGATGGAGGAGAGGAGGTAAGAGAGATTAGACGAAGAAGAGGGGGGGGGAAGATATCAACAGGGAGAGAGAGAGGACGACAACAGAGGCGAGTAAGGGGGAGAGAGGAGGAAGGAGAAGAGGGAACAGGGAGGATGAGGACAAAGGAGAGGAGGGGAGAGATAACTTAGATGGAAGAGGTAAAGGGAGAGAAAGCAACAGGCAGAGAGAGGACGAGCACGGAAGAAAAGAGGGGAGAGAGACTATGTAGACAGAGGAAAGAAGGGGAGAGAAAGTAACCGAGAGAGAGAGAGGACAAGGCCGGATGAAAGAAGGGGAGAGAAAGTAACAGGGAGAGTGAAAGAATAGAGAGACATAAAAAGAAAGAAGGGGATATGAACATCTTTAAAAATATGTAAAATAGATACAGATGTAACATAAAGACAACAGAGAGGGGAATAAGCAAGTGATGTAGGAAAAAAACACAGGACAACACAAGTGCAGGGGAAGAGGAAGAGAGAGACAAGAGGCGGAAAACAGGAGGACAGCGAAAACGAGTAAAGTGAATTCTGAGTGACTCAGAGAGAAGAGAAAAAGTGAAAATCACGAAAAATTGATGGAAAATAATGATAGTAGAGAAGGAATTGACTGCAGGAAAAGGACAATACAGAGGAAGCAGAGCAGGAAGACAGTAGAGGAGAGGATGGTACGGTAAATGAAAAGCAGAGAAGGTGCACAAGAGGTGAAGAGATAGTATGGTAAATGAGAAGAAGTGAAAATACTAAAGGAACACCGAAAGTATAAAAGATGTATTGGATGAAATGTAAAGAGAAGAAAGAAGAAGAGGAACAAAAGAAGAATGAAGATAGAACTCGGAGTGAAAAGAGAGACTGACAGGAATTTAAAGTGAAGAGGCAGAGGAAGATAAAGGCAGAAGCGAGAGACAATAGCTTCTAGTATCTATCATCACCTGTTACATTCTGGAACAAAAAATATAGAAGATGGAAAGGAAAAAACAAGAAATGAAGTAACAAGAACAGTCAAAGACAAAGTAAAGTGAGAAGAAGGGGAGTTGAACAGCAGGAGAGTAACAAGAACAGGAAAGAGGTGGAGAGGGAAAAAGAAGAGGACGGAACAAGAGCCGGAAGAGGTGAATATTCAACATGAAGAATATGTGAGAAAGTAACAAGAACAGGAAGAGGTGAAGTAGTAACAAGAACAGAAAGAGATGAAGAAGCAATATTAAGAGGTGAAGATTCAATGAGAATGGGAAGAGGTGATAAAGAAACAACAGAAAGAGGTGAGGAAGTAATAAGAACAGGAAGAGGTGAAGAAGTAACAAGAACCAGAAGAGGTAAAGACTTAACAAGAAAAGGGAAAGGAAGAGGTGAATATTCAACATCAAAAGCCAAAAAATAAACAAGAACTGGAAAAGGTGAGGTGAAGAAGTAACAAGAACAGGAAGAGGTGAGGAAGTAACAAGAACAGGAAGAGGTGAGGAAGTAACAAGAACAGGAATAGGTGAGGAAGTAACAAGAACAGGAAGAGGTGAAGAAGTAACAAGAACAGGAAGAGGTGAAGAAGTAACAAGAACAGGAAGAGGTGAGGAAGTAATAAGAACAGGAAGAGTTGAAGAAGTAACAAGAACAGGAAGATGTGAAGAAGTAACAAGAACAGGAAGAGGTGAGGAAGTAACAAGAACAGGAAGAGGTGAAGAAGTAACAAGAACAGGAAGAGGTGAAGAAGTAACAAGAACAGGAAGAGGTGAGGAAGTAATAAGAACAGGAAGAGGTGAAGAAGTAACAAGAACAGGAAGAGGTGAAGAAGTAACAAGAACAGGAAGAGGTGAGGAAGTAACAAGAACAGGAAGAGGTGAAGAAGCAATATTAAGAGGCGAAGATTCAATGAGAATGGGAAGAGGTGATAAAGAAACAACAGAAAGAGGTGAGGAAGTAATAAGAACAGGAAGAGGTGAAGAAGTAACAAGAACAGGAAGAGGTGAGGAAGTAACAAGAACAGGAAGAGGTGAGGAAGTAACAAGAACAGGAAGAGGTGAAGAAGTAACAAGAACAGGAAGAGGTGAAGAAGTAACAAGAACAGGAAGAGGTGAGGAAGTAACAAGAACAGGAAGAGGTGAGGAAGTAACAAGAACAGGAAGAGGTGAAGAAGTAACAAGAACAGGAAGAGGTGAAGAAGTAACAAGAACAGGAAGAGGTGAAGAAGTAATAGGAAGAGGTGATGATACAACAAGAACAGGAAAAGATAAGGCAGTGACAAGAACAGGAAGAGGTCAGAAACAAGAAATGTTCAGGAATGAATAAGAACAGGTGTAGAAGCAACAAGAATGAAAAGGTGGAGGAGGGAAATTACAAGGATGGGAAAAAGTGAGGAAGACACAAGCCATTGAAGAGATCAGAAAGAAACAGGAAGAAGTGAGGAAGTATTGAGGACACACCCACTCATAAATAGGGAAGAAATAAGAAGAGGAGATAATATAAGTTTACAAGAGGTTGAAGAAGTAAGGAAGTCAGAAGTTTAGAAACAGGAAGTGAGAAATGAAAAAGGACAGGAAGAGGTAAGTAACTTGGATAGGGAGAGGTAAGAAAGTAACAAGAGGTGAGGATGTATTAGGAGCATAATATAGTGAAGAACCAAGATGAAAAGGAAGAAAAAGGAAGTCATACGGTGAGAAGAAGGGTAAGCATGATGGGCAGGACATGTAAGGAAGAGGAATAAGAATAAGAAACAAGAAGAATGACAGATGAAGAAGAGGAAGTTACAAGACTTTTTGTGGAATCGTAGATATTTGGTCACATTAGGCAAATAATCAGCTAAGACCTAAGATTACATGTTCGGCCAAGCTAAAGGTACATTTAAGGTGTAGGGGTCCTTGTACGATAGATAACACGTCCTTAGTCACAGGTACAACCTCCCTTTGTGAATGAGGCCTTACAATGTAATAGTTCCGTACACAATACAGATGTCTGCCCTCCTTTTACCATGACAATCAGCACTCAGGGGACTACACTAACAAGATCCCACACACCCTAAAGCAGTAAAAGGCGATAACCCATAATATCAGCACGTGACACCCCACTTCATAGCCTCGCCCGCCTCGCCCTCCCTCCAGCCGCGGTGCAGGGCTGTGGTCCTGGCGGTGTGTTTGCTCAGACACCGGCATTCATCACTGATACCAAGTTTAATGCGTATTGTGAGTTGTTTAAAGGGCTTTATCTGCATCGATAAATCACCCTAATTGCCCGGCCGGGGAAGGAAGGGAGATGTCAGCGCGCAAACACACGCATGTTTAAACAATCAGGGCAGTGCAAATGGCCGGGTGCTGGGAGCGAGCCGCTGCGCTGGTGGAAGGTGTGCAAATAGAAGATCCATCAGGAGCCGCAGCAGATTGTGTTTGTTCTATAAAGACCAAGATCCACAACAACTGGTACACTATAAACCCTAAATAACATAATGGTAGGATTCTGGGAACCACTGACCCCCAGAATTACCATTTATCCAAATGCATCAATAGTGGGGTAGAGGGATGCCCCATTATTGCAAAAAACTGTGACTCTTTGGCCCTTTTCTACTTCTCTTGTGAGCATGGTTTGGCAAAAGGGGGTGATGGGCTTTCCCCAAAAAACAAAAGAAGCATTCAAATTTTCACCAGGTACAGGGCAGTGACATGCTGACACTTGGGCGGACAGTGACACGCTGACACTTGGGCGGACAGGGACACGCTGACACTTGGGCGGACAGGGACACGCTGACACTTGGGGCACAGGACAGGGACACGCTGACACTTGGGGGGACAGGACAGGGACACGCTGACACTTGGGGGGACAGGACAGGGACACGCTGACACTTGGGGGACAGGGCAGGGACACGCTGACACTTGGGGGGACAGGGCAGGGACACGCTGACACTTGGGGGACAGGGACACGGTGACACTGGGGGGACAGGACAGGGACACGCTGACACTTGGGGGGGACAGGACAGGGACACGCTGACACTTGGGGGAGAGGACAGGGACACGCTGACACTTGGGGGGACAGGACTTGGACACGCTGACACTTGGGGGACAGGACAGGGACACGCTGACACTTGGGGGACAGGACAGGGACACGCTGACACTTGGGGGACAGGACAGGGACACGCTGACACTTGGGGGACAGGACAGGGACACGCTGACACTTGGGGGACAGGACAGGGACACGCTGACACTTGGGGAACAGGACAGGGACACGCTGACACTTGGGGAACAGGACAGGGACACGCTGACACTTGGGGGACAGGACAGGGACACGCTGACACTTGGGGGGACAGGACAGGGACACGCTGACACTTGGGGGGACAGGATAGGGACACGCTGACACTTGGGGGGGACAGGACAGGGACACGCTGACACTTGGGGGAGAGGACAGGGACACGCTGACACTTGGGGGGACAGGACTTGGACACGCTGACACTTGGGGGACAGGACAGGGACACGCTGACACTTGGGGGACAGGACAGGGACACGCTGACACTTGGGGGACAGGACAGGGACACGCTGACACTTGGGGGACAGGACAGGGACACGCTGACACTTGGGGAACAGGACAGGGACACGCTGACACTTGGGGAACAGGACAGGGACACGCTGACACTTGGGGGACAGGACAGGGACACGCTGACTCTTGGGGGACAGGACAGGGACACGCTGACACTTGGGGGACAGGACAGGGACACGCTGACACTCGGGGGACAGGACAGGGACACGCTGACACTCGGGGGACAGGACAGGGACACGCTGACACTTGGGGGGACAGGACAGGGACACGCTGACACTTGGGGGGACAGGACAGGGACACGCTGACACTTGGGGGACAGGACAGGGACACGCTGACACTTGGGGGACAGGACAGGGACACGCTGACACTTGGGGAACAGGACAGGGACACGCTGACACTTGGGGTACAGGACAGGGACACGCTGACACTTGGGGGGACAGGACAGGGA
Organism: Engystomops pustulosus; assembly: GCF_040894005.1. NCBI lineage: Eukaryota > Metazoa > Chordata > Amphibia > Anura > Leptodactylidae > Engystomops > Engystomops pustulosus. The sequence goes on from NC_092418.1 coordinate 17,144,736, forward strand.
CAGGCTGACACTTGGGGGGACAGGACAAGGACACGCTGACACTTGGGGGGGGGCAGGACAGGGACACGCTGACACTTGGGGAGACAGGACAGGGACACGCTGACACTTGGGGGGACAGGACAGGGACACGCTGACACTTGGGGGGGACAGGACAGGGACACGCTGACACTTCTGTAACCCCATAACAGATACCTGATGTAACATAATATCACATTATAAGGCTATGTGCACATTGTTGTCGGAGCCTCGCTCTCAGTTCCTGGGACATTTGATGGAAATAGTGCTGCATGTAGGACACTTCTGCAGAACCTGACAGATCCCATTATAAGTCATTGGGGAGCGCTGGGATGGAAACCACTGATCAGATGTGTAAAGAGCTTATGAGAGTCTTCCGGGGCCTGTAGAGATGTCCTCTTCATGTTCCTTCAAGCCATATAAAAGCCCCTATTCACATGGACAATGTTCTCCCCGTCTCTAATCACAGTAATACAGTGACAGAGACCCGTCACGAGCCCCTCGGCACATGATGCTACTGCTCCACATGGCTCCTACCTGCAGATACAACATATGGACATCCCCTCTACAAGTCTATACCCTGGGACATAGATGAGCAGAGGGGAGATAACCTGCTGTGATTATAGGTGTCTATACCGGGGACAAGTTTTATATGGAAAATAGTTTTGCGCTTACTATCTGTGGCTACATCATTTACATAGTGAGACAGGCATAAAGTACTATCTGTGCTTACATCATTACCATGACTGACAGCAAGAGGGTACTAAATGTACCTACATCATAACAGAGAGACAGGGAGCAAGTACTATCAGTGCATATGGTAATTACTTGGGAAATATTACTACCTGTACCTGCTCATCAACAAGGAAGGCAGTACTGTCTGTGCCTACATTATTTACAAAACGGTCGCGTGTGCCAAAAATGTGCTGCAGACACTTCATAAATACATGTGCCCCATTGTGTACATGGGAGACAAGGATGAAGTAATATCTATGCCAAAATTATCCAGGGGAGACAAGAATGAAGTAGTATCTGTACTTACATTACCTACATGGGGAATAAGGACTAAGTAATCTCTACTATTACATTATCTACAGGAGACAAGGATGAAGTAATATCTCCAACAACATAATCTACATGGGAGACAAGGATAAAGTAATATCTGCACAAACATAATCTACATAGAAGACAAGGATGAAGTAATATCTCCATCAACATAATCTACATGGGAGAGAAGGATGAAGTAATATCTCCATCAACATAATCTACATGGGAGACAAGGATGAAGTTATATCTGCACAAACATAATCTACATGGGAGACAAGGATGAAGTAATATCTTCACAAACATAATCTACATGGGAGACAAGGATTAAGTACCGGTAATATCTCCATCAACATAATCTACATGGGAGACAAGGATGAAGTAATATCTCCATCAACATAATCTACATGGGAGACAAGGATGCAGTAATATCTGAATAAACATACGGTAATCTACATGGGAGACAAGGATAAAGAAATTTATGTACCTCCATCATCTACATGGGAGACAAGCATAACGTACTATCTGTACCTCCATTATCTACATAGAAGACAAGGATAAAGTAATATCTGCATGAACATAATCTACATGGGGGAGAAGGATGAAGTAACATCCACAACTAAATTTTCTGCAGGAGACAAGGGTGAAGTAATATCTACAACTAAATACTCTACACAGGAGACAGGGATGAAGTAATATCTGCACCTACATAATCTACAAGGGAACCAGGGTGGCAGTACTATCTGAGAGCCATGTAGGGAGTAGTATATACTTCCCTTAGGGTGGCAGTACTATCTGAGAGCCATGTAGGGAGTAGTATATACTTCCCTTAGGGTGGCAGTACTATCTGAGAGCCATGGAGGGAGTAGTATATAATTCCAATAGGGAGGCAGTACTATCTGAGAGCCATGTAGGGAGTAGTATATACTCCCTTTAGGGAGGCAGTACTATCTGAGAGCCATGGAGGGAGTAGTATATACTTCCCTTAGGGTGGCAGTACTATCTGAGAGCCATGGAGGGAGTAGTATATAATTCCAATAGGGAGGCAGTACTATCTGAGAGCCATGGAGGGAGTACTCCCTTTAGGGAGGCAGTACTATCTGAGAGCCATGTAGGGAGTAGTATATACTTCCCTTAGGGTGGCAGTACTATCTGAGAGCCATGTAGGGAGTAGTATATACTTCCCTTAGGGTGGCAGTACTATCTGAGAGCCATGGAGGGAGTAGTATATAATTCCAATAGGGAGGCAGTACTATCTGAGAGCCATGGAGGGAGTAGTATATACTTCCCTTAGGGTGGCAGTACTATCTGAGAGCCATGTAGGGAGTAGTATATACTTCCCTTAGGGTGGCAGTACTATCTGAGAGCCATGTAGGGAGTAGTATATACTTCCCTTAGGGTGGCAGTACTATCTGAGAGCCATGGAGGGAGTAGTATATAATTCCAATAGGGAGGCAGTACTATCTGAGAGCCATGTAGGGAGTAGTATATACTCCCTTTAGGGAGGCAGTACTATCTGAGAGCCATGGAGGGAGTAGTATATACTTCCCTTAGGGTGGCAGTACTATCTGAGAGCCATGGAGGGAGTAGTATATAATTCCAATAGGGAGGCAGTACTATCTGAGAGCCATGGAGGGAGTACTCCCTTTAGGGAGGCAGTACTATCTGAGAGCCATGCAGGGAGTAGTATATACTTCCCTTAGGGTGGCAGTACTATCTGAGAGCCATGTAGGGAGTAGTATATACTTCCCTTAGGGTGGCAGTACTATCTGAGAGCCATGGAGGGAGTAGTATATACTTCCCTTAGGGTGGCAGTACTATCTGAGAGCCATGGAGGGAGTAGTATATACTTCCCTTAGGGAGGCAGTACTATCTGAGAGCCATGGAGGGAGTAGTATATACTTCCCTTAGGGTGGCAGTACTATCTGACAGCCATGGAGGGAGGAGTATATACTCCCCTTAGGGAGGCAGTACTATCTGAGAGCCATGGAGGGAGTAGTATATACTTCCCTTAGGGTGGCAGTACTATCTGAGAGCCATGTAGGGAGTAGTATATACTTCCCTTAGGGTGGCAGTACTATCTGAGAGCCATGGAGGGAGTAGTATATACTTCCCTTAGGGTGGCAGTACTATCTGACAGCCATGGAGGGAGGAGTATATACTCCCCTTAGGGAGGCAGTACTATCTGAGAGCCATGGAGGGAGTAGTATATACTTCCCTTAGGGTGGCAGTACTATCTGAGAGCCATGTAGGGAGTAGTATATACTTCCCTTAGGGAGGCAGTACTATCTGAGAGCCATGGAGGGAGTAGTATATACTCCCCTTAGGGTGGCAGTACTGTCTGAGAGCCATGTAGGGAGTATTATATACTTCCCTTAGGGTGGCAGTACTATCTGAGAGCCATGTAGGGAGTAGTATATACTTCCCTTAGGGAGGCAGTACTATCTGAGAGCCATGTAGGGAGTAGTATATACTTCCCTTAGGGTGGCAGTACTATCTGAGAGCCATGGAGGGAGTAGTATATACTTCCCTTAGGGTGGCAGTACTATCTGAGAGACATGTAGGGAGTAGTATATACTTCCCTTAGGGAGGCAGTACTATCTGAGAGCCATGTAGGGAGTAGTATATACTTCCCTTAGGGAGGCAGTACTATCTGAGAGCCATGGAGGGAGTAGTATATACTTCCCTTAGGGTGGCAGTACTATCTGAGAGCCATGGAGGGAGTAGTATATACTATCTGTACCTATATTGAGGAGGCAGCATTTAGGTAAGAGCCCCCCCCCCCCCCACTCCCGGCTGTTACTATGTAACAACTTTTCTCGGTTCCCATTATGTGACATGACAATGCCTCTACCCCTCTGGTAGCGGTGACAATACGCCAGCCTGCAGCATTTTGCAGTGTTTGTGGAGTGACACGATTATTGTGTGCAGCTGTCAGATGGTGATGTAACGCCGTGTTATTATCCGGCACATTCACCCTGTATAATGCTGCAGTCAGTGGCCATTCTGGATGACACTGTCGCCCCCTTCATCTGTTTTTCCCAATTTCTGGATCCACGCACCAAATAAATGTAATATAAGAGCATTGGACGAGCCAGGAGCCCGCGCAGCAATGGGACAGCGCCTCTAGTGGCCAGTCAGGGAACTCCGCAGCAGAACTTTACCATGAAGAGAGTCTTCAAAAACACTGACGCCTCTTATTTAGCGAGAAATGATCTGAAAACACACAATCTTTTGCCAATTCAAAGACTCAATGCGTTTCTGTCATCTCAATGCCACTGCGCCAAGCGCGGGAACAAAAGCTAAACCAGACCTGACAGCAGCAAAACAAGATGTCCCTGCCTTCTGTGTAATGTATTCTGGAAGACAACGGCAAAGCGGTGGAAAATCTGAAATTACTGAGGCACGAGCAAAGGGGATTCACATCCCTCACTGTATAGTGTCTATAATATAGGGGGGGGGGGATATAGGAAATTGTATAGGGAAAAACTAATTGTATATGTTATAAACCAGTCGGTCTGTATCTTCGGCTCTGAACATGGAAATAAGTACAGGACGACCCATGAAAAGGTTCGAAAACAGCAAATAGTTGAGGTTGATCCCAAAACTAAGTCTAAGGCCCATGTCATCCAAAAAGAGCAAGAAATACAGGTCATCCGAAAACAGTGAGAGGCTCTGGACACTGAGACACAGGGGGATAAACAGCAAAATATCCCGGTCACCCTAAAAGTGCAAAATGTCCAGACCACTCTAAAACACTGAGAGGTTCTGGCCGCTCCAAATATATACATCTACACCACCTCAAAACAGCAAGCAATACAGAAAACAGGACAGGACATCCGAAAACAGAGAGTGATAGAGACCCTCCTAAAAAATCAAGTAACAGAGTCCATCCTAAAACATAAAGTAAAAAAGCCTGTAGTAAAACAGCAAATAATAGAGACCAACCTAAAAAATCAAGTAACAGAGTCCATCCTAAAACATAAAGCAAAAAAGCCCATCGTAAAACAGCAAGTAATAGAGACCATCCTAAAAGGTCAAGTAACAGAGTCGATCCTAAAACAGCAAGTAATACATCCTAGAACAGAAAGCAGTACAGGACATCCGAAAACAGCAAGTAATAGAGACCCTCCTAAAAAATCAAGTAACAGAGTCCATCGTACAATTGCAACTAATACAGTCCATTCTAAAACAGCAAGTATTAGAGACCATCCTAAAAAATCAAGTAATACAGCTCATCCTAGAACAGAAAGCAGTACAGGGCATCCGAAAACAGGAAGTAATACAGACCCTCCTAAAAAATCAAGTAACAGAGTCCATCCTAAAACAGCAAGTTATACATCCTAGAACAGAAAGCAGGACAGGACATGCGAAAACAGCAAGTAATAGAGACCCTCCTAAAAAATCAAGTAACAGAGTCCATCGTACAATTGCAAGTAATACAGTCCATCCTAAAACAGCAAGTAATAATAATTATTTTTTAAGTAATACAGACCCTCCTAAAACAGCAATAGATAGAACCATTACTAACTACTCTAAAACTCTTCCTAAATTCTGACTATCCTAAAAAAGCAAGAAGTCCAAGCCAACCGAAAACAAAGAGAGCTTCTGTGCACCCTAAGTCTATCACATGCTAGGCCTGGGCCGGGTCCCTGGGTGTAGCATACGTTGCGCTGAAGAGGAGGAGGAGGATGATTGCTGCTCACCCCTCCCCTCTCCCTAGCGATGCATGGTGCCCGGTTGACGCTTGATCTTTTTCCTGGCGACAGTACGGTTTGTTGACTCACCGTACCCCGGACGGGCGTCATAGGCGTCTATAGGGAGGGATACCCAGCCACAAGTTTGTTGCCGGATAAACGTTCCCAGAACATCTGTGTGAAAGGGGCCTAAAGAACTAAGAGGTGTAGGTCACCAGCAAGCAGTTCTGGCCTCCCTAAAACAGCGAGAGGCTCTGACCATCCAAACACAACAAGAGATACAGCCACCCAAAAATAACAAGAGGTCCATCTCACCCCAAGACAGCAAGAGCTTCCTGCTTCCTTAAAATAGCCATTTTATGGTAGGAAAGCATCGAGCTCTAGGTGTGATATCATTACCACTGGGTCTCAAGTTTGAAAGTTAAACAGCCAGAAGCTAAGGGTACCCAAAAACACCCCAAAATGTAGTCCTCTCTGCTGTGTTACGAGGAAGCTCCAGTCACTCTGCTCCAATGAGAAGCTCTGACCTTGAAGGGCCACTGGTTGAGCATCACAGAATTTTGCATATTTTTTGACCGATCTATGGGCTGTATCATTTTTGGCGATGTAATGAAGATGTTTGTCTTGTGTTTTGGGCCCCCTGCGGTCGCTGTCCTGAGTGTGGTCTGGTCATGGCTGTTCCTTGCATAGACATCCCGGGCAGCTGCATCTTTTTGCTTTGAAATCAGATCCGTCCCTCGCAGTCAGGAATGGAGAGGATTATTCTAGCTCCTGGGGATGAGTTTTCGAGCTGTGACCGCTGTTGGGACCAGCTGGGGACATGGTTGCGCCTAGATGTGTGCAGCAGGTGAGACCGGGACCCTTGGTGTGATAGTAAACAAATCCCAGAATCAGTAAGGTCCCGGAAAAGCTAAAACTATGGAAGATACCAGACCCAGAACATCCTCCCACTGTAGTCCTAATTGTGACACAGATGGACCTTGGTGGCTCCTGGCTACTCCAGCCCTGTCCTATAAAACACCACCCTACAGGGTTTCTTTATGGGAAATCCCATTGAAATCCAGTACTGGATGGACCCACCATAGAATCATAGGATCCTCCGGTGGGCCACCCTAATCTGGAGGCTATGAGTAACTATTTCCTGGATGTTCATGAAGGATGGGCCCCAAAAATTGCTTTATTTTGTTGCAGCAACAACACTGCTGTGTGATCACTTCATTTCATAGGCGGAAGATGATCCAATTTTATTTAAAAAGAGGTGCAGACCCCCATTCGCAAATTGCACCAGATTTCTTATGAAATTCCCATCCTCTCAGTTCCTCCCATCTCTCTGTTCTGCCCTGGACAAAGGAAAAGGAGTGTGAGGACCCTAAGGAACAGCAGTGTGAGGACCCTAATGAACAGCAGTGTGAGGACCCTAAGGAACAGCAGTGTGAGGACCCTAAGGAAAAGCAGTGTGAGGACCCTAAGGAACAGCAGTGTAAGGACCCTAAGGAACAGCAGTGTGAGGACCCTATAGAACAGCAGTGTGAGGACCCTAAGGAACAGCAGTGTGAGGACCCTAATGAACAGCAGTGTGAGGACCCTAAGGAACAGCAGTGTAAGGACCCTAAAGAACAGCAGTGTGAGGACCCTAATGAACAGCAGTGTGAGGACCCTAAGGAACAGCAGTGTGAGGACCCTAAGGAAAAGCAGTGTGAGGACCCTAAGGAACAGCAGTGTAAGGACCCTAAGGAACAGCAGTGTGAGGACCCTAAAGAACAGCAGTGTGAGGACCCTAGGGAACAGCAGTGTGAGGACCCTAAGGAACAGCAGTGTGAGGACCCTAAGGAACAGCAGTGTAAGGACCCTAAAGAACAGCAGTGTGAGGACCCTAGAGAACAGCAGTATGAGGACCCTAAGGAACAGCAATATGAGGACCCTAAGGAACAGCAGTATGAGGACCCTAAGGAACAGCAGTATGAGGACCCTAAGGAACAGCAGTGTGAGGACCCTAAGGAACAGCAGTGTAAGGACCCTAAAGAACAGCAGTGTGAGGACCCTAGGGAACAGCAGTATGAGGACCCTAAGGAACAGCAATATGAGGACCCTAAGGAACAGCAGTATGAGGACCCTAAGGAACAGCAGTGTGAGGACCCTAAGGAACAGCAGTGTGAGGACCCTAAGGAACAGCAGTGTGAAGACCCTAAGAAAAACATTGTTACATCTTAGCCCTCACTAGACCTTGCAGGTTGGACCTCTCCCATGAAGATAGGATCACAGTTTGCCTTGCGATGGATAGTCCTTGGTCACATGATACAAATACAAGTCATAAAGGTCAATACTAATAATCGCTAATAATCGTCTAAATTCCTAGGTTCTAGTGATCTAACTAAGGTCTGGCATGTAATCTACTAGTCAGTGCCTGTTACTGTCCCCTGTCCCCACCCACTGTCAGCTATCACCCTCTGTTATCAGCCACACTGACATTTAATCTTTGGAAATATAATAAGGCAAATTTCTTATAGGAAGCTCTCCAAGATATCCCAGGAATGGGCTTGTATATGGCATCATGTGATGTCAGCAATGAGTTCATATACAAGTGTTATGTGTACCCAGGTGAGTAGTTGGCATCCCCCAATCACATGTATACCACAATGGGTGGCACAGTGGCTGAGTGAGCAGCGCTTCTGCCTTGCAGCGCTGGGGTCCTGGGTTCTAATCCCACCCAGGTCAACATCTGCAAAGAGTTTGTATGTTCTCTCCGTGTTTGCGTGGGTTTCCTCCGGGTCCTCCGGTTTCCTCCTACACTCTAAAAACATACTGGTAGGTTGGTTAGATTGTGAGCCCGTTGGGGACAGGGACCGATTTGGCATGCTTTGTACTGCATAATCTGTAGGCGCTATATAAATAAAGAATTATTATTCATGCCAGCCCATGGTTAGTACGCTGGTGTCAAGCAGCTGCTGAAAGCCATCTCATTTATATCGTGGGGCCATGAAATATGTCATCTCTGCTTCCGCCAAGCAAGGATCCTGCCTCTTTCCCTATAATGTGTAAGGATGGAGGATGCCCCATGGGCTGGCACAGGTGGTAAGCAGGCAGACGGTGGCATGCCACGTAGAGGTGGGCACTTGCTTTAGTCCCCTATCCACATAGGGGATGTGATCTGCGGGCAGCAATGGAGAGTGCTGGTGTCAAGCAGCTGCTGAAAGCCGCCTCATGTCTGTCGTGGCGCCTTGTTTTCCCAGAGTCACCCTAGAGCCTGACACCTCACTTTCACACGTAGCCAGGACAGGATGGAGAAAACAGGATCTGATTCCTCCCGGAGTGGAGAATGGGGTCTTTGCATGCAAGGTCTGGATCAGAACAGGCCATCAATCAGCGGGAATGTTTCCTGGATCTCATGAAGCAGACAAGCAGACGGTCCATCCATGTGTATAAAAGACAGCGCTCTATATACAATCATCCCTGCCGGGGCCTGCTCCTCCGCTGAACTCGTCCCTGTACCCCACCGGCCCGCGCTGCCTGTTGCCTAATATGGCGATATGGGCACCGTATAGTTAATGATGTCACGCTGGTTTAAAGGGGAAGAGGAGACAGCATGGTTAATGGCGTACGGCGTCCCTCTCAGCGTGCCCAGCCATGGCTAACGCAATTAGGACGCTGCTCGGATACGCTCCTACTAAATCACTCCCATATAATGGAAAAAGTTGTCTGGAGAATTATTATCAGCCTCCGGGCTGCCGACACCACATCCATTACCTCCCAGTGATTACCCCGGACCCACCATGGCTGATACTCTCATCCTCCGCTGCAATGCTGGGGGTAGGAGTCCCTACATACAAGGTGTGAGTCTGCGTCATGCAGCAGGGCAGAGGTTATATAATAATAGCATCTATACAATCAGATCAAATGTAAAGGGCCCCGCACAGCACAATTCAATATCAGTGCATGATCATCTTAGCACCGCGTCAACAGAAAACAAGCCGGAAAGTTTGGCGCCAGTGGAAAAAGAGGATCAGTGGCACCATAAGGAGAAGAGGGAAAATGACCATAGATAGAAAGATAGAAGACAAATCGATAGATATGAGATAGATAGATAGATAGATAGATAGATAGGAGATAGATAGATAGATAGATATGAGATAGATAGATAGATAGATAGATAGATAGATAGATATGAGATAGATAGATAGATAGATAGATAGATAGATAGATAGATAGATATGAGATAGATAGATAGATAGGAGATAGATAGATAGATAGATAGGAGATAGATATGAGATAGATAGATAGATATGAGATAGATAAATAGATAGATAGATAGATAGATAGATAGATAGATAGATATGAGATAGATAGATAGATAGATAGATAGATAGATAGATATGTGATAGATAGATAGATAGATAGATATGAGATAGATATGAGATAGATAGATAGATAGATAGATATGAGATAGATAGATATGAGATAGATAGATATGAGATAGATAGATAGATAGATAGATAGATAGGAGATAGATAGATAGGAGATAGATAAATAGATAGATAGATATGAGATAGATATGAGATAGATATGAGATAGATAGATAGATAGATAGATAGATAGATAGATAGATAGATAGATATGAGATAGATAGATAGATAGATAGATAGATAGATAGATAGATAGATAGATATGAGATTTCAGTCCTGTGCTTGAGAAAGTTCCTCTGTGGATTGGAGAATAACTTCTTAATTTTTATATAATAGGCTGTGCTTGCAATAGATAGATAATCAGAACTGATAGATAAGAAAGAAAGAAAAAAGAAAGATAGATAGAAAAGAGAAGAGAAGAGAAAAAAAGTAGGAAAGTCATGTTTGATAGATGCTAGACATGAGATACAGTCATGGTAGTTTAGTAGATACTGTAGATATTCGGATAATTTGGAGCCCCACAATCTCTGCCATACTTGGCCTTCTCACTCTTCACATAAATCCAGTCCTATCAACCTAGAACTTTCATACATCAAAGAATCCGCAAGGTCAACACATGAAGAACAGAAGACATTTGATCTGAACAAGTTTGTTCCATGTCCCTTCAAAAACATCTCTACAAAGCGGAAGCCCGGAGGAGATTCAATGTAAAGAACCACAAACCTGTGCGGAGCAGGAAGCCATCTCCTAAGGAAGTCATCATCAAGAATCTTGTCTGCTACAAACCAAAGCAGGACAAGGTTTCCCATATCAAGCACATATCATTACATTGGATCAGAGCATCTCAGATGTGACAGGGCTGAGAGTGTTTCATCAACCATCACAATGCTGGAAGCTCATGGCTCCAAAGAGTTAAATGACACAATCAGCTCTGCTGCATCTGTTTTTTTCGACTGAAAACCCTAAGCAGTTGGCATGCTCCCCCTATTGGAAACGCTGTTCCTTCAACGTAAACTTTGATCCAGAAGAAACGTGAGCAACTTTGAAGCAGGCAAAATTTGAAAACGTAAATAATCATCATCATCCTTCATACCAGGTCCCTCCTCCTACATGAGAGGTTGAGGGACGTTGGAGAACATTAGAGAATTTCCAGGAAAGGATATGGGTTACAGACCAGCCTTAGACACCAGCTGCGTGGACGGGTGGTTTGCTTAAGACAGAAGAAGACAGTAGGAGCCAACGCTGGGTACGGGACCTGTTCATCTTCCTCGGAGCCCTGACCTTGTTCCCGACTTCTGCTCGAAGATCCTCCTGAGCCCAAACTTCCCAGTGCTGATTTTTCTGCACTTCCCCCATCCTCTTCTTCACCAGGGTCCCCAGCCGGTGGCATGGGGGGTATGGGAACCCTGATATCATCTCCGGCCAGCGGCTGGAAAGGCTCTCTTCTCTCGCCATCAGTCATGATAGCAAATGGCACCTGAAGAAGAAGAGCAGATGAGAAAATTAGGTCAACAGAAGACCTATCCACTAAAGTGGACAATGTTTACAGTCAACATCTCTACCAACCACTCAAAGATGAAGAACATGTTCTCCTAAAGTCAACTGGAAAAGATCATTTTTGGTAATTTCTAAATCTTTTAGTGAAACATCTTGAAAAAGACAAGATTTCCAGTTCCACTTATATCATCCATCTTCTTCCAGAAGGCCAACCTATATTCAGAGGCCAAATATGTTTCTTATTTCCGAAAAGCTTGATCATATCCAATATGGCCACCAACCCAGTTCATTTAGGTGGTTATAATGATTGAACTATCATGGTATCCACGTTGGTTGTCACCAAGCTTTCCTGGAAGACTTGCATTTTTTTTGGCAGCGAGGGTCGAGGTTCAAGGTTCCTTTTTGGATGAGGGACAAGTCCTACAAGAAGCTTTCTAGATTTTATTTTTGTAGAACTAGAGGAGTAATGTTGATTGGGGAGAGTCCCCATCCCTCATTCATATTGATTCTATCTAGCCAAGGTTCCTCAAGAGCCTTGATCCACCCTTCTCCGACAAGGATCCTTCACAGTTGTACGGAGAGAAACCTTAAAATATCCTAAATATGTGTCGAAAATGAACACCACTGACCAATCAATAATCCAAGAAGAAGAAGCGTAATAACAAGTCAATGAATCCAGTATACACAGATGAGACAAAGGAGAAGGAGATAAGCGAGGACCATAAATTTTAAGGAACGTAATAGCACGAGAAGGAAGACAATAGGCGAGATTATTGTGGAAGAGACGGATCCCGTAGCTTAGAGAGGAGAATGGGCAGAAGTGCTGTAATGTAATACCAGATGAGGGTGATATAATAGGGCACCCTCTATCCAGGGGATGTCTCATGTCCACTTGTGCCTTCGATTATGATTAACTCAAGTGAGTTCACTCATCTCAAGACGTTCTCCATCTAATGAAAAGAGATGATTTCTGTGTGACAAAAAGTATCTGAGGCTCTTTGTCTGGAAGCGGGCACTCCCTAATAGTCATCCCAGCGCCTGCCTGGCAAAACTACCTTCCGATTCGGGGAGCCCTTATTTCAGAGACCCACAGAAATATAATTGTTCCCCTGTAACGAGGCTTGAACATATGGTGCCCACAGCAAGTGTTACTTAAAGGGTATGGACATGTGGACGACATATGGATCCCATAGCGCACTTAGAGATTGCTAGACACAGAATATATACTTTGTTACAGTATACAGCACACGAGGGATGTATATACAATCCCTCCATATATTATCCAGTATCTTTCCCCAGACAGAGACAATGTGTAATGTATACAGAGAATATCCATATGAAATATGAATATACAGCGCAGAATATACAACGTGCACATGATCTATGGGCAGATCTGCGATACAGAATGTATACCTGTGTACATAATCGAGTCATATATTTATAATGACCCTATAGATCATATAGCGTATGCTGTCGGAATAGCCGTGAGTATGCCCAGGCGAGCTATGTAATGTATACAGTTTACAGACAGTCAATGTACAGTAGACACATATTATACATACAATATATCCCGAGCCGCTTTTGCCATTGCCCTGTTATTTGAAGGCTTATAATGATTGCCTGTGCCCAAATTAGGAAGAGATGTGTTTGTGAAAAGTGAAAAACAGGCTGAAGACTTGAGCGCAGGCTGGGGGGGGGGAGGGAATTGGTTCCTGATGTGTCTTGCTGGGGTATAACATATGTGCATGTTAAATAAGTTAACTTAAGCCTTGCATAAAATTCATCCCCACCCCCCTACCCGGACCCTTTACTGGTAATGATGAGACTCTATAAACCAATTAATAAGAGCCCCCCCTCCTCCCTCCCACAGCAGATACAATGTATCATCTCCTGCAAGCAACACACTATCCAATGCAACGCTAGTATCAATTGCATCCGCTGCTGATAACCAAGGCATGCCAAGCAGAATCATAAGGGTTAACAGACCGTGCCCACCGTACCAATTCCAGCACATGGGGTTAATAGACCTCAACCACTTCACTTAAGTCTATAGGTGACTTTTCTCCCCCTACTTGGGAGTAAACACTTAGGTGCCACCAAGTATGTAAAGAGTTAAAGGATCTGACCCACCCCACTAATATGACAGCTTATAATGATGGCGCCCAAACACTAAGGTGCCATTCAGTCTCTAAAGAGTTAATGGCTCACCGTCTGTCTACGAGTGTCACAGTTCTTGAGGATGGCAAACCAAAGACAGGTGCCACTCTGCGAAGTAAGGGTTAATGCAGCATACCCATCCACTAGTCCCAACGCACTTGATGATGGTAACCCGTAACACATCCAAATAGCCTCAAAACAGGTGCCACCTGGCACAATTAGGGTTAAAATGCCCACCAATCCTATTAGTGTATGGCACATGTGGATGGAAACCCAAACACTGTGGTGCCTCATCGCTGGCATAGACCAACACTGAGACGTAGACATAGGACTGACCCTACTATAAGGTGCCCACATGGTGCCCATTGTGCCCCTTACCTTAATTTAACGGATTCCTGGCTTCCCAAAAGCATAGCTCACCTCCACTTCACATGAAATCCCAAAGTAATAATGAGGGGGGGTTGGAGGAAGGGGTAAGAGGTCCCCCCCGAGTTCCAGGTAAGGTGTATATCCAGGGGGGGTCGAGGTGCCAGGTGGGATGCAATGGGCAGGGTGTGTGCCTTGATGAGTAGAATCCAAGGTTTGGGTAAATCCAGAACAATCCAAAAAAAAGGTTCTTCTTCTTGATCCAGGGGGGAGTTCTGGTGCAGATGGTAGTGGTGGTGGGGGGTCCTGAATCCTGCTACCAGGAGGGGGGTGTATGGGTATCTCGGAGTTCAAGCTTTTTGTAGTAGGGAAAGCGTTCACTCCTCATCCCAGCAAAGCCTTAAGAGAACTGAGCAGGAAACTTGTACTCATGTACCAGGAGGGAGGAGAGAAAGCACAACTAGAGATGAGGGAGGGAGAGGAGGAGAGAAGTAGGGGGAGGTGGAGGAGAACGGGAGGAGGAGGATGCTGGAGAGGTGCAGCTTTTAGGAGCAGGACACCTCTGATCCCTGCATAGAAGTGACAACTGGTTAGTGTGAAGAACACAACCCCCACCCCACCCAGACCGCCTGCCTCCCACCCCCCAGGGGGGTACAGGTGAAAACACGTGTTCTCACACTGTCTCTTTCCCCTGGGTGCAGGCAGCTGGGGACTGTCACCATGCAGACACATGTGCCACACACGGCTGCCACCCTCATTCATACCCAGATGCCCTGCGTGTGCCCGGAGAGGGGCCGGATCCCGCATCACTTCCCACCCGTTATGTGCCATCATTCGCACCATTGTTCTGTACAATTTCTTATTTTTGTATCATTGTAATATTTCTAGTTTGCGTTTCCGTTACTTTGTGTTTTACACAATTGTTTCCGGAGTATTTTACAATATAATCATTAATTGCAGTAGATTATTATTTCTATTCATCACATTAGTTTTATTTCTTACATCACTATTTATATAAAGGTGATTGGTTTTAATTTTCTTATAGATGTTTTCTATTTGTTTTACATTGTTATTTATATGTAAAATTCTATTGTTTAGAATATTTTCTATTTGTGTTACAGTATTATTATTTATATAATAAATATGAATAATAATCATTTCTACTTGATTCTTAGAGCATTTCCATGAATATAATCTATACTTAGTCCGCTCTCTTGCTTCCTTATCCCCCATTCATATGTCATAGTAATAATCTGTGTAATATTCTGTAAGGAAAGATGCAGATTAGCCCCATTTACTGCAGCATCACATCCACGGCTCAGTATTCGGCTGCAGATCCATCAGATTTGGGAATTCAGTGATTATTTCCCATTATTAGGACATGTAGATAGATTTATTATTCTAATAAAAAATTCTCCATCGTCCTTGTCTTTTTATGCAGCAAAATTTGGCAATTTTGGGGAAGAAACAGAATTTGGATGTTCGGATGTCAAAAAAGCATTAAAAAAAATTGGTTGAAAAAAAAATGTCCAAGAGTGAAATGTGACATCAGCAGAATATCGCTGTATAGGAAAGTCTGCTATGACCCATTGTCCAGTCAGGTCCTAAGTATTGTCCACCAGACCTTACATCCAGTCTGACCCTATGTCCGGTCTGACTTTACATTCGATTTGACCCAATATCCACTCTGACCCAATGTCTGGGTGAATCCTATATCTAGACTGATCCTATGTCCAATGTAATCCTATGACTGACCCTATATCCAGTCTGATCTTATATCAAGCCTGACCCTACATCTGCTCAAACCCTATGCCCAGTCTTGCCCCTAGCCCTGTCTGACCCAATAACTGCTCTAATACTTTAACAAATCAGACCCAGTATTTGGTAGAATCCTACGTCTGGTATGACCGAGTATCTGGTGTGATTGTGTGTCTAGTCTGACCCTATATCCTGTCCTACCATATGTTTGGTATGTCCCTACGTGTATTATATATGTTTAGTTTGATACTATGCCCAATCTGACCCTGTATCCGGTCCGACCCTGTGTCTAATCTATGACTGACTCGCCGACATATCAACTCACAGCCTCAAACTGAAGACTTTTGTGAAAATTTGGTGCCATTTCAACCCCAGATCTCCACCCATACCTTAAGGGCACGTTCACACGTTGCGTTTTGTCCTGCGTTTTCACTGCATTTTAAAACACATTACATTAGCTGAGGAGAGGTGATTGGCCTAATTACATTACTGTTTACATTTGTTAACGCAATGTTAACACATGTGTTAACGTTGCATTTTTCAATGCGTTTTGTAAACGGAAGCGTTAACAGTAATGTAAATCACCGCTCCTCAGCTGTTGTAATGCGTTTTAAAACGCAACCAAAGCGCAACGTGTGAACACGCCCTAAGACACCAGTTTGACCCCAGGCTATGTTTTCCATCAGTAATAATGGGGTACCACCCTTTACCCCTATCAACAGGCTACGGAGAGGGGTTGTCCCAGAATATCCCATTGTGAGCTATTGTTATCAGTTATCAATCGTGGCATATATCATGACGGTGGCAATAACCAGTCACTTATGTAGATTCCTACTGAAACCCCTTGGCAGGACCTTCATTACTGTGGGACCCCATAGAAATCTGCTGCGTATGAATATACTGTAATATAGTGCCTCCAGTCTATAAATGGACGCCCAGGGGGATGCTGATGGACAGGTGGGTCTCCGGTGAGTTTCTGCTGCAGCTGCATCTCCCCTGACCTCAGTGATGAGCCGGTGACATGGTGCCCCCTGGGCAGCCGCACATCCTCCGAGGATAAACACTCCGGGCAGGAATAATGACAGATATCCCTGTGCACAAGGTCAGAGAGCCTCCTAATTAGCAGAGCTCGGCACATGGCGGAGAATTACATAACAACTGCTCATGGACAGAACAGCCCTACCCCCATCACTGTCCTATCTGCTCCTCGGAAAGCTGGGTGACAATCAATATCGTCTGCTAGGTTCACAAACCAAACGGGAGACTCTTCCCCACCCTGAGCCCCGGAAAAGATATTTTTTAGGTAATATGGACACTTCATGTTCTAGTCCTGCGTTCACACCCGGTGTTAACGTTGCGTTTTAAAAACACAATAAAGCAGCTGAAGGAGAGGAGATTTGCCTAATTACAATGCAGTTAACAGCAATGTGAATGCAACATAAACACATTTATGTTTTTGTTAATATGTGTCGTTAACACAAATGTTTACAGCAATCTAATCAAGCAGATCTCCACTTGTGAACGGAGATGACATAACAACTGCTCATGGAGCAATGTAAACACAAGAAACACTTTTAATATTTGCATTTGCAAAACACTATGTTAACACCCGCATTTGTGAATGTAAACAAACATTTGTAATGTTAACAGATTGCGCTAATATAGCATGTTGTAAACAAAAACGATAACAGTAATGCAATTAGGGAAATCTCCTCTCCACGGCTGTTGTATTGCATTTCTAAACGCAACGTAAACACAAAGTGTGAACAGTGCCTTAGTGCTGGTGCAGTCACACATAGCGCCAGAACTGTGTTTACAAATGCAAGACAGTGTTGTGGTTACCGAACGCTTGTGAGGCCCATCACCGTACGCATTTGTAAACGCAGCGCTATCGGTAGATATGAGCGCACCCTGTATGGTTTAGATTTTGGTGCGGAAAATGCAGCAAAATCGCACCCTTATAGTATAGTGACTGGGGCCAACATGTTGACTGGTCATGCGCAGGCCTACGACTTGTGTGACTTATTTTGAGGGCACAATTACTCGCTTGCGGGGTCCCCCCCCCCGGCTCTCCGTTCTGCCTTGGATATAGGGGACTCTTCAACTACACAAAAAATATGCTAGAAACCTGTCAAAAAGTAAACAACAACTTAGTTTCCCATAGCAACCAATCACAGTGCAGCTTTCATCTCAGAATCCACATTATAAACATAAAAGCTGCACTGTGACTGGCTGCTGTGAAATCTGCTTTGTATGGAGAGGGTGGATCACATAGAGATGATCCTGGGGCCCCTGAGACCTGTGGGGGCCCCCACATTATATCAATTATATAGTTTGCGTCTTACTTGGACCCCTTTTTAACATACTGGGGGCTTGGTATTAACCCCAGTGGGTGTGCGGCTCCCCAATCTACAGGTCGGGCACTTTGGTGGTCTCCGCTGGTCAGGACGAGGTTAATTCCCGATCCAGCAGCTGCAGCGCTCATTAACAGGATCTCACATCTCCGTAGACTGAGGACGGCAGTGTGAAAGCGCAGGCAGCAGCGTCCCGCTAAGCTCCTTACATTAACCCCCGCGCTGCCGGCCCGCTGACATCTGGACCGGATCGGCTGTGACGCCGTCTAATCCGCCAGTGAGGGTCATTACATCAGGCTATAGGATGATGGGAGTCGCGGTACAGGACCAGGGGGGCTTAGGCCGGAAAAGCTGGAAATGAGATTTCTAATGTATATTACAGATGGGGGGATCATAGACAGAGGGGCCGCGTAAATGTATTTCACAGGACAAGCGTAGATTAACCCTATGGTGGGACAGGACGCTTTATAATGTATCATTCAAACATGGGGGTGTGGGAGGGATTTAGCAAAAATCTGTCCATTAGGGGGCAGCGTTCACTAGGATTTTGATTACATATATTAACTAACACACAGATTGATGTATCAGGTCTTAAAGGGAGAGTGGTGAATAGGTAACATCCTTTAAAGGTACACGAAACGATGCTTCGTCAGCGCAGAGTATTTCAGCAGATGAGTGTTTAATAGTGACCTACATATTAACAGGGTGACGCGGGTATAAGAGGGGCATGGTATAAGAAGAGAAATGGAAGCATAAGAGGTACTAAGCAGCACAGAGTATTTCAGCAGGTGAGTGGTTCTGGTCTTGTGTCAGGCTCTGACATCATTATATAGTCAGGGAGGAGAGATACACAGGATAGAGTCATCCTGCAGCACAGAGTATTTCAGCAGCTGAGTGGTTCTGGTCTTGTGTCAGGCTCTGACATCATTATATAGTCAGGGAGGAGATATAATCAGGATAGAGTCATCCTGCAGCACAGAGTATTTCAGCAGGTGAGTGGTTCTGGTCTTGTGTCAGGCTCTGACATCATTTTATAGTCAGGGAGGAGATAATCGGGATAGAGACACCCCGCAGCAGAGAGTATTTCAGCAGGTGAGTGGTTCTGGTCTTGTGTCAGGCTCTGACATCATTATATAGTCAGGGAGGAGAGATACACAGGATAGAGACACCCCGCAGCACAGAGTATTTCAGCAGGTGAGTGGTTCTGGTCTTGTGTTGGGCTCTGACATCATTATATAGTCAGCGAGGAGATATAATCAGGATAGAGTCATCCTGCAGCACAGAGTATTTCAGCAGGTGAGTGGTTCTGGTCTTGTGTTGGGCTCTGACATCATTATATAGTCAGGGAGGAGATAATCGGGATAGAGACACCCCGCAGCACAGAGTATTTCAGCAGGTGAGTGGTTCTGGTCTTGTGTCAGGCTCTGACATCATTTTATAGTCAGGGAGGAGATAATCGGGATAGGGACACCCCGCAGCACAGAGTATTTCAGCAGGTGAGTGGTTCTGGTCTTGTGTCAGGCTCTGACATCATTATATAGTCAGGGAGGAGATATAATCAGGATAGAGACACCCTGCAGCACAGAGTATTTCAGCAGGTGAGTGGTTCTGGTCTTGTGTCAGGCTCTGACATCATTATATAGTCAGGGAGGAGAGATACACAGGATAGAGACACCCCGCAGCACAGAGTATTTCAGCAGGTGAGTGGTTCTGGTCTTGTGTCAGGCTCTGACATCATTATATAGTCAGGGAGGAGATATAATCAGGATAGAGACACCCCGCAGCACAGAGTATTTCAGCAGGTGAGTGGTTCTGGTCTTGTGTCAGGCTCTGACATCATTATATAGTCAGCGAGGAGATATAATCAGGATAGAGACACCCCGCAGCACAGAGTATTTCAGCAGGTGAGTGGTTCTGGTCTTGTGTCAGGCTCTGACATCATTATATAGTCAGGGAGGAGATATAATCAGGATAGAGACACCCTGCAGCACAGAGTATTTCAGCAGGTGAGTGGTTCTGGTCTTGTGTCAGGCTCTGACATCATTATATAGTCAGGGAGGAGATATAATCAGGATAGAGACACCCCGCAGCACAGAGTATTTCAGCAGGTGAGTGGTTCTGGTCTTGTGTCAGGCTCTGACATCATTATATAGTCAGGGAGGAGATATAATCAGGATAGAGACACCCCGCAGCACAGAGTATTTCAGCAGGTGAGTGGTTCTGGTCTTGTGTCAGGCTCTGACATCATTATATAGTCAGGGAGGAGATATAATCGGGATAGGGACACCCCGCAGCACAGAGTATTTCAGCAGGTGAGTGGTTCTGGTCTTGTGTTGGGCTCTGACATCATTATATAGTCAGCGAGGAGATATAATCAGGATAGAGACACCCCGCAGCACAGAGTATTTCAGCAGGTGAGTGGTTCTGGTCTTGTGTTGGGCTCTGACATCATTATATAGTCAGCGAGGAGATATAATCAGGATAGAGACACCCCGCAGCACAGAGTATTTCAGCAGGTGAGTGGTTCTGGTCTTGTGTCAGGCTCTGACATCATTATATAGTCAGGGAGGAGATATAATCAGGATAGAGACACCCTGCAGCACAGAGTATTTCAGCAGGTGAGTGGTTCTGGTCTTGTGTTGGGCTCTGACATCATTATATAGTCAGCGAGGAGATATAATCAGGATAGAGACACCCCGCAGCACAGAGTATTTCAGCAGGTGAGTGGTTCTGGTCTTGTGTTGGGCTCTGACATCATTATATAGTCAGGGAGGAGAGATACACAGGATAGAGACACCCCGCAGCACAGAGTATTTCAGCAGGTGAGTGGTTCTGGTCTTGTGTCAGGCTCTGACATCATTATATAGTCAGGGAGGAGATATAATCGGGATAGGGACACCCCGCAGCACAGAGTATTTCAGCAGTCATGTACATACACTATATCTATTGACGGGGAATGTATTATTTACAGAACTTCTATGGAAGAGTCGTCCGCCAGTGATCTGCCAATACATCAATACCTACAACATGGCGTTACACAGAGACGTGGACAGGCCTTGAAGGCGGATCAATGCGGGTTATTCATCACCGACTCTGTGCTCTGCTGCCAGAGACCTTCATCAGGAAGCGCTGGTCTTAAAGGAGAAGTGTATTAACATAATAGGAACACTGCCCCCGTGTGTACACAGGAGCCAGCTGCCAGCGCTCAGTATGAAGAGGTCACTGGAGACACTGCGGGTCCTGACTCCTTCTGTCACCTGCTCTGGTTGGGGGGGGGGGGTTGTCAGACATTGTAATGGGGAACATGCCCTTTGTGTGTGTTGTGGAGAATGTGATGGGGTCCTCACACTGCTGTGCTCTTAGTACTGTATGCTGAGCTGGACTACAACCCCTCCCCTGCTACCGTACCACTAACATCACCCATATAATATGGCATTCTTATCATTCTTATTCTACAGCCCTGAGTAAAGCTGTTGGAAGGTTTCTGGATGAAAATGACAGTTTTTCCTGGAGAGAGGAGTGGCTGAAGCACAGAGCACAGCAGGGTAGGTTTACTTCTTGCTACAATACTGGAATTTAATTAAATTTTTCAATAATAGCTGTATCCACACCATTTAGCCTTGGGATCAAACCTGGAGTCTATTTATCCATCAATCTCATAATTATCTATCTATTTATCTATGTTTTATATATATATACACTCAGCGGCCACTTTCTTAGGTACACCATGCTAGTAACGGGTTGGACCCCCTTTTGCCTTCAGAACTGCCTCAATTCTTCGTGGCATAGATACAACAAGGTGCTGGAAGCTCCTCAGAGATTTTGGTCCATATTGACATGATGGCATCACACAGTTGCCGCAGATTTGTCGGCTGCACATCCATGATGCGAATCTCCCGCTCCACCACATCCCAAAGATGCTCTATTGGATTGAGATCTGGTGACTGTGGAGGCCATTTGTGTCCAGTGACCTCATTGTCATGTTCAAGAAACCAGTCTGAGATGCTTCCAGCTTTATGACATGGCACATTATCCTGCTGAAAGTAGCCATCAGATGTTACAGGGTACATTGTGCTCATAAAGGGATGGACATGGGCAGCAACAATACTCAGGTAGGCTGTGGCGTTGTACCAAGGGGCCCAAAGACACCATGACACCACCACCACCAGCCTGACCCGCTGATACAAGGCAGGATGGATCCATGACACCACCACCACCAGCCTGACCCGCTGGTACAAGGCAGGATGGATCCATGACACCACCACCACCAGCCTGACCCGCTGATACAAGGCAGGATGGATCCATGACACCACCACCACCAGCCTGAGCCGCTGATACAAGGCAGGATGGATCCATGACACCACCACCACCAGCCTGACCCGCTGATACAAGGCAGGATGGATCCATGACACCACCACCACCAGCCTGACCCGCTGATACAAGGCAGGATGGATCCATGCTTTCATGTTGTTGACGCCAAATTCTGACTCTACCATCCGAATGTCGCAGCAGAAATCGAGACTCATCAGACCAGGCAACGTTTTTCCAATCTTCTACTGTCCAATTTCGATGAGCTTGTGCAAATTTTAGCTCGAACCAGTCTGCCCATTCTCCTCTGACCTCTGGCATCAACAAGGCATTTCCGCCCACAGAACTGCCGCTCACTGGATGTTTTTTCCTTTTCGGACCATTCTCTGTAAACCCTAGAGATGGTTGTGCGTGAAAATCCCAGTAGATCAGCAGTTTCTGAAATACTCAGACCAGCCCTTCTGGCACCAACAACCATGCCACGTTCAAAGGCCACAAATCACCTTTCTTCCCCATACTGATGCTCGGTTTGAACTGCAGGAGATTGTCTTGACCATGTCTACATGCCTAAATGAACTGAGTTACCGCCATGTGATTGGCTGATTAGAAATTAAGTGATAACGAGCAGTTGGACAGGTGTACCTAATAAAGTGGCCGGTGAGTGTATATATATATATCTCTGTGCTTTAATCTCTCAGTTCTATCCAAACCTAGGAAAGCTGGGTGACACCTAATATGAGAGAGGCCCCTGCATAGAATATTGGGCTGGCTATGCACCATAGAGCCATAATACTAGGCAGATTTGATGTTCAGGATTCCAGGAAAGCTGGGCTCCTAGCTATGTGCACTGCAGTGTCGGCTCTGCTTCATCCATACCATGTAGTGGATAACTGTACATCTGACCGTGGTCAGTAGTTGGCGCCATTAAGTAATAAGTCCCAAAATACAAAAAAGTTTCTTCTGATGTTCCCTGTGATTACATGAAATCTAAAGATTATGATGTAATAACAACGCAACCCAAATTCCCAACTGTGATAGGAAGACTAGGACACCTTACATTATGTGGCTGCAATGATGAGGAGGTGATACGTTCTTCAAGGAAGTGTACATTAATGAGAGGCCGTAATTTCCTATCAATCCTGGGTGACCTGTGACTATATAATCGTATCATGACACTTCATGCTGTCACCCTGCTACATCTATAGAGGAGGTCAGGCCTGTCATCCATGATGACACCACATCACCCAACAAATCTGATCGAGGACAGAATGTATCACACAGCAGCCATCATGCACTATGCTGAGACCACATATCACCCGAAGTGCACCGGTATAAGGAAATAGAACTGTATTATATATCATAAAAAACAATATTGTAAGTACATGGCCTAAAATCACCCCATAAATAATCCTGTATGTTACCCTCTCCTAACCCACACTTATTAGCTGTGTTCAAGGAATATAATACTGCCCCTATGTACAGGAATATAACTACTATAATACTGCTCCCCTATGTACGAGAATAGAACTACTATAATACTGCTCCCCTATGTACAAGAATAGAACTACTATAATACTGCCCCCTATGTACAAGAATATAACTACTATAATACTGCTCCCCTATGTACAAGAATAGAACTACTATAATACTGCCCCCTATGTACAAGAATATAACTACTATAATACTGCCCCTATGTACAAGAATATAACTACTATAATACTGCCCTCTATGTACAAGAATATAACTACTATAATACTGCTCCCTATGTACAAGAATATAACTACTATAATACTGCCCCTATGTACAAGAATATAACTACTATAATACTGCCCCCTATGTACAAGAATAGAACTACTATAATACTGCCCCCTATGTACAAGAATAGAACTACTATAATACTGCCCCCTATGTACAAGAATAGAACTACTATAATACTGCCCCCTGTGTACAAGAATAGAACTACTATAATACTGCCCCCTATGTACAAGAATAGAACTACTATAATACTGCCCCTATGTACAAGAATAGAACTACTATAATACTACCCCCTATGTACAGGAATATAACTACTATAATACTGCCCCCTATGTACAAGAATATAACTACTATAATACTGCTCCCTATGTACAAGAATATAACTACTATAATACTGCCCCCTATGTACAAGAATAGAACTACTATAATACTGCCCCCTATGTACAAGAATATAACTACTATAATACTGCCCCCTATGTTCAAGAATATAACTACTATAATACTGTCCCCCATGTACAGGGATGTAACTACTATAATACTACCCCCTATGTACAAGAATAGAACTACTATAATACTGCCCCCTATGTACAAGAATAGAACTACTATAATACTGCCCCCTGTGTACAAGAATATAACTACTATAATACGGCCCCCTATGTACAAGAATAGAACTACTATAATACTGCCCCCTATGTACAAGAATATAACTACTATAATACTGTACAAGAATATAACTACTATAATACTGCCTCCTATGTACAAGAATATAACTACTATAATACTGTCCCCCATGTACAGGGATATAACTACTATAATACTGCCTCCTATGTACAAGAATAGAACTACTATAATACTGCCCCCTATGTACAAGAATAGAACTACTATAATACTGCCCCCTATGTACAAGAATAGAACTACTATAATACTGCCCCCTATGTACAGGAATATAACTACTATAATACTGCCCCCTATGTACAAGAATATAACTACTATAATACTGCCCCCTATGTACAGGAATATAACTACTATAATACTGCCCCCTATGTACAAGAATATAACTACTATAATACTGCCCCCTATGTACAGGAATATAACTACTATAATACTGTCCCCTATGTACAAGAATATAACTACTATAATACTGCCCCCTATATACAAGACTATAACTACTATAATACTGCCCCCTATGTATAATATTATAACTACTATAATACTGCTCCCTATGTACAGGAATATAACTACTATAATACTGCCCCCTATGTACAGGAATATAACTACTATAATACTGCCCCCTATGTACAAGAATATAACTACTATAATGCTGCCCCCTATGTACAAGAATATAACTACTATAATACTGCCCCCTATGTACAAGAATATAACTACTATAATACTGACCCCTATGTACAGGAATATAACTACTATAATACTGCCCTCTATGTACAAGAATATAACTACTATAATACTGCCCCCTATGTACAAGAATATAACTACTATAATACTGCCCCCTATGCACAGGAATATAACTACTATAATACTGCCCCCTATGTACAAGAATATAACTACTATAATACTGCCCCCTATGTACAAGAATATAACTACTATAATACTGCCCCCTATGTACAAGAATATAACTACTATAATACTGCCCCCTATGTACAAGAATATAACTACTATAATACTGCCCCCTATGTACAAGAATATAACTACTATAATACTGCCCCCTATGTACAAGAATATAACTACTATAATACTGACCCCTATGTACAGGAATATAACTACTATAATACTGCCCTCTATGTACAAGAATATAACTACTATAATACTGCCCCCTATGTACAAGAATATAACTACTATAATACTGCCCCCTATGCACAGGAATATAACTACTATAATACTGCCCCCTATGTACAAGAATATAACTACTATAATACTGCCCCCTATGTACAAGAATATAACTACTATAATACTGCCCCCTATGTACAAGAATATAACTACTATAATACTGCCCCCTATGCACAGGAATATAACTACTATAATACTGCCCCCTATGTACAAGAATATAACTACTATAATACTGCCCCCTATGTACAAGAATATAACTACTATAATACTGCCCCCTATGTACAGGAATATAACTACTATAATACTGCCCCCTATGTACAAGAATATAACTACTATAATACTGCCCCCTATGTACAAGAATATAACTACTATAATACTGCCCCCTATGTACAGGAATATAACTACTATAATACTGCCCCCTATGTACAGGAATATAACTACTATAATACTGCCCCCTATGTACAAGAATATAACTACTATAATACTGCCCCCTATGTACAGGAATATAACTACTATAATACTGCCCCCTATGTACAAAAACAGAACATGTATATAAGGTGTATATCTGGCATGGCATCTATCATTGCTGTGACCTGATAAGTAGATGGCCGGGGTGTTATGGGTGGACACTGCTGAGTATCCTGATCCCAGGAGATGGATCCGGAGCCGGGAGACTTTCTCTCCGTGATGAGTGATGTTACACAGGAGCCCCCGCCCCTCCCCCGGCTGATGATTTCCCTTTATCTGCTCCATTATGTCTTTGAGTTATGTGACTTATATTTCTTATATGTTTTTACATTATATAAATTACATTATATCAGCGCAACAATTGTATCTATCTTCTATGTATCTGATACCTGTGCATTGATGTATCTATTTATTATCCATTATATACTGTATATATAATATGTAGCTACTATGTATCTATTTGTATCCTCCCTCTTGTAGGTGTGTTTGTCCCTGGTTGTGACATGTGGTTAGGTAGTATATCCCTAGTAGGGGGGTGTTTGGTTATGCTGACACAAGTCTGTATGAGCCGCATGGTCCAATGGTCGGGATCTGGTGATTGATGGCCGCAGCGTTCCGGTGGCTAAACTCACCTGTCACCGCAGCGATGAATGGCGTCAGTCACATTATACATTGCTGCTTGTGGCTTGGTTTCTGCAGTAGATAATATTATAGGAGTTATACATAGTGGCCGGAGCCATGGAGCTTAATGATAAAAGTCCGCTTACCTGCAGCCACCACTAGGGGGAGCTCACTTCTCATCTTGGCTGCTCCCCCTAGTGACAGTGTGAAGAGGTTACAGGAGTGATTCTCTAATCACAGCGTCAGTCCTTGCTCTCCTATGTAATGTATCCGCTCTGCTCCGTTATGTAACCATCAGAGGTTCTGGAAGGTCCCGGAGGAATGTCTTCATAGACTTGGCCTAGCGCAGTGTTTAGATAAAGGCGCTCACATGTCAGAGGGGATTGTCTGTTCTTCTGTAAATAAAGCTTGATCATTGTGTAATGAAATGTCTCGCAGCTTACTAATTTACATTGAATTGAAATTTCTCAGGACTTGCAACATCTCTGCTTCCTGTCAGTGAAAAATACCATTCATGCTTACATTCAGAATCAATAAAATAGTTGAGGATCGATGGATATGAAATAGATATCTCTGCCAAAAAATGTCACCACCATGTTCAGTACCTCTACCTAGAAATGTAACCACCATGTTCAGTACCTCTACCTAGAAATGTAACCACCATGTTCAGTACCTCTACCTAGAAATGTAACCACCATGTTCAGTGCCTCTACCTAGAAATGTAACCACCGTGTTCAGTGCCTCTACTAAGAAATGTAACCACCATGTTCAGTACCTCTACCTAGAAATGTAACCACCATGTTCAGTGCCTCTACCTAGAAATGTAACCACCATGTTCAGTGCCTCTACTAAGAAATGTAACCACCATGTTCAGTGCCTCTACTAAGAAATGTAACCACCATGTTCACTACCTCTACCTAGAAATGTAACCACCATGTTCAGTACCTCTACCTAGAAATGTAACCACCGTGTTCAGTACCTCTACCTAGAAATGTAACCACCATGTTCAGTGCCTCTACTAAGAAATGTCACCACCATGTTCAGTACCTCTACCTAGAAATGTAACCACCATGTTCAGTACCTCTACCTAGAAATGTAACCACCGTGTTCAGTACCTCTACCTAGAAATGTAACCACCATGTTCAGTACCTCTACTAAGAAATGTAACCACCATGTTCAGTACCTCTACTAAGAAATGTAACCACCATGTTCAGTGCCTCTACTAAGAAATGTAACCACCATGTTCAGTGCCTCTACTAAGAAATGTAACCACCATGTTCAGTGCCTCTACTAAGAAATGTAACCACCATGTTCACTACCTCTACCTAGAAATGTAACATGTTCAGTACCTCTACCAAGAAATGTAACCACCATGTTTAGGACCTCAAATACCTGAATGGGCAGTACAAGGATCTCTCTCTAATACCTAGACCTGTGACCAGGACAAGGGGGCATCCTCTACACCTAGAGGAGAGGAGGTTCTGCCATCACCATAGACAGGGGGCATCCTCTACACCTAGAGGAGAGGTGGAACTACCATCACCATAGACAGGGGTATCATCTACACCTAGAGGAGAGGAGGTTCTACCATCACCACAGACAGGGGGCATCCTCTACACCTAGAGGAGAGGAGGTTCTATCATCACCATAGACAGGGGGCATCCTCTACACCTAGAGGAGAGGAGGTTCTACCATCACCATAGACAGGGGGCATCCTCTACACCTAGAGGAGAGGAGGTTCTACCATCACCATAGACAGGGGGCATCCTCTACACCTAGAGGAGAGGAGGTTCTACCATCACCATAGACAGGGGGCATCCTCTAGACCTAGAGGAGAGGAGGTTCTACCATCACCATAGACAGGGGACATCTTCTACACCAAGAGGAGAGGAGGCACTTCCATCACCATAGACAGGGGACATCCTCTACACCTAGAGGAGAGGAGGTTTTACCATCACCATAGACAGGGGGCATCCTCTACACCTAGAGGAGAGGCGGTTCTACCATCACCATAGACAGGGGACATCTTCTACACCAAGAGGAGAGGAGGCACTTCCATCACCATAGACAGGGGACATCCTCTACACCTAGAGGAGAGGAGGTTCTACCATCACCATAGACAGGGGACATCCTCTACACCTAGAGGAGAGGAGGCTCTACCATCACCATAGACAGGGGCATCCTCTACACCAAGAGGAGAGGAGGCACTACCATCACCATAGACAGGGGGCATCCTCTACACCCAGAGGAGAGGTGGTTCTACCATCACCATATACAGGGGGCATCCTCTACACCTAGAGGAGAGGAGGTTCTACCATCACCATAGACAGGGGACATCCTCTACACCTAGAGGAGAGGAGGTTCTACCATCACCATAGACAGGGGCATCCTCTACACCAAGAGGAGAGGTGGTTCTACCATCACCATAGACAGGGGGCATCCTCTACACCTAGAGGAGAGGCGGTTCTACCATCACCATAGACAGGGGGCATCCTCTACACCTAGAGAAGAGGTAACTCTACCATCACCATAGACGGGGCATCCTCTACACCTAGAGGAGAGGAGGTTCTACTATCACCATAGACAGGGGGCATCCTCTACACCTAGAGGAGAGATGGTTCTACCATTGCCATAGACAGGGGGCATCCTCTACACCTAGAGGAGAGGTAACTCTACCATCACCATAGACAGGGGGCATCCTCCACACCTAGAGGAGAGGAGGTTCTACCATCACCATAGACAGGGGACATCCTCTACACCTAGAGGAGAGGAGGTTCTACCATCACCATAGACAGGGGGCATCCTCTACACCTAGAGGAGAGGAGGTTCTACCATCACCATAGACAGATGGCATCCTCTACACCTAGAGGAGAGGAGGTTCTACCATCACCATAGACAGGGGACATCCTCTACACCTAGAGGAGAGGTAATTCTACCATCACCATAGACAGGGGGCATCCTCTACACCTAGAGGAGAGGAGGTTCTACCATCACCATAGACAGGGGACATCCTCTACACCTAGAGGAGAGGAGGTTCTACCATCACAATAGACAGGGGGAATCCTCTACACCTAGAGGAGATTAGGCTCTACCATCACCATAGACAGGGGGCATCCTCTACACCTAGAGGAGAGGTGGTTCTACCATCACCATAGACAGGGACATCCTCTACACCTAGAGGAAAGGAGGTTCTACCATCGCCATAGAAAGGGGGCATCCTCTACACCTAGAGGAGAGGAGGTTCTACCATCACCATAGACAGGGGACATCCTCTACACCTAGAGGAGAGGAGGTTCTACCATCACCATAGACAGGGGGCATCCTCTACACCAAGAGGAGAGCGGTTCTACCATTACCATAGACAGGGGGCATCCTCTACACCCAGAGGAGAGGTGGTTCTACCATCACCATAGACAGGGGGCATCCTCTACACCTAGAGGAGAGGAGGTTCTACCATCACCATAGACAGGGGACATCCTCTACACCTAGAGGAGAGGAGGTTCTACCATCACCATAGACAGGGGCATCCTCTACACCAAGAGGAGAGGTGGTTCTACCATCACCATAGACAGGGGGCATCCTCTACACCTAGAGGAGAGGCGGTTCTACCATCACCATAGACAGGGGGCATCCTCTACACCTAGAGAAGAGGTAACTCTACCATCACCATAGACAGGGGGCATCCTCTACACCTAGAGGAGAGGAGGTTCTACTATCACCATAGAAAGGGGGCATCCTCTACACCTAGAGGAGAGATGGTTCTACCATCGCCATAGACAGGGGGCATCCTCTACACCTAGAGGAGAGGTAACTCTACCATCACCATAGACAGGGGGCATCCTCCACAGCTAGAGGAGAGGAGGTTCTACCATCACCATAGACAGGGGACATCCTCTACACCTAGAGGAGAGGTGATTCTACCATCATCATAGACAGGGGGGATCCTCTACACCTAGAGGAGAGGAGGTTCTACCATCACCATAGACAGGGGACATCCTCTACACCTAGAGGAGAGGTGATTCTACCATCATCATAGACAGGGGGGATCCTCTACACCTAGAGGAGAGGAGGTTCTACCATCACCATAGACAGAGGACATCCTCTACACCTAGAGGACAGGAGGTTCTACCATC
This sequence comes from Engystomops pustulosus, assembly GCF_040894005.1. Taxonomy (NCBI): domain Eukaryota; kingdom Metazoa; phylum Chordata; class Amphibia; order Anura; family Leptodactylidae; genus Engystomops; species Engystomops pustulosus. Next base: position 17,176,154 of record NC_092418.1, read on the forward strand.
ACAAAAGACAGGGGGCATCCTCTACACCTAGAGGAGATTAGGCTCTACCATCACCATAGACAGGGGGCATCCTCTACACCAAGAGGAGAGGTGGTTCTACCATCACCATAGACAGGGACATCCTCTACACCTAGAGGAAAGGAGGTTCTACCATCGCCATAGACAGGGGGCATCCTCTACACCTAGAGGAGAGGGGGGTCTACCATCACCATACACCCATCACCATAGACAGGAGACTTCCTCTACAGCTAGAGGAGAGGGGGGTCTACCATCACCATAGACAGGAGACATCCTCTACAGCTAGAGGAGAGGAGGTTCTACCATCACCATAGACAGGGGCATCCTCTACACCTAGAGGAGAGGTGGTTCTATCATCACCATAGACGGGGGGCATCCACTACACCTAGAGGAGAGGGGGGTCTACCATCACCATACACAGGGGACATCCTCTACACCTAGAGGAGAGGAGGTTCTACCATTGCAATATACAGGGGGCATCCTCTACACCTAGAGGAGAGGAGGTTCTACCATTGCCATAGACAGGGGGCATTCTCTACACCTAGAGGAAAGGAGGTTCTGCCACCACCATGGACAGGGGGCATCCTCTACACCTGGAGGAGAGGAGGTTCTACCATCACCATAGACAGGGGGCATCCTCTACACCTAGAGGAGAGGAGGTTCTACCATCACCATAGACAGGGGGCATCCTCTATACCTAGAGGAGAGGAGGTTCTACCATCACCATAGACAGGGGGCATCCTCTACACCTAGAGGAGAGGAGGTTCTGCCATCACCATAGATAGGGGGCATCCTCTACACCTAGAGGAGAGGAGGTTCTACCATCACCATAGACAGATGGCATCCTCTACACCTAGAGGAGAGGAGGTTCTACCATCACCATAGACATGGGACATCCTCTACACCTAGAGGAGAGGTGATTCTACCATCATCATAGACAGGGGGCATCCTCAACACCTAGAGGAGAGGAGGTTCTACCATCACCATAGACAGGGGACATCCTCTACACCTAGAGGAGAGGAGGTTCTACCATCACCATAGACAGGGGGCATCCTCTACACCTAGAGGAGATTAGGCTCTACCATCACCTTAGACAGGGGGCATCCTCTACACCTAGAGGAGAGGTGGTTCTACCATCACCATAGACAGGGGACATCCTGTACACCTAGAGGAAAGGAGGTTCTACCATCGCCATAGACAGGGGGCATCCTCTACACCTAGAGGAGAGGAGGTTCTACCATCACCATAGACAGGGGGCATCCTCTACACCAAGAGGAGAGCGGTTCTACCATTACCATAGACAGGGGGCATCCTCTACACCTAGAGGAGAGGAGGTTCTACTATCACCATAGACAGGGGACATCCTCTACACCTAGAGGAGAGGAGGTTCTACCATCACCATAGACAGGGGGCATCCTCTACACCTAGAGAGGAGGCTCTACCATCACCATAGACAGGGGGCATCCTCTACACCAAGAGCTGAGGAGGTTCTACCATCACCATAGACAGGGGACATCCTCTACACCTAGAGGAGAGGTGGTTCCATCATCACCATAGACGGGGGGCATCCGCTACACCTAGAGGAGAGGGGGGTCTACCATCACCATAGACAGGAGACATCCTCTACAGCTAGAGGAGAGGAGGTTCTACCATCACCATAGACAGGGGCATCCTCTACACCTAGAGGAGAGGAGGTTCTACCATCACCATAGACAGGGACATCCTCTACACCTAGAGGAGAGGGGGGTCTACCATCACCATAGACAGGAGACTTCCTCTACAGCTAGAGGAGAGGGGGGTCTACCATCACCATAGACAGGAGACATCCTCTACAGCTAGAGGAAAGGAGGTTCTACCATCACCATAGACAGGGGCATCCTCTACACCTAGAGGAGAGGTGGTTCTATCATCATCATAGACGGGGGGCATCCACTACACCTAGAGGAGAGGGGGGTCTACCATCACCATACACCCATCACCATAGACAGGAGACTTCCTCTACAGCTAGAGGAGAGGGGGGTCTACCATCACCATAGACAGGAGACATCCTCTACAGCTAGAGGAGAGGAGGTTCTACCATCACCATAGACAGGGGCATCCTCTACACCTAGAGGAGAGGTGGTTCTATCATCACCATAGACGGGGGGCATCCACTACACCTAGAGGAGAGGGGGGTCTACCATCACCATACACAGGGGACATCCTCTACACCTAGAGGAGAGGAGGTTCTACCATTGCAATAGACAGGGGGCATCCTCTACACCTAGAGGAGAGGAGGTTCTACCATTGCCATAGACAGGGGGCATCCTCTACACCTAGAGGAAAGGAGGTTCTGCCACCACCATGGACAGGGGGCATCCTCTACACCTGGAGGAGAGGAGGTTCTACCATCACCATAGACAGGGGGCATCCTCTACACCTAGAGGAGAGGAGGTTCTACCATCACCATAGACAGGGGGCATCCTCTATACCTAGAGGAGAGGAGGTTCTACCATCACCATAGACAGGGGGCATCCTCTACACCTAGAGGAGAGGAGGTTCTGCCATCACCATAGATAGGGGGCATCCTCTACACCTAGAGGAGAGGAGGTTCTACCATCACCATAGACAGATGGCATCCTCTACACCTAGAGGAGAGGAGGTTCTACCATCACCATAGACAGGGGACATCCTCTACACCTAGAGGAGAGGTGATTCTACCATCATCATAGACAGGGGGCATCCTCTACACCTAGAGGAGAGGAGGTTCTACCATCACCATAGACAGGGGGCAGAGGTCGCACTAACATTTTTCCCAAAGGGTAAAAATACTCCTCTTACTATTTTTGAGGAGTAATTTTAGTCGAGGAGGAGTATGAAAATTTCGGTAATACATATAACTAAATAATATATAATAGCCGTAAATAGACGCTAATTATAAAAAAAAAAAAAAAAATCATCTGTCTGCTCACCGCGCACATTAACTCCCTCCCTTCCTCGCACAGCGCACATTAACTCCCTCCCTTCCTCGCACAGCGCACACTCCCTCCCTAACTCGCACAGCGCACACTCCCTCCCTAACTCGCACAGCGCATACTCCCTCCCTAACTCGCACAGCGCACACTCCCTCCCTAACTCGCACAGCGCACACTCCCTCCCTAACTCGCACAGCGCACACTCCCTCCCTCCCTCCCTCGCACAACGCACTCTCCCTCCCTCCCTCGCACAGCGCACACTCCCTCCCTCCCTCGCACAGCACTCACACACTCACAGGGCACAGCACTCACACACTCACAGGGCACAGCACTCACACACTCACAGGGCACAGCACTCACACACTCACAGGGCACAGCACTCACACACTCACAGGGCACAGCACTCACACACTCACAGGGCACAGCACTCACACACTCACAGGGCACAGCACACACACACTCACAGGGCACAGCACTCACACACTCACAGGGCACAGCACTCACACACTCACAGGGCACAGCACTCACACACTCACAGGGCACAGCACTCACACACTCACAGGGCACAGCACTCACTCACTCACAGCACATGGCAGACACACGCAGCACACACTCACCCAGCGCAAACACAGAGTGCAGTGTACCCCAGGCCGCGGCTCACACTCACCCGGCACTTCTCTCGGGTCCCGCCGGGATCACATAACCGCTGGCCGCTGCTGCGGGCATTGAGAGCTGGAGCAGCAGCATCGCGGCCCACATGTCTCCAGTCTCCCCCGTTGTCGGCGCTCACAAATCCCACACATCTCCGCATCCTACTGAGCGGCCCGGTGCGCGCTGCGATCGCGCTACTGACATTCCCCTCCTTTGCAGCGTGCGCCGGGCCGCTCAGCCTGCGCGCTACACGGAATAATTGCCAAGCGTATCTTTACGCATGGCAATTATTTTGGGGAGTAATGGCGCCTCATCACGCGTCTATGACGCGTGGTGAGGCGTTAATGCGACCTCTGACAGGGGGCATCCTCTACACCTAGAGGAGATTAGGCTCTACCATCACCATAGACAGGGGGCATCCTCTACACCTAGAGGAGAGGTGGTTCTACCATCACCATAGACAGGGGACATCCTGTACACCTAGAGGAAAGGAGGTTCTACCATCGCCATAGACAGGGGGCATCCTCTACACCTAGAGGAGAGGAGGTTCTACCATCACCATAGACAGGGGGCATCCTCTACACCAAGAGGAGAGCGGTTCTACCATTACCATAGACAGGGGGCATCCTCTACACCTAGAGGAGAGGAGGTTCTACTATCACCATAGACAGGGGACATCCTCTACACCTAGAGGAGAGGAGGTTCTACCATCACCATAGACAGGGGGCATCCTCTACACCTAGAGAGGAGGCTCTACCATCACCAAAGACAGGGGGCATCCTCTACACCAAGAGCTGAGGAGGTTCTACCATCACCATAAACAGGGGACATCCTCTACACCTAGAGGAGAGGAGGTTCTACCATCACCATAGACAGGGGGCATCCTCTACACCTAGAGGAGAGGAGGTTCTACCATCACCATAGACAGGGGGCATCCTCTACACCTAGGGGAGAGGCCGTTCTATCATCACCATAGACAGGGGGCATCCTCTACACCTAGAGGAGAGGAGGTTCTACCATCACCACAGACAGGGGGCATCCTTTATACCTAGAGGAGAGGTGGTTCTACCATCACCATAGACAGGGGGCATCCTCTACAACTAGAGGAGAGGAGGTTCTACCATCAACATAGACAGGGGACATCCTCTACACCTAGAGGAGAGGAGGTTCTACCATCACCATAGACAGGGGACTTCCTCTACACCTAGAGGAGAGGTGATTCTACCATCATCATAGACAGGGGGCATCCTCAACACCTAGAGGAGAGGAGGTTCTACCATCACCATAGACAGAGGACATCCTCTACACCTAGAGGAGAGGAGGTTCTACCATCATCATAGACAGGGGGCATCCTCTACACCTAGAGGAGAGGAGGTTCTACCATCACCATAGACAGGGGACATCCTCTACACCTGGAGGAGAGGAGGTTCTACCATCACCATAGACAGGGGGCATCCTCTACACCTAGAGGAGATTAGGCTCTACCATCACCATAGACAGGGGGCATCCTCTACACCTAGAGGAGAGGTGGTTCTACCATCACCATAGACAGGGGACATCCTGTACACCTAGAGGAAAGGAGGTTCTACCATCGCCATAGACAGGGGGCATCCTCTACACCTAGAGGAGAGGAGGTTCTACCATCACCATAGACAGGGGACATCCTCTACACCTAGAGGAGAGGAGGTTCTACCATCACCATAGACAGGGGGCATCCTCTACACCAAGAGGAGAGCGGTTCTACCATTACCATAGACAGGGGGCATCCTCTACACCTAGAGGAGAGGAGGTTCTACTATCACCATAGACAGGGGACATCCTCTACACCTAGAGGAGAGAAGGTTCTACCATCACCATAGACAGGGGGCATTCTCTACACCTAGAGAGGAGGCTCTACCATCACCATAGACAGGGGGCATCCTCTACACCAAGAGCTGAGGAGGTTCTACCATCACCATAGACAGGGGACATCCTCTACACCTAGAGGAGAGGAGGTTCTACCATCACCATAGACAGGGGGCATCCTCTACACCTAGAGGAGAGGAGGTTCTACCATCACCATAGACAGGGGGCATCCTCTACACCTAGGGGAGAGGCCGTTCTATCCTCACCATAGACAGGGGGCATCCTCTACACCTAGAGGAGAGGAGGTTCTACCATCACCACAGACAGGGGGCATCCTTTACACCTAGAGGAGAGGTGGTTCTACCATCACCATAGACAGGGGGCATCCTCTACACCTAGAGGAGAGGAGGTTCTACCATCACCATAGACAGGGCGCATCCTCTACAACTAGAGGAGAGGAGGTTCTACCATCACCATAGACAGGGGACATCCTCTACACCTAGAGGAGAGGAGGTTCTACCATCACCATAGACAGGGGACATCCTCTACACCTAGAGGAGAGGTGATTCTACCATCATCATAGACAGGGGGCATCCTCTACACCTAGAGGAGAGGAGGTTCTACCATCACCATAGACAGAGGACATCCTCTACACCTAGAGGAGAGGAGGTTCTACCATCACCATAGACATGGGACATCCTCTACACCTAGAGGAGAGGTGGTTCTACCATCGCCATAGACAGGGGCATCCTCTACACCTAGAGGAGAGGTGGTTCCATCATCACCATAGACAGGGGGCATCCACTACACCTAGAGGAGAGGGGGGTCTACCATCACCATAGACAGGAGACATCCTCTACAGCTAGAGGAGAGGAGGTTCTACCATCACCATAGACAGGGGCATCCTCTACACCTAGAGGAGAGGAGGTTCTACCATCACCATAGACAGGAGACATCCTCTATAGCTAGAGGAGAGGGGGGTCTACCATCACCATAGACAGGAGACATCCTCTACAGCTAGAGGAGAGGAGGTTCTACCATCACCATAGACAGGGGCATCCTCTACACCTAGAGGAGAGGTGGTTCTATCATCACCATACACGGGGGGCATCCACTACACCTAGAGGAGAGGGGGGGCTACCATCACCATACACAGAGGACATCCTCTACACCTAGAGGAGAGGAGGTTCTACCATTGCCATAGACAGGGGGCATCCTCTACACCTAGAGGAGAGGAGTTTCTGCCACCACCATGGACAGGGGGCATCCTCTACACCTAGAGGAGAGGAGGTTCTACCATCACCATAGACAGGGGGCATCCTCTATACCTAGAGGAGAGGAGGTTCTACCATCACCATAGACAGGGGGCATCCTCTACACCTAGAGGAGAGGGGGTTCTACCATCACCATAGACAGGGGGCATCCTCTACACCTAGAGGAGAGGAGGTTCTGCCATCACCATAGACAGGGGGCATCCTCTACACCTAGAGGAGAGGAGGTTCTACCATCACCATAGACAGGGGGCATCCTCTACTCCTAGAGGAGAGGAGGTTCTACCATCACCATAGACAGGGGACATCCTCTACACCTAGAGGAGAGGTGATTCTACCATCATCATAGACACGGGGCATCCTCTACACCTAGAGGAGAGGAGGTTCTACCATCACCATAGACAGGGGACATCCTCTACACCTAGAGGAGAGGAGGTTCTACCATCACCATAGACAGGGGGCATCCTCTACACCTAGAGGAGATTAGGCTCTACCATCACCATAGACAGGGGGCATCCTCTACACCTAGAGGAGATTAGGCTCTACCATCACCATAGACAGGGGGCATCCTCTACACCTAGAGGAGAGGTGGTTCTACCATCACCATAGACAGGGGTCGTCATCTACACCTAGAGGAAAGGAGGTTCTACCATCGCCATAGACAGGGGGCATCCTCTACACCTAGAGGAGAGGAGGTTCTACCATCACCATAGACAGGGGCATCCTCTACACCTAGAGGAGAGGGGGGTCTACCATCACCATAGACAGGGGACATCCTCTACAGCTAGAGGAGAGGAGGTTCTATCATAACCATAGACAGGGGCATCCTCTACACCTAGAGGAGAGGTGGTTCTACCATCACCATAGACGGGGCGCATCCACTACACCTAGAGGAAAGGGGGGTCTACCATCACCATAGACGGGGGGCATCCACTACACCTAGAGGAGAGGGGGGTCTACCATCACCATACACAGGGGACATCCTCTACACCTAGAGGAGAGGAGGTTCTACCATTGCAATAGACAGGAGGCATCCTCTACACCTAGAGGAGAGGAGGTTCTACCATTGCCATAGACAGGGGGCATCCTCTACACCTAGAGGAAAGGAGGTTCTGCCACCACCATGGACAGGGGACATCCTCTACACCTAGAGGAGAGGAGGTTCTACCATCACCATAGACAGGGGGCATCCTCTACACCTAGGGGAGAGGCGGTTCCATCATCACCATAGACGGGGGGCATCCACTACACCTAGAGGAGAGGGGGGTCTACCATCACCATAGACAGGGGACATCCTCTACAGCTAGAGGAGAGGAGGTTCTATCATAACCATAGACAGGGGCATCCTCTACACCTAGAGGAGAGGTGGTTCTACCATCACCATAGACGGGGCGCATCCACTACACCTAGAGGAAAGGGGGGTCTACCATCACCATAGACAGGGGACATCCTCTACACCTAGAGGAGAGGAGGTTCTACCATTGCCATAGACAGGGGGCATCCTCTACACCTAGAGGAGAGGAGGTTCTACCATTGCCATAGACAGGGGGCATCCTCTACACCTAGAGGAAAGGAGGTTCTGCCACCACCATGGACAGGGGACATCCTCTACACCTATAGGAGAGGAGGTTCTATCATCACCATAGACAGGGGACATCCTCTACACCTAGAGGAGAGCGGTTCTACCATCACCATAGACAGGGGATATTTTCTACACCAAGAGGAGAGGAGGTTCTACCATCACCATAGACAGGGGGCATCCTCTACACCTAGAGGAGAGGAGATTCTACCATCACCATAGACAGGGGGTATCCTCTACACCTAGAGGAGAGGAGGTTCTACCATCACCATAGACAGGGGGCATCCTCTACACCTAGAGGAGAGATGGTTCTACCATCGCCATAGACAGGGGGCATCCTCTACACCTAGAGGAGAGGAGGTTCTACCATCACCATAGACAGGGGACATCTTCTACACCTAGAGGAGAGGAGGTTTTATAATCACCATAGACAGGGGGCATCCTCTACACCTGGAGGAGAGGAGGTTCTACCAACACCATAAACAGGGGGCATCCTCTACACCTAGAGAAGAGGGGTTCTACCATCACCATAGACAGGGGCATCCTCTACACCTAGAGCTGAGGCGGTTCTACCATCACCATAGACAGGGGGCATCCTCTACAACTAGAGGAGAGACGGTTCTACCATCACCATAGACAGGGGGCATCCTCTACACCAAGAGGAGAGACGGTTCTACCATCACCATAGACAGGGGGCATCCTCTACACCTGGAGGAGAGGCGGTTCTACCATCACCATAGACAGGGGGCATGCTCTACACCTAGAGGAGGTTCTACCATCACCATAGACAGGGGCATCCTCTACACCTAGAGGAGAGGAGGTTCTACCATCACCATAGACAGTGGGCATCCTCTACACCTAGAGGAGGTTCTACCATCACCATAGACAGGGGCATCCTCTACACCTAGAGGTGAGGAGGTTCTACCATCACCATAGACTGGGGGCATCCTCTACACCTAGAGGAAAGGAGGTTCTACCATCACCACAGACAGGGGACATCCTCTATTCCTCAAGGAGAGGTGGTTCTACCATCCCCATAGACAGGGGGCATCCTCTACACCTAAAGGAGAGGAGGTTCTACCATCACCATAGACAGGGGGCATCCTCTACACCTAGAGGAGAGTTCTACCATCACCATAGAAAGGGGCATCCTCTACACCTAGAGGAGAGGAGGTTCTACCATCACCATAGACAGGGGGCATCCTCTACACCCAGAGGAGGTTCTACCATCACCATAGACAGGGGCATCCTCTACACCTAGAGGTGAGGAGGTTCTACCATCACCATAGACTGGGGGCATCCTCTACACCTAGAGGAAAGGAGGTTCTACCATCACCATAGACAGGGGACATCCTCTATTCCTCAAGGAGAGGCGGTTCTACCATCACCATAGACAGGGGGCATCCTCTACACCAAGAGGAGAGGAGGTTCTACCATCACCATAGACAGGGGGCATCCTCTACACCTGGAGGAGAGGCGGTTCTACCATCACCATAGACAGGGGACATGCTCTACACCTAGAGGAGGTTCTACCATCACCATAGACAGGGGCATCCTCTACACCTAGAGGAGAGGAGGTTCTACCATCACCATAGACAGTGGGCATCCTCTACACCTAGAGGAGGTTCTACCATCACCATAGACAGGGGACATCCTCTACACCTAGAGGAGGGGTGGTTCTACCATCACCATAGACAGGGGACATCCTCTACACCTAGAGGAGAGGAGGTTCTACCATCACCATAGACAGGGGGCATCCTCTACACCTAGAGGAGGTTCTACCATCACCATAGACAGGGGCATCCTCTACACCTAGAGATGAGGAGGTTCTACCATCACCATAGACAGGGGGCATCCTCTACACCTAGAGGAGAGGCGGTTCTACCATCACCATAGACAGGGGGCATCCTCTACACCCAGAGGAGAGGAGGTTCTACCATCACCATAGACAGGGGGCATCCTCTACACCTAGAGGAGAGGAGGTTCTACCATCACCATAGACAGGGGGCATCCTCTACACCCAGAGGAGAGGAGGTTCTACCATCACCATAGACAGGGGGCATCCTCTACACCTAGAGGAGAGGCAGTTCTACTATCACCATAGACAGGGGCATCCTCTACACCTAGAGGAGAGGAGGTTCTACCATCACCATAGACAGGGGGAATCCTCTACACCAAGAGGAGAGCGGTTCTACCATTACCATAGACAGGGGGCATCCTCTACACCAAGAGGAGAGGAGGTTCTACCATCACCATAGACAGGGGACATCCTCTACACCTAGAGGAGAGTAGGTTCTACCATCACTATAGACAGGGGGGATCCTCTACACCTAGAGGAGAGTAGGTTCTACCATCACTATAGACAGGGGGGATCCTCTACACCTAGAGGAGAGGAGGTTCTACCATCACCATAGACAGGGTCATCCTCTACACCTAGAGGAAAGGAGGTTCTACCATCACCATAGACAGGAGGCATCATCTACACCTAGAGGAGAGGAGGTTCTGCCATCACCATAGACAGGGGGCATCCTCTACACCTAGAGCTGAGGCGGTTCTACCATCACCATAGACAGGGGGCATCCTCTACAACTAGAGGAGAGACGGTTCTACCATCACCATAGACAGGGGGCATCCTCTACACCAAGAGGAGAGACGGTTCTACCATCACCATAGACAGGGGGCATCCTCTACACCTGGAGGAGAGGCGGTTCTACCATCACCATAGACAGGGGGCATGCTCTACACCTAGAGGAGGTTCTACCATCACCATAGACAGGGGCATCCTCTACACCTAGAGGAGAGGAGGTTCTACCATCACCATAGACAGTGGGCATCCTCTACACCTAGAGGAGGTTCTACCATCACCATAGACAGGGGCATCCTCTACACCTAGAGGTGAGGAGGTTCTACCTTCACCATAGACTGGGGGCATCCTCTACACCTAGAGGAAAGGAGGTTCTACCATCACCACAGACAGGGGACATCCTCTATTCCTCAAGGAGAGGTGGTTCTACCATCACCATAGACAGGGGGCATCCTCTACACCTAAAGGAGAGGAGGTTCTACCATCACCATAGACAGGGGGCATCCTCTACACCTAGAGGAGGTTCTACCATCACCATAGAAAGGGGCATCCTCTACACCTAGAGGAGAGGAGGTTCTACCATCACCATAGACAGGGGGCATCCTCTACACCCAGAGGAGGTTCTACCATCACCATAGACAGGGGCATCCTCTACACCTAGAGGTGAGGAGGTTCTACCATCACCATAGACTGGGGGCATCCTCTACACCTAGAGGAAAGGAGGTTCTACCATCACCATAGACAGGGGACATCCTCTATTCCTCAAGGAGAGGTGGTTCTACCATCACCATAGACAGGGGGCATCCTCTACACCAAGAGGAGAGGAGGTTCTACCATCACCATAGACAGGGGGCATCCTCTACACCTGGAGGAGAGGCGGTTCTACCATCACCATAGACAGGGGACATGCTCTACACCTAGAGGAGGTTCTACCATCACCATAGACAGGGGCATCCTCTACACCTAGAGGAGAGGAGGTTCTACCATCACCATAGACAGTGGGCATCCTCTACACCTAGAGGAGGTTCTACCATCACCATAGACAGGGGACATCCTCTACACCTAGAGGAGGGGTGGATCTACCATCACCATAGACAGGGGACATCCTCTACACCTAGAGGAGAGGAGGTTCTACCATCACCATAGACAGGGGGCATCCTCTACACCTAGAGGAGGTTCTACCATCACCATAGACAGGGGCATCCTCTACACCTAGAGATGAGGAGGTTCTACCATCACCATAGACAGGGGGCATCCTCTACACCTAGAGGAGAGGCGGTTCTACCATCACCATAGACAGGGGGCATCCTCTACACCCAGAGGAGAGGAGGTTCTACCATCACCATAGACAGGGGACATCCTCTACACCTAGAGGAGATTAGGCTCTACCATCACCATAGACAGGGGGCATCCTCTACACCTAGAGGAGAGGTGGTTCTACCATCACCATAGACAGGGGACATCCTGTACACCTAGAGGAAAGGAGGTTCTACCATTGCCATAGACAGGGGGCATCCTCTACACCTAGAGGAGGTTCTACCATCACCATAGACAGTGGGCATCCTCTACACCTAGAGGAGGTTCTACCATCACCATAGACAGGGGACATCCTCTACACCTAGAGGAGGGGTGGATCTACCATCACCATAGACAGGGGACATCCTCTACACCTAGAGGAGAGGAGGTTCTACCATCACCATAGACAGGGGGCATCCTCTACACCTAGAGGAGGTTCTACCATCACCATAGACAGGGGCATCCTCTACACCTAGAGATGAGGAGGTTCTACCATCACCATAGACAGGGGGCATCCTCTACACCTAGAGGAGAGGCGGTTCTACCATCACCATAGACAGGGGGCATCCTCTACACCCAGAGGAGAGGAGGTTCTACCATCACCATAGACAGGGGACATCCTCTACACCTAGAGGAGATTAGGCTCTACCATCACCATAGACAGGGGGCATCCTCTACACCTAGAGGAGAGGTGGTTCTACCATCACCATAGACAGGGGACATCCTGTACACCTAGAGGAAAGGAGGTTCTACCATTGCCATAGACAGGGGGCATCCTCTACACCTAGAGGAGAGGAGGTTCTACCATCACCATAGACAGGGGACATCCTCTACACCTAGAGGAGAGGAGGTTCTACCATCACCATAGACAGGGGGCATCCTCTACACCAAGAGGAGAGCGGTTCTACCATTAATATAGACAGGGGGCATCCTCTACACCTAGAGGAGAGGAGGTTCTACTATCACCATAGACAGGGGACATCCTCTACACCTAGAGGAGAGGAGGTTCTACCATCACCATAGACAGGGGGCATTCTCTACACCTAGAGAGGAGGCTCTACCATCACCATAGACAGGGGACATCCTCTACACCAAGAGCTGAGGAGGTTCTACCATCACCATAGACAGGGGACATCCTCTACACCTAGAGGAGAGGAGGTTCTACCATCACCATAGACAGGGGGCATCCTCTACACCTAGAGGAGAGGAGGTTCTACCATCACCATAGACAGGGGGCATCCTCTACACCTAGGGGAGAGGCCGTTCTATCCTCACCATAGACAGGGGGCATCCTCTACACCTAGAGGAGAGGAGGTTCTACCATCACCACAGACAGGGGGCATCCTTTACACCTAGAGGAGAGGTGGTTCTACCATCACCATAGACAGGGGGCATCCTCTACACCTAGAGGAGAGGAGGTTCTACCATCACCATAGACAGGGCGCATCCTCTACAACTAGAGGAGAGGAGGTTCTACCATCACCATAGACAGGGGACATCCTCTACACCTAGAGGAGAGGAGGTTCTACCATCACCATAGACAGGGGACATCCTCTACACCTAGAGGAGAGGTGATTCTACCATCATCATAGACAGGGGGCATCCTCTACACCTAGAGGAGAGGAGGTTCTACCATCACCATAGACAGAGGACATCCTCTACACCTAGAGGAGAGGAGGTTCTACCATCACCATAGACAGGGGGCATCCTCTACACCTAGAGGAGAGGTGGTTCTACCATCGCCATAGACAGGGGCATCCTCTACACCTAGAGGAGAGGTGGTTCCATCATCACCATAGACAGGGGGCATCCACTACACCTAGAGGAGAGGGGGGTCTACCATCACCATAGACAGGAGACATCCTCTACAGCTAGAGGAGAGGAGGTTCTACCATCACCATAGACAGGGGCATCCTCTACACCTAGAGGAGAGGAGGTTCTACCATCACCATAGACAGGAGACATCCTCTATAGCTAGAGGAGAGGGGGGTCTACCATCAAAATAGACAGGAGACATCCTCTACAGCTAGAGGAGAGGAGGTTCTACCTTCACCATAGACAGGGGCATCCTCTACACCTAGAGGAGAGGTGGTTCTATCATCACCATACACGGGGGGCATCCACTACACCTAGAGGAGAGGGGGGTCTACCATCACCATACACAGAGGACATCCTCTACACCTAGAGGAGAGGAGGTTCTACCATTGCCATAGACAGGGGGCATCCTCTACACCTAGAGGAGAGGAGTTTCTGCCACCACCATGGACAGGGGGCATCCTCTACACCTAGAGGAGAGGAGGTTCTACCATCAGCATAGACAGGGGGCATCCTCTATACCTAGAGGAGAGGAGGTTCTACCATCACCATAGACAGGGGGCATCCTCTACACCTAGAGGAGAGGGGGTTCTACCATCACCATAGACAGGGGGCATCCTCTACACCTAGAGGAGAGGAGGTTCTGCCATCACCATAGACAGGGGGCATCCTCTACACCTAGAGGAGAGGAGGTTCTACCATCACCATAGACAGGGGGCATCCTCTACTCCTAGAGGAGAGGAGGTTCTACCATCACCATGGACAGGGGACATCCTCTACACCTAGAGGAGAGGTGATTCTACCATCATCATAGACACGGGGCATCCTCTACACCTAGAGGAGAGGAGGTTCTACCATCACCATAGACAGGGGACATCCTCTACACCTAGAGGAGAGGAGGTTCTACCATCACCATAGACAGGGGGCATCCTCTACACCTAGAGGAGATTAGGCTCTACCATCACCATAGACAGGGGGCATCCTCTACACCTAGAGGAGAGGTGGTTCTACCATCACCATCGACAGGGGACATCCTCTACACCTAGAGGAAAGGAGGTTCTACCATCACCATAGACAGGGAGCATCCTCTACACCTAGAGGAGAGGAGGTTCTACCATCACCATAGACAGGGGGCATCCTCTACACCTAGAGGAGATTAGGCTCTACCATCACCATAGACAGGGGGCATCCTCTACACCTAGAGGAGAGGTGGTTCTACCATCACCATAGACAGGGGTCGTCATCTACACCTAGAGGAAAGGAGGTTCTACCATCGCCATAGACAGGGGGCATCCTCTACACCTAGAGGAGAGGAGGTTCTACCATCACCATAGACAGGGGCATCCTCTACACCTAGAGGAGAGGGGGGTCTACCATCACCATAGACAGGGGACATCCTCTACAGCTAGAGGAGAGGAGGTTCTATCATAACCATAGACAGGGGCATCCTCTACACCTAGAGGAGAGGTGGTTCTACCATCACCATAGACGGGGCGCATCCACTACATCTAGAGGAAAGGGGGGTCTACCATCACCATAGACGGGGGGCATCCACTACACCTAGAGGAGAGGGGGGTCTACCATCACCATACACAGGGGACATCCTCTACACCTAGAGGAGAGGAGGTTCTACCATTGCAATAGACAGGAGGCATCCTCTACACCTAGAGGATAGGAGGTTCTACCATTGCCATAGACAGGGGGCATCCTCTACACCTAGAGGAAATGAGGTTCTGCCACCACCATGGACAGGGGACATCCTCTACACCTAGAGGAGAGGAGGTTCTACCATCACCATAGACAGGGGGCATCCTCTACACCTAGGGGAGAGGCGGTTCCATCATCACCATAGACGGGGCGCATCCACTACACCTAGAGGAAAGGGGGGTCTACCATCACCATAGACAGGGGACATCCTCTACACCTAGAGGAGAGGAGGTTCTACCATTGCCATAGACAGGGGGCATCCTCTACACCTAGAGGAGAGGAGGTTCTACCATTGCCATAGACAGGGGCATCCTCTACACCTAGAGGAAAGGAGGTTCTGCCACCACCATGGACAGGGGACATCCTCTACACCTATAGGAGAGGAGGTTCTACCATCACCATAGACAGGGGACATCCTCTACACCTAGAGGAGAGCGGTTCTACCATCACCATAGACAGGGGATATTTTCTACACCAAGAGGAGAGGAGGTTCTACCATCACCATAGATAGGGGGCATCCTCTACACCTAGAGGAGAGGAGATTCTACCATCACCATAGACAGGGGGTATCCTCTACACCTAGAGGAGAGGAGGTTCTACCATCACCATAGACAGGGGGCATCCTCTACACCTAGAGGAGAGATGGTTCTACCATCGCCATAGACAGGGGGCATCCTCTACACCTAGAGGAGAGGAGGTTCTACCATCACCATAGACAGGGGACATCCTCTACACCTAGAGGAGAGGAGGCTTTACAATCACCATAGACAGGGGGCATCCTCTACACCTGGAGGAGAGGAGGTTCTACCAACACCATAAACAGGGGGCATCCTCTACACCTAGAGAAGAGGGGTTCTACCATCACCATAGACAGGGGGCATCCTCTACACCTAGAGCTGAGGCGGTTCTACCATCACCATAGACAGGGGGCATCCTCTACAACTAGAGGAGAGACGGTTCTACCATCACCATAGACAGGGGGTATCCTCTACACCAAGAGGAGAGACGGTTCTACCATCACCATAGACAGGGGGCATCCTCTACACCTGGAGGAGAGGCGGTTCTACCATCACCATAGACAGGGGGCATGCTCTACACCTAGAGGAGGTTCTACCATCACCATAGACAGGGGCATCCTCTACACCTAGAGGAGAGGAGGTTCTACCATCACCATAGACAGTGGGCATCCTCTACACCTAGAGGAGGTTCTACCATCACCATAGACAGGGGCATCCTCTACACCTAGAGGTGAGGAGGTTCTACCATCACCATAGACTGGGGGCATCCTCTACACCTAGAGGAAAGGAGGTTCTACCATCACCACAGACAGGGGACATCCTCTATTCCTCAAGGAGAGGTGGTTCTACCATCACCATAGACAGGGGGCATCCTCTACACCTAAAGGAGAGGAGGTTCTACCATCACCATAGACAGGGGGCATCCTCTACACCTAGAGGAGGTTCTACCATCACCATAGAAAGGAGCATCCTCTACACCTAGAGGAGAGGAGGTTCTACCATCACCATAGACAGGGGGCATCCTCTACACCCAGAGCAGGTTCTACCATCACCATAGACAGGGGCATCCTCTACACCTAGAGGTGAGGAGGTTCTACCATCACCATAGACTGGGGGCATCCTCTACACCTAGAGGAAAGGAGGTTCTACCATCACCATAGACAGGGGACATCCTCTATTCCTCAAGGAGAGGCGGTTCTACCATCACCATAGACAGGGGGCATCCTCTACACCAAGAGGAGAGGAGGTTCTACCATCACCATAGACAGGGGGCATCCTCTACACCTGGAGGAGAGGCGGTTCTACCATCACCATAGACAGGGGACATGCTCTACACCTAGAGGAGGTTCTACCATCACCATAGACAGGGGCATCCTCTACACCTAGAGGAGAGGAGGTTCTACCATCACCATAGACAGTGGGCATCCTCTACACCTAGAGGAGGTTCTACCATCACCATAGACAGGGGACATCCTCTACACCTAGAGGAGGGGTGGTTCTACCATCACCATAGACAGGGGACATCCTCTACACCTAGAGGAGAGGAGGTTCTACCATCACCATAGACAGGGGGCATCCTCTACACCTAGAGGAGGTTCTACCATCACCATAGACAGGGGCATCCTCTACACCTAGAGATGAGGAGGTTCTACCATCACCATAGACAGGGGGCATCCTCTACACCTAGAGGAGAGGCGGTTCTACCATCACCATAGACAGGGGGCATCCTCTACACCCAGAGGAGAGGAGGTTCTACCATCACCATAGACAGGGGGCATCCTCTACACCTAGAGGAGAGGAGGTTCTACCATCACCATAGACAGGGGGCATCCTCTACACCCAGAGGAGAGGAGGTTCTACCATCACCATAGACAGGGGGCATCCTCTACACCTAGAGGAGAGGCAGTTCTACTATCACCATAGACAGGGGCATCCTCTACACCTAGAGGAGAGGAGGTTCTACCATCACCATAGACAGGGGGAATCCTCTACACCAAGAGGAGAGCGGTTCTACCATTACCATAGACAGGGGGCATCCTCTACACCAAGAGGAGAGGAGGTTCTACCATCACCATAGACAGGGGACATCCTCTACACCTAGAGGAGAGTAGGTTCTACCATCACTATAGACAGGGGGGATCCTCTACACCTAGAGGAGAGGAGGTTCTACCATCACCATAGACAGGGTCATCCTCTACACCTAGAGGAAAGGAGGTTCTACCATCACCATAGACAGGAGGCATCATCTACACCTAGAGGAGAGGAGGTTCTGCCATCACCATAGACAGGGGGCATCCTCTACACCTAGAGCTGAGGCGGTTCTACCATCACCATAGACAGGGGGCATCCTCTACAACTAGAGGAGAGACGGTTCTACCATCACCATAGACAGGGGGCATCCTCTACACCAAGAGGAGAGACGGTTCTACCATCACCATAGACAGGGGGCATCCTCTACACCTGGAGGAGAGGCGGTTCTACCATCACCATAGACAGGGGGCATGCTCTACACCTAGAGGAGGTTCTACCATCACCATAGACAGGGGCATCCTCTACACCTAGAGGAGAGGAGGTTCTACCATCACCATAGACAGTGGGCATCCTCTACACCTAGAGGAGGTTCTACCATCACCATAGACAGGGGCATCCTCTACACCTAGAGGTGAGGAGGTTCTACCATCACCATAGACTGGGGGCATCCTCTACACCTAGAGGAAAGGAGGTTCTACCATCACCACAGACAGGGGACATCCTCTATTCCTCAAGGAGAGGTGGTTCTACCATCACCATAGACAGGGGGCATCCTCTACACCTAAAGGAGAGGAGGTTCTACCATCACCATAGACAGGGGGCATCCTCTACACCTAGAGGAGGTTCTACCATCACCATAGAAAGGGGCATCCTCTACACCTAGAGGAGAGGAGGTTCTACCATCACCATAGACAGGGGGCATCCTCTACACCCAGAGGAGGTTCTACCATCACCATAGACAGGGGCATCCTCTACACCTAGAGGTGAGGAGGTTCTACCATCACCATAGACTGGGGGCATCCTCTACACCTAGAGGAAAGGAGGTTCTACCATCACCATAGACAGGGGACATCCTCTATTCCTCAAGGAGAGGCGGTTCTACCATCACCATAGACAGGGGGCATCCTCTACACCAAGAGGAGAGGAGGTTCTACCATCACCATAGACAGGGGGCATCCTCTACACCTGGAGGAGAGGCGGTTCTACCATCACCATAGACAGGGGACATGCTCTACACCTAGAGGAGGTTCTACCATCACCATAGACAGGGGCATCCTCTACACCTAGAGGAGAGGAGGTTCTACCATCACCATAGACAGTGGGCATCCTCTACACCTAGAGGAGGTTCTACCATCACCATAGACAGGGGACATCCTCTACACCTAGAGGAGGGGTGGTTCTACCATCACCATAGACAGGGGACATCCTCTACACCTAGAGGAGAGGAGGTTCTACCATCACCATAGACAGGGGGCATCCTCTACACCTAGAGGAGGTTCTACCATCACCATAGACAGGGGCATCCTCTACACCTAGAGATGAGGAGGTTCTACCATCACCATAGACAGGGGGCATCCTCTACACCTAGAGGAGAGGCGGTTCTACCATCACCATAGACAGGGGGCATCCTCTACACCCAGAGGAGAGGAGGTTCTACCATCACCATAGACAGGGGGCATCCTCTACACCTAGAGGAGAGGAGGTTCTACCATCACCATAGACAGGGGGCATCCTCTACACCCAGAGGAAAGGAGGTTCTACCATCACCATAGACAGGGGGCATCCTCTACACCTAGAGGAGAGGCAGTTCTACTATCACCATAGACAGGGGCATCCTCTACACCTAGAGGAGAGGAGGTTCTACCATCACCATAGACAGGGGGAATCCTCTACACCAAGAGGAGAGCGGTTCTACCATTACCATAGACAGGGGGCATCCTCTACACCAAGAGGAGAGGAGGTTCTACCATCACCATAGACAGGGGACATCCTCTACACCTAGAGGAGAGTAGGTTCTACCATCACTATAGACAGGGGGGATCCTCCACACCTAGAGGAGAGTAGGTTCTACCATCACTATAGACAGGGGGGATCCTCTACACCTAGAGGAGAGGAGGTTCTACCATCACCATAGACAGGGTCATCCTCTACACCTAGAGGAAAGGAGGTTCTACCATCACCATAGACAGGAGGCATCATCTACACCTAGAGGAGAGGAGGTTCTGCCATCACTATAGACAGGGGGCATCCTCTACACCTAGAGGAGAGGAGGTTCTAACATCACCATAGACAGGGGGCATCCTCTATACCTAGAGGAGAGGCGGTTCTACCATCACCATAGACAGGGGGCATCCTCTACACCTAGAGGAGAGGAGGTTCTACCATCACCATAGACACCATGGACAGGGGACATCCTACACACGTAGGAGAGAGGGGGTTTTACTATCACTGTAGACAGGGGGAATCTTCTACAACGAGAGGAGAGCCTTATAGGGTTTTTGGCTTCTTCTGGATCAACGCACAATAATTTATAGGTTGGACTTAATGGACTGATGTCTTTTTCTAACTTTATTTACTATGATATTATAAAATGTAAGCACCAAGTTTAGTAAATCTTCCATGAAGTAGAACCACCAAGGTTAGTAACTCTGGAAATGTGGTGTATGGACTCCCAGGGAGCATTGCGCATGTGGAAATACTCTCACCTCTGTGTGTGCTAGGGCTTGGGGTCCTGTGAATGTTAGAACTACTTCATGGGGTTGTAAGTTTGATAATTTTCCACTTTGCCATTATCCACTGCTGTGGTCCTTTCTTCTGCTCTGTTCTCCCAGCAGACAGACCTCCAACAATCAAACTTGGGACAACCCCTTTAATGCATAGGTGCTGGTGTGACTATTAATGGATGACAGACAGAGCCAAATTAGGCTGGGTCAGACCTATTGAACTAAACCTTTAATGCATTTACTGCAACTCAATAAGTGACAGAGACATGCAGTCATATATTCATACATACTTACAATATACACACACAGTATAGGCTTATAAACACTCTGTATACTAACCTTCTGTGCCCTATAATGTGCCAGTCACATGGATGGTCACCCCCACTACTATGGAGGAATTCAGGAGCACTTACATTATGTCAGCAGGGGACACAGCACATGCAGGGACTCACAGCTTCCTGCTCTCCACGTGCTGCTCTTTCTCCCTGCAGTGCGCCGGCCCCGCCCCTCCTCTCCCAGCCCGACTGCAGAAAGAAGCAGCCGAGGAGCTTCCCAAAGAGCGAAGGCAGCACATCCTCCACTCTATCACTACTCTGTGCTGTGCCACACTCAGGTCCTAGCAGTGAGAGGACCAGCTGTAACCTGTTCATCGCCCCCCCCAGTGATGGGAGAGCCTATCAGGTAGCAGAATACAGGACAGCAATGTCTGGAGCTGCCTATAGCCTATTAACTGTGGTTATATCATTTTAAATATATGACCCTGGAGCAGGTGGAATTAACCTTATGTAACTTATTATTATTTATTAATATAGCACCATTCAATAAGGGGTTCACATACATTACACTGTTACAGTAAAGCGTGTAACTCACTACATGAGCACCATCAAGCGTGGGGTGCCTCCATATGACAGTTGTATCTGTTCCCCGAAACCCTTCCTACCCAAATATCCCCAACTCATGACAAAGTAGGATTTTCAATTCACTGACAGCAAACGGTGATCTAGAATATAGCGAAGACGAATAGAACGAAGAGTGTTGCAGAATTTTTCGTCATATGGCAGAATATATTCATAATAGTGTAACATCAGATCCTGACAGGCGTGGTGATGAGATTATGAGATTACCAGACGTGTGACGGGGGGGATGAATGGAGACCCCCGCTCTGTGATGGTATGAAGCAAGGATTTTCCGGTGGTGAGTGTCACAGTGAGTGCGCATTGTATTATATAGATGGCGGCACAGAGATGCGTTTTATTAAGATGCTTTACATAGTGTTGAAATAGGAAGAGGAAGAAGTGTGGGGGGGTACACTAAGCGGAAAGTGGAACATCGCCCTGGGGGGCTCATGTGTTCCTAATTCATCCCCAGTGTTAGATCTCACACACAGCCGCAGCTTCATCTCACATCTGCCAGGACACGCGGCGCTCACTTGTCCGGGCATGCAGCATATGGAGGGATATCAGACACCGCCAGGACTGGCACAGTAATCTCAGTGCACTAAACTGCCCCTGCTGATAGGGGGCGCCTGTGGTGGCAGATAACGTCTCTTCATACTTACCTATATTCAAGTGGTGACATAACCTATGCAACATATACCCCAGACCTGACACCTAATTAATACAGACTTCAGGACAGACCCCCTAAGCTAAAGCAGACCCCTAAATAAAGACTTCTGAACACCAAACTAATACAGTAATCCCTAAGCTAAAGCATTTCCCAGGCCAGATCTCTAAACTAGTTACATAAGCCCCAGTCCTAACACCTACAGATAATAGTAGAGTTCCCCAACTAATAAAGAACTTAGGATAGACCTCTAAACTAATACAGGCCCCAGGTTAATAGAGACCCCGGCTGGACCCCTCATCCAATACAGACCCCCTGACTAGAGCTCAAAACTAATACAGACCTCAGACCAGACCCCTGACTAAAACTGCATTTAGGGTAGACACTAAATAATATAGAACCCAGGACAAACCCCTAAACTAATACAGACCCCAGACCAGAGATCTAAGCTAATAAAGACCCCAGACCAGAGATCTAAGCTAATAAAGACCCCAGACCAGAACACTATACACTACTACATATACCAGACCAGAGATCTAGGATAATAAAGACCCCAGACCAGAGATCTAGGATAATAAAGACCCCAGACCAGAGATCTAGGATAATAAAGACCCCAGACCAGCGCTCTAAGCTAATAAAGACCCCACACCAGAGCTCTAAGCTAATAAAGACCCCACACCAGAGCTCTAAGCTAATAAAGACCCCACACCAGAGCTCTAAGCTAATAAAGACCTCACACCAGAGCTCTAAGATAATAAAGACCCCAGACCAGAGATCTAGGATAATAAAGACCCCAGACCAGAGATCTAGGATAATAAAGACCCCAGACCAGCGCTCTAAGCTAATAAAGACCCCACACCAGAGCTCTAAGCTAATAAAGACTCCACACCAGAGCTCTAAGCTAATAAAGACCCCAGACCAGAGCTCTAAGCTAATAAAGACCCCACACCAGAGCTCTAAGCTAATAAAGACCCCAGACCAGAGCTCTAAACTAATAAAGACCCCACACCAGAGCTCTAAGATAATAAAGACCCCAGACCAGAGCTCTAAGATAATAAAGACCCCACACCAGAGCTCTAAGATAATAAAGACCCCACACCAGAGCTCTAAGATAATAAAGACCCCAGACCAGAGATCTAGGATAATAAAGACCCCACACCAGAACTCTAAGATAATAAAGACCCCACACCAGATCTCTAAGATAATAAAGACCCCAGACCAGAGATCTAGGATAATAAAGACCCCACACCAGAGCTCTAAGCTAATAAAGACCCCACACCAGAGCTCTAAGCTAATAAAGACCCCAGACCAGAGCTCTAAACTAATAAAGACCCCACACCAGAGCTCTAAGATAATAAAGACCCCACACCAGAGCTCTAAGATAATAAAGACCCCACACCAGAGCTCTAAGATAATAAAGACCCCACACCAGAGCTCTAAAGTTGGCAGTGTGTGGCGGTATTACAATGAAAACCTTTTGTATTCTCGTCCATATGAAGCTCCTCTACTTTTTCTATTTTACATTTTGTGTGTTTTTCCCCCAGAGCTGAAGTCACTCATCCAGTTTTTGGCACATTTTCTCTGCGCACCCCATGGGAGGAAAGTGTCTAGTGGTGACATGTGATTGGCAGTGTGACATCCCGCCACATCTGGTGATAAACCAGCAGCGGGAGAGAGCCAGCGCCTGACACCAGGCTGCAGGGACAGGAGCTCCATGATCATCACAGGAGACACTATGCAATCTATGGGAGGGATTAGCTGATATTCCGGGTTAGCAGGTATTCTGGATTATCAGATATTCTGGGTTAGCAGGTATTCTGGATTATCAGATATTCCAGGTTATCAGTTATTCTGGATTATCAGATATTCCGGGTTATCAGTTATTCTGGATTATCAGATATTCGGGGTTATCAATTATTCTGGATTATCATATATTCCGGGTTATCAGTTATTCTGGACTATCAGATATTCTGGGTTATCAGGTATTCTGCATTAGCAAGTATTCTTGATGATCACATATTCTGGATTATCTAGTGTTCTGGGTTATCAAATGTTCTGGATTATCAAATGTTCTGGATTATCAAGAATTCTGGATTATCAGGTATTCTGGATTATCAGAATGTTGTCATGATCAGGTAATAGCTAAAATAATGTACATCCTTTATTGTCTTGGTTTTGAGAAAGCTGCTTTTGCGCCAGTATGGCTTCAATGACAGCACCAATGTGATGTCACCCAGCTTTTCCAGGTACCTGATAAACAATTTAGTATTGTAGTCCCCATGTAATGACTCCCGTATCCATGAATATCAGGAGATAGGAACCTGTGAATGACAATGATGGCTTTTAATCTTAATCACCCAGCTTTTCCTGGCGTCAGAAAGGCAAATCAGCCTTTGTAAACAATTATACACAACATGGAAATATGAGTGGTAAAGTGATTCATCTTTTCCAAGCCTCTGAATGGCAAAGCAGCCTTGTTATGGAGTGAATATTTTGTCCAAGATTTAACTGTCAACCAGTATTTCCCAGGCACCTGAATGGCAATCAAGACATGGAGAAACAAACCTTGGTTCCTATAGGGAGGCATCTCAGGAAATGGGAATGTGTAATTCAGTAAGTCAGTCACCCAGCTTTCCTAGGCAACTTTAAGCATAACCATATGATGCCACCCAGCTTTTCTAAGCATCTGATGATCAGATCAGCCCGACTATACAGTATCATCCCAGACTGCTATAGAAAGTAAAAGTCAGCCATTCAGTCTTCGCTACCCAGCTTTCCCTTGCTTTTCAGCATCTGATAGTAATAACGTGACGCCTATAGTTTTTGACTATAAAACACAGCAGTCTATAATATAAGCTGCTCCCTGTTGCCAATAGAAACCAATCACAGTGCGCCTTTCATCTTCTGAGCAGAATGTAGTAAATAAAAGCTGCATTCTGATTGGTTGCTAACTTTTAGTCAGCGTTTATAAATCTCCCTCGTTCTGATCCTAATCCTAGACTAGACTAGACTGGATTTGTGTATGAGGGACAGGTTTTCACCAGAAGCCGGGCTCGGGGCGCGTCAAGTCTGATCAGTAACTGGATCTGACGCGGGATGTGGTTAGGAGCGGCCATATTTGATTACACGTGTTTGTTTTTTTAATAAAGCTTCTCTGCCGGGCTCCGATGATTTGTGATGCTATAAAGAGGCGGATAATTATATTATATAAGATACGGCGAGGAGGCCTGCGCCGACCGATGACAGCAGCACAAGCAGCTATTATTATCAGGCCTCAGGTGGCCATTAACAGGTTTAACCATCGCTTCACCGTCCCCGACACTACAGTCAGGCAAATCTGCCAAATTCTGGTACATCTAAGCCTCACCCTGCGACCGAAGCCCCAGACTGAGACCGCCCACTTTAGGGTGACATCTGTACATGCTCACCCCTTATGGAGACATGAAAATCCAAATATTAGTAGATACCACACAGTGGAAAAGGTGGTGTCAGACCTGGTGTAGGGTGCACATTTACACATTTACTAAGGGTCCGAATCACGTTTTTCCGCCAGGCTTCCCGAATGTTTCAGATTTGCACCAAATTGCCCCGGAATTTTGGCGCACGCGATTGGATTGTGGCGCATCGGCGCCGGCTTTCATGCGACAGATATCGGGGGGCGTTGCCATCAGTAAAATCCGACGGATTCGGAAAAGGTTCAGAATTAAAAAAAAATTTGTGTCGCAAAAAAAAACACTCACATACACCGAGACGTAGGAGGTGAACTCCGGCGGACTTCAGTGCAACAGCGACACCTGGTGGACATCGGACACACGACCTTTGTGAATCCCGGCAGAACCCGGATCAGCGCCGGAGAACGCGCCGCTGGATCACGACTGGACCTGGTAAGTAAATCTGCCCCATTGGGCAGTGTGAGGGCGCATTCACACGATGCGTTGCGTTGTGTTGCGGTTTTTGACGCATTCCACAGGCTTCAGCCTTGATTACATGCTGAGGTTACATTGCGTTTTAGCAAAATTAAATTAACATGTAAATTAACATGTAATCGAGGCTGAAGCCAGTGGAATGCGCCAAAAACGCAACGCACAACGCAACGCTTCGTGTGAATGCGCCCTGACGTGTCAGACACAAAACTGGCAGAAACACTTGAAATGTGGCCCATTGTTTAATGTGTCAGACATTAAAGTGCATTGTCCGTGTATAATGCCCTGTGCCGCGATTCACTAAGATCGTGCACCCGATATCCTGCATGTGTCGCTTCCCTGCTCAGGTCCCCGGAGTTCACCTTCTTCTTCCCGAATCAGTCGGATCGTCCAACGGCACGCCCCCGATTTGTGTCGCATGGAAGCAGCGCAGCTGCGCCCAAAAAGGATCGCGTGCGACACAATTCCACCGTAGACACTTCTTAAATACCTATCCAAGCCGCATAATCCCCGAAAAAGGTGCACAGTCCGGCTAAAGTGCGATCCGCGACCCTTAGTAAATGAGCCCCATTGAGTAGGGTGTCATACCTTGTATGGGGTGTCATACCATGTATAGGGTGTCAGACCTTGTATGGGGTGTCAATGCCCATCCTCCTTTGAGTCTTCCATCTTCCTGTGGAGAATCCTTGAGCAACAAATGGAACCTTGGACTCACATGAGACATAACGATGCAGAGAACTGTCTCTTAGTGAAGATCTTTCTCCATGACAACACTGGCCCTGACAAAAAACTGATTTCAGATTGTCCTGATACTGGGACCTTCTAATACAAAACCTGGCATCAAGTGTCCAATTGCCTGCAGCACCCCCACAGGTCAAATTATGTATTACACACGTGAGGTCCTCCGGAATGAGATGTTTGTAGCTGTTTCCTACTATATCTTCCAGTTCTCATAGGTTCATGCATACAGGACCTACGCTGAAGACTGACACTAACATAGTAATGCGGTTTTTTGTTTAACTATTAACTACTGTGCCTGTTTTTGTTTTTCTATGTGTGGACTACCATCGGACTGCTCTGTAGTATAAGTTGTCCCCTGCGAGGGATTCTTCTAGGGGGTCCTGTCCCCCGGTATTTTTTTTTTTTACCTTCAATAAAACTCTTTGACATTGAAAAATACTTCAGCGCAGTTTTAAAATGTAAAATCTCATCATCTCAAGTAACGACTTCATCATTCTCTATAGGATCAGTGGGATTATTGTCAGTGTTTATGTGCAGATCCAAAAATATTATCAGACTCCATTATCTGTACATTATAATAAAAAGGGCAAAGACTCATGAGAGCAAGAATTTTTTTTTTTTTTTTTGCATATGTCTAATTTTGAGGGTGGTGACACAAATGGCGTTTTTAGGCCGTTTTTAGTTAGTGCCTTTTCAGATCGTAAATACGCATGCTTTTTTGACAGGTTTGACCAATTATCTTAATTCAAACTGGTCAAAAACACATGCGTTTTTTTCCGATCTGAAAACGCACTACTAAAAATGGCCTAAAAACGCCATGTGCGTCATCACCCTAAGGCTATATTCACACTGCCGTTGCCCGCCCGTACCGTACCGTAGCGGGCAACGGCAGTGTACGGGGAGAGGAGGAGGAGGTGAGCGCAGCTCACCCCCGCCCCTCTCCATAGCAACCTATGGCGCACGGCGCCGTATTACGGGAAAAGATAGGACAGGTCCTATCTTTTTCCCGGGTACGGAACGGTACGGTGCCGCACGTGTGCGGCACCGTACCGCTCCCGTAGGGTGCCGTGCGCCCATAGAAGTGTATGGGGGACGTATATCGGCCGTATATACGTCCCCCATACGTTAGTGTGAATATAGCCTTAATCTCTGTTCTTACAACACATTGGGGCACATTTACTTACCTGGCCGATGGAGTTCACACGAAGTGCGCTGTCCGTGTATAATGCACTGTGCCGCGATTCACAAAGATCGTGCGCCCGATATCCTGCATGTGTCGCTTCCCCGCTCAGGTCCCCGGAGTTCACCTTCTTCTTTCTGTTGCATGTAAGTGCATTGTCTTGAGACACAATTTGAATATTAAATCCCGCGCGTAGTCCGAATCAGTCAGATCATCTGACGGCACGTCCTCCAATTTCTGTCGCATGAAAGCCAGCGCCGCTGCGCCAAAATCCAATTGCATGTGACACAATCCCCTTCTAATTCCCTGTCCCAGCCGTGCGAAACCCGAAAACCTTGAACAGTCCGACGGAAATGCGATCCGCGGACCCTTAGTAAATAAGCCCCAATGTAGTGCGGACATTGTACATGCAGATACTTTTTTCTGTAAAAATGAAGCCCTGAACGTTCTGTCACCTTTTCTCATTCTCGCTTCATGATTGGTCCCAAATGAGATCTACTTTGTAGGGGAAAAATCTGCGACAAATTAGGCACAAAATTAGGTGCAAATGAATCGGTCGTGCGACAATTCAAAATGCATTTAATAAGGCAGAACAACAACCAACATGAATTACAAGACAAGAATAAGAACAAACCAGGCGCCAAAATTGACGCAACTGAGACACCGGATGATTAATGTCCCGCATAATGATCATCAGATGCTACAATGTGGGAAGGAATCCGAAATCTTACATTTCCCCTTTTCTGTTACATTTTCATCCAGACGAATCTATAAAAAGATGGAGGATGTGATCGTTATCTCTCCGGTGACCTGGGGTGACTTGACGTCCTCTCCGCCGTCGCGTCTCTGACTAACCCGCCAGCATAAACTCGTGTGACCGTAGAGCGCCGCTCATTACGACCCTACATATGTTTCCCCAGCTATAAATAGTCTGATCCCATATAATTACCCGGAGTGCAGGGAGATACATGGCTGCATCGCTAATGGCGCCAAAGTCTATTTAAAGGTGAGTCGGGAATGAAGATTTCAAGAAGTCAAAAGTGGATCTTCCTTTGAAGTCAGTGGGGGTCATTTATTAAGGGCCCGATTCGCGTTTTCCCGACGTGTTACCCGAATATTTCCGATTTGCGCCGCTTGTACATGAATTGCCCCGGGTTTTTGGCGCACGCGATCGGATTGTGGCGCATCGGGGCCGGTATGCGCGCGACAGAAATCGGGGGGCGTGGCCGAACGAAAACCCGACGTATTCGGAAAAACCGCCGCATTTAAAAACCGAAATGTGTCGCATAAGGACCGCTTACCTTCACCTGGTCCAGCTCGGTGCATTCCGGCGCGATGAGTTTACTTTCAGCGCAGCAGCGCCACCTGGTGGACGGCGGAAGAACTACCTTATTAAATCCCGGCCGGACCCGAATCCAGAGCGGAGAAGCCGCCGCTGGAACGCGAATGGACCGGGTAAGTAAATTTGCCCCAGTATCTGGTTTCCCAGAGCAGCGGTTCTGTTTCAGTGGTTCAGGAATTGGGAAAAGGGAAAGTTTGCGATAGGATCTGATTCCGTTTCAGTGTGTCAGGGGATGGGGAGGAGGGAAGCCAGATGCCTCATACCTCACCATTGTGGAGATACCAGAAGAGGCATTGCCACAGAAAACCTCCAGGGCAAAGAAGAAACTCTTAGAAGGGACCCCAATAAATAATCCCCTGCCCCCAGTCATCTCCCTCCAGGAGCTAATGATGAGGGATGTGAGAGAAGAGAAGGACAATCTCACTGCATGTAACCATCCACTCAGCGGCTGTGTACACGTGGGCGAGAGCAAAGCACACAGGAGTCACCCAACACAGCTGTCACCTCTAGTGTTTACCCACACAACACCGCGTATAACGGGGGCCACCCCCACCCCATCCAAGGGACAAAGGGTACAAGACGTATGAGCTGACCGACACAGACTGCCAGCATGATGTAATATATCCCCCAAACACAGGGGGCAGTATTATAGTAGCTATATTCTTGTACATAGGGGGCAGTATTATAGTAGTTATATTCTTGTACATAGGGGGCAGTATTATAGTAGTTATATTCTTGTACATAGGGGGCAGTATTATAGTAGTTATATTCTTGTACATAGGGGGCAGTATTATAGTAGTTATATTCTTGTACATAGGGGGCAGTATTATAGTAGTTATATACCTGTACATAGGGGGCAGTATTATAGTAGTTATATTCTTGTACATAGGAGGCAGTATTATAGCAGTTATATCCCTGTACATAGGGGGCAGTATTATAGTAGTTATATTCTTGTACATAGGGGGCAGTATTATAGTAGTTATATTCTTGTACATAGGGGGCAGTATTATAGTAGTTATATTCTTGTACATAGGGGGCAGTATTATAGTAGTTATATTCTTGTACATAGGGGGCAGTATTATAGTAGTTATATTCTTGTACATAGGGGGCAGTATTATAGTAGTTATATTCTTGTGCATAGGGGGCAGTATTATAGTAGTTATATTCCTGTACATAGGGGGCAGTATTATAGTAGTTATATTCTTGTACATAGGGGGCAGTATTATAGTAGCTATATTCTTGTACATAGGGGGCAGTATTATAGTAGTTATATTCTTGTACATAGGAGGCAGTATTATAGCAGTTATATCCCTGTACATAGGGGGCAGTATTATAGTAGTTATATTCTTGTACATAGGGGGCAGTATTATAGTAGTTATATTCTTGTACATAGGGGGCAGTATTATAGTAGTTATATTCTTGTACATAGGGGGCAGTATTATAGTAGTTATATTCTTGTACATAGGGGGCAGTATTATAGTAGTTATATTCTTGTACATAGGGGGCAGTATTATAGTAGTTATATTCCTGTACATAGGGGGCAGTATTATAGTAGTTATATTCTTGTACATAGGGGTCAGTATTATAGTAGTTATATTCTTGTACATAGGGGGCAGTATTATAGTAGCTATATTCTTGTACATAGGGGGCAGTATTATAGTAGTTATATTCTTGTACATAGGAGGCAGTATTATAGTAGTTATATTCCTGTACATAGGGGGCAGTATTATAGTAGTTATATTCTTGTACATAGGGGTCAGTATTATAGTAGTTATATTCTTGTACATAGGGGGCAGTATTATAGTAGCTATATTCTTGTACATAGGTGGCAGTATTATAGTAGTTATATTCTTGTACATAGGAGGCAGTATTATAGCAGTTATATCCCTGTACATAGGGGGCAGTATTATAGTAGTTATATTCTTGTACATAGGGGGCAGTATTATAGTAGTTATATTCTTGTACATAGGGGGCAGTATTATAGTAGTTATATTCTTGTACATAGGGGTCAGTATTATAGTAGTTATATTCTTGTACATAGGGGGCAGTATTATAGTAGTTATATTTCTGTACATAGGGGGCAGTATTATAGTAGTTATATTCTTGTACATAGGGGGCAGTATTATAGTAGTTATATTCTTGTACATAGGGGGCAGTATTATAGTAGTTATATTCCTGTACATAGGGGGCAGTATTATAGTAGTTATATTTTTGTACATAGGGGGCAGTATTATAGTAGTTATATTCTTGTACATAGGGGGCAGTATTATAGTAGTTATATTCCTGTACATAGGGGGCAGTATTATAGTAGTTATATTCTTGTACATAGGGGTCAGTATTATAGTAGTTATATTCTTGTACATAGGGGGCAGTATTATAGTAGTTATATTCCTGTACATAGGGGGCAGTATTATAGTAGTTATATTCTTGTACATAGGAGGCAGTATTATAGTAGTTATATTCCTGTACATAGGGGGCAGTATTATAGTAGTTATATTCTTGTACATAGGGGTCAGTATTATAGTAGTTATATTCTTGTACATAGGGGGCAGTATTATAGTAGTTATATTCCTGTACATAGGGGGCAGTATTATAGTAGTTATATTCTTGTACATAGGAGGCAGTATTATAGTAGTTATATTCCTGTACATAGGGGGCAGTATTATAGTAGTTATATTTTTGTACATAGGGGGCAGTATTATAGTAGTTATATTCTTGTACATAGGGGGCAGTATTATAGTAGTTATATTCCTGTACATAGGGGGCAGTATTATAGTAGTTATATTCTTGTACATAGGGGTCAGTATTATAGTAGTTATATTCTTGTACATAGGGGTCAGTATTATAGTAGTTATATTCCTGTACATAGGGGGCAGTATTATAGTAGTTATATTCTTGTACATAGGGGGCAGTATTATAGTAGTTATATTCTTGTACATAGGGAGCAGTATTATAGTAGTTATATTCCTGTACATAGGGGGCAGTATTATAGTAGTTATATTCTTGTACATAGGGTGCAGTATTATAGTAGTTATATTCCTGTACATAGGAGACAGTATTATAGTAGTTATATTCTTGTACATAGGGGGCAGTATTATAGTAGTTATATTCCTGTACATAGGATGGCGGTATTATAGTAGTTATATTCTTGTACATAGGGGGCAGTATTATAGTAGTTATATTCTTGTACATAGGGGGCAGTAATATAGTAGTTATATTCTTGTACATAGGGGGCAGTATTATAGTAGTTATATTCTTGTACATAGGGGGCAGTATTATAGTAGCTATATTCTTGTACATAGGTGGCAGTATTATAGTAGTTATATTCTTGTACATAGGAGGCAGTATTATAGCAGTTATATCCCTGTACATAGGGGGCAGTATTATAGTAGTTATATTCTTGTACATAGGGGGCAGTATTATAGTAGTTATATTCTTGTACATAGGGGGCAGTATTATAGTAGTTATATTCTTGTACATAGGGGTCAGTATTATAGTAGTTATATTCTTGTACATAGGGGGCAGTATTATAGTAGTTATATTCCTGTACATAGGGGGCAGTATTATAGTAGTTATATTCTTGTACATAGGGGGCAGTATTATAGTAGTTATATTCTTGTACATAGGGGGCAGTATTATAGTAGTTATATTCCTGTACATAGGGGGCAGTATTATAGTAGTTATATTTTTGTACATAGGGGGCAGTATTATAGTAGTTATATTCTTGTACATAGGGGGCAGTATTATAGTAGTTATATTCCTGTACATAGGGGGCAGTATTATAGTAGTTATATTCTTGTACATAGGGGTCAGTATTATAGTAGTTATATTCTTGTACATAGGGGTCAGTATTATAGTAGTTATATTCCTGTACATAGGGGGCAGTATTATAGTAGTTATATTCTTGTACATAGGAGGCAGTATTATAGTAGTTATATTCCTGTACATAGGGGGCAGTATTATAGTAGTTATATTCTTGTACATAGGGGTCAGTATTATAGTAGTTATATTCTTGTACATAGGGGGCAGTATTATAGTAGTTATATTCCTGTACATAGGGGGCAGTATTATAGTAGTTATATTCTTGTACATAGGAGGCAGTATTATAGTAGTTATATTCCTGTACATAGGGGGGAGTATTATAGTAGTTATATTTTTGTACATAGGGGGCAGTATTATAGTAGTTATATTCTTGTACATAGGGGGCAGTATTATAGTAGTTATATTCCTGTACATAGGGGGCAGTATTATAGTAGTTATATTCTTGTACATAGGGGTCAGTATTATAGTAGTTATATTCTTGTACATAGGGGTCAGTATTATAGTAGTTATATTCCTGTACATAGGGGGCAGTATTATAGTAGTTATATTCTTGTACATAGGGGGCAGTATTATAGTAGTTATATTCTTGTACATAGGGAGCAGTATTATAGTAGTTATATTCCTGTACATAGGGGGCAGTATTATAGTAGTTATATTCTTGTACATAGGGTGCAGTATTATAGTAGTTATATTCCTGTACATAGGAGACAGTATTATAGTAGTTATATTCTTGTACATAGGGGGCAGTATTATAGTAGTTATATTCCTGTACATAGGATGGCGGTATTATAGTAGTTATATTCTTGTACATAGGGGGCAGTATTATAGTAGTTATATTCTTGTACATAGGGGGCAGTAATATAGTAGTTATATTCTTGTACATAGGGGGCAGTATTATAGTAGTTATATTCTTGTACATAGGGGGCAGTATTATAGTAGTTATATTCTTGTACATAGGGGGCAGTATTATAGTAGTTATATTCCTGTACATAGGGGGCAGTATTATAGTAGTTATATTCTTGTACATAGGGGGCAGTATTATAGTAGTTATATTCTTGTACATAGGGGGCAGTATTATAGTAGTTATATTCCTGTACATAGGGGGCAGTATTATAGTAGTTATATTCTTGTACATAGGGGGCAGTATTATAGTAGTTATATTCCTGTACATAGGGGGCAGTATTATAGTAGTTATATTCTTGTACATAGGGAGCAGTATTATAGTAGTTATATTCTTGTACATAGGGGGCAGTATTATAGTAGTTATATTCCTGTACATAGGGGGCAGTATTATAGTAGTTATATTCTTGTACATAGGGGGCAGTATTATAGTAGTTATATTCTTGTACATAGGGGGCAGTATTATAGTAGTTATATTCCTGTACATAGGGGGCAGTATTATAGTAGTTATATTCTTGTACATAGGGGGCAGTATTATAGTAGTTATATTCTTGTACATAGGGAGCAGTATTATAGTAGTTATATTCCTGTACATAGGGGGCAGTATTATAGTAGTTATATTCTTGTACATAGGGGGCAGTATTATAGTAGTTATATTCTTGTACATAGGGGGCAGTATTATAGTAGTTATATTCTTGTACATAGGGGGCAGTATTATAGTAGTTATATTCTTGTACATAGGAGGCAGTATTATAGTAGTTATATTCTTGTACATAGGGGGCAGTATTATAGTAGTTATATTCTTGTACATAGGGGGCAGTATTATAGTAGTTATATTCTTGTACATAGGGGTCAGTATTATAGTAGTTATATTCTTGTACATAGGGGGCAGTATTATAGTAGTTATATTCCTGTACATAGGGGGCAGTATTATAGTAGTTATATTCTTGTACATAGGGGGTAGTATTATAGTAGTTATATTCTTGTACATAGGGGGCAGTATTATAGTAGTTATATTACTGTACATAGGGGGCAGTATTATAGTAGTTATATTCCTGTACATAGGGGGCAGTATTATAGTAGTTATATTCCTGTACACAGGGGGCAGTATTATAGTAGTTATATTACTGTACATAGGGGGCAGTATTATAGTAGTTATATTCCTGTACATAGGGGGCAGTATTATAGTAGTAATAATCTTGTAAACTGAGGCAGTAGTATAGCAGTCACATTTTACATTAGATGGCTGTAAACATTATTGCTTCTCCAGAAACTTAGTGCTATGGAGACGGATAGTAAAGCTGAGTCCTCGTATTCATAGTGACAGAGAAATCCTGCAATTGCGTTAAGCAGCAGGTGACGGCAATTCGGAGCTGACAGGATCTCAGCCAAAATAATATTGCGTCTCGTTCCTTTCTTCCAATCACAGGGGTGACAGTCTGACTCTACAGCAGGTGTTGTGAATATCAGGTTCAGTAGTCCAAAAAAAAAACCCCACAACATTTTTTGCTGTAAAGAGCCTCAGTCAGCAAGATTTGTGAGGAGCGGAGCGTGCCTAATGACATCTCCTGAGCTGCTGCGGGTGGAGGTATTAAGCCGGCAAACCAGGAGATAGGGAGACTCCGCATAGAAAGGTGACATCCATTACATTTGCTGATTATCCTCTGAGTATAATTCAGTTTTCGGCAGACGAGGGCCCCGTTGTGCGGCAGGAGTCCATCTCTGGATTCGGATTATTTGTTATATATATTTCAATGTGCTGCAGATGCCGACTAAAACCTACGTTACAGGGAGGGGTAAGCCCCGGCTGAGCGGCCCACCGGGAAAAATCCTGGTGGTCATATGGCCAGTCCGCCCCTGATGGGTAGAGACGCTTGGGTGAACACTACAAGAAAAAACTCTAAAAATCCAACAAGGGCGTTGGGCAGTCTCCAGGGACAAGGTGTCCTGCAGATATCCCCAGGGCACAGGACCTGGTGGTCTCCAAAAATAACGTGACCCTCAGGAGCCTAAACTAGACTCAAAGGTTACGGTCCTCCAAAGGAAGATGATCTGGATCTCGCCACATATGGCCAAAAAGAAAGTTTTGGTGAAGGCCAAGTGGAACTAAGAAGTCCAGCAGTTGGCCACCAAAATCAGATGGGCCTTAAAATGAGGCGGTTAAGGGTTCCCTTTACGTGTCCCTCATGTCCAGTGGCCTATGATATTCTTACCACCCTCCATGTGACAAACCTTAACTTGACTTACGTCTCAATCACTGGTCTTTTGCATCCTGACCATTCCCCTAATCAGGACCTCTGGACTACACTCCATTATTGTCCTCTTACCTGTCATCCTGGCCACTTTCTTGGTCAATGAGTCTTCGCTATTGTCCGAACCGCAAACGTGTCTCATGTTGACATGACTCTTGTGGTGATGTTTGTTGCCGACTATGCTCCTGTCCCATCCTCTACTCTGTTCCATCTTGCCAGTGCTTTTGGTGATGACCCTGGGCTCTGTTTCTGACTATGTGTTCATCTTGTTATTTTTGTGTTTAATTCGTTTTTACTGAGGTTTTTACATAAACAATTTTACAAACACAACAGGTGCGGTAACATGTCATGGTGTGGTATTACTGCAACCATCGTAGATCCACTAGCATGTAGATTACTTGTTGGTTACTAACCTTTGTCTCCTGTCCTGACTATTCTTCTGTCTCATCTTCAAACCTTTCAATTCCAGACCAAACTCTGACTACAAACTTTGATGCTACAGATGCTTCATCCAACACGAAGATCTGCTGAAGAGGAAGAACATTGTGGAGTCCAATGTAGTCAGAAATGTCAGAATAAGGGGGTGGGGCTTAAAAGTCATAAATTATGTTGTTAAGTCTAAGATGCCCCACAGTCTCATACAAGAGACACCAATCCTGCAGTTACTTCTAATATCCCCATAACATAAAGTAAGGAGAACGTTCTTCTCTTTCAGACCTGCGTCCCCTGCTGCTCCCACAATCTGATTATTATTTACTCCTGACAACCTCTGCAATTTCTTAATTTTCACTTCGCGGGAAGGTATTTATGTATAGAATGTAAAATAATGATAGAAAAAGTTATTTACGGCTTGGGAGCGTCGATGGATAGGCAGGGCGAGCTGTGCTGGTTATGACGCCAACACAGCCGTGACTCCATAAACGTCTTATTCCCAAAGACAGTCTTATGTATTGTCCCTAGAGAGATGTGTAATCATAACCTTGTGTATGTGTTAGTAGCTGCAGAACTGTGATATGTTGATTTATATCCAGGATTGTAGTACTGGGGGTGTGTCCTTACACTGCTGTGCTCTGTGCTCTCTGCAGCCAATGTTAGGTATTGTACCTGGAGTGTAACCATAGGTGTATGTTGTTAGTAACAGCGTGACTGTGAATTATGAATTTATATTCCAGGATTGTAGTACTGGGGCCATGTTCTGACACTGCTGTGCTCTCTGCAGCTATTATTAGATATTGTTACTGCAGAGGTTTGTAATAATACCTTCCCTTCCTTATTAAGCAAATACTGTTTCTAATTGAATAGTGCAGTACAAAGGAAGAGGAGGTGGAATAGTTCAGTGCAATGCACAGCAGTGTGAGGATACGCCTCCAGTGCTCTCAGTAAGATACTGCTGAGGAGAGAACAGGGAGAGTCATGGAAATATGTCGACAAAATAGGTGATTCATGGGGCCGTGTTAATGATGTCACAGGTCATGGTAATGTTGTCACAGGTCATGGTAATGATGTCACAGGTCATGGTAATGATGTCACAGGCTATGGTAATGATGTCACAGGTCATGGTAATGTTGTCACAGGCTATGGAATGTTGTCACAGGCT
Organism: Engystomops pustulosus; assembly: GCF_040894005.1. NCBI lineage: Eukaryota > Metazoa > Chordata > Amphibia > Anura > Leptodactylidae > Engystomops > Engystomops pustulosus. The sequence goes on from NC_092418.1 coordinate 17,214,466, forward strand.
ATGGTAATGATGTCACAGGTCATGGTAATGATGTCACAGGCCGTGGTAATGATGTCACAGGTCATGGTAATGATGTCACAGGTCATGGTAATGGTGTCACAGGCCATGGTAATGGTGTCACAGGCCATGGTAATGATGTCACAGGCCATGGTAATGATGTCACAGGCCATGGTAATGATGTCACAGGTCATGGTAATGATGTCACAGGCCGTGGTAATAATATCACAGGCCGTGGTAATGATGTCACAGGCCGTGGTAATGATGTCACAGGCCATGGTAATGATGTCACAGGCCGTGGTAATAATATCACAGGCTATGGTAATGATGTCACAGGTCATGGTAATGTTGTCACAGGTCATGGTAATGTTGTCACAGGTCATGGTAATGATGTCACAGGCCATGGTAATGATGTCACAGGCTATGGTAATGATGTCACAGGTAATGGTAATGATGTCACAGGCTATGGTAATGATGTCACAGGCCATGGTAATGATGTCACAGGTCATGGTAATAATATCACAGGCTATGGTAATGATGTCACAGGTAATGGTAATGATGTCACAGGCTATGGTAATGATGTCACAGGTCATGGTAATGATGTCACAGGCTATGGTAATGATGTCACAGGCCATGGTAATGATGTCACAGGCCATGGTAATGTTGTCACAGGTCATGGTAATGATGTCACAGGCCATGGTAATGATGTCACAGGCTATGGTAATGATGTCACAGGTAATGGTAATGATGTCACAGGCTATGGTAATGGTGTCACAGGCCATGGTAATGGTGTCACAGGCCATGGTAATGATGTCAAAGGCCATGGTAATGATGTCACAGGCTATGGTAATGATGTCACAGGCCATGGTAATGATGTCACAGGCCGTGGTAATAATATCACAGGCTATGGTAATGATGTCACAGGTCATGGTAATGTTGTCACAGGTCATGGTAATGATGTCACAGGCCATGGTAATGATGTCACAGGCCGTGGTAATAATATCACAGGCTATGGTAATGATGTCACAGGTCATGGTAATGTTGTCACAGGTCATGGTAATGTTGTCACAGGTCATGGTAATGATGTCACAGGCCATGGTAATGATGTCACAGGCCATGGTAATGATGTCACAGGCTATGGTAATGATGTCACAGGTCATGGTAATGATGTCACAGGTCATGGTAATGTTGTCACAGGTCATGGTAATGTTGTCACAGGTCATGGTAATGATGTCACAGGCCATGGTAATGATGTCACAGGCTATGGTAATGATGTCACAGGTCATGGTAATGATGTCACAGGCTATGGTAATGATGTCACAGGCCATGGTAATGATGTCACAGGTCATGGTAATAATATCACAGGCTATGGTAATGATGTCACAGGTCATGGTAATGTTGTCACAGGTCATGGTAATGATGTCACAGGCCATGGTAATGATGTCACAGGCTATGGTAATGATGTCACAGGTAATGGTAATGATGTCACAGGCTATGGTAATGGTGTCACAGGCCATGGTAATGGTGTCACAGGCCATGGTAATGATGTCACAGGCCATGGTAATGATGTCACAGGCTATGGTAATGATGTCACAGGCCATGGTAATGATGTCACAGGCCATGGTAATGATGTCACAGGCCGTGGTAATAATATCACAGGCTATGGTAATGATGTCACAGGTCATGGTAATGTTGTCACAGGTCATGGTAATGATGTCACAGGCCATGGTAATGATGTCACAGGCCATGGTAATGATGTCACAGGCCGTGGTAATAATATCACAGGCTATGGTAATGATGTCACAGGTCATGGTAATGTTGTCACAGGTCATGGTAATGATGTCACAGGCCATGGTAATGATGTCACAGGCCATGGTAATGATGTCACAGGCTATGGTAATGATGTCACAGGTCATGGTAATGATGTCACAGGCCATGGTAATGATGTCACAGGCTATGGTAATGATGTCACAGGCCAAGGTAATGATGTCACAGGTCATGGTAATGATGTCACAGGCCATGGTAAGGATGTAACATCTGGTGATGTCATCTGTGTATGTTGATGATGTCATTGGGCAAGGCTTCTGATGACATGCGAACAGGAGCCAGAGGATGTATTGAGGCCCCTATATGAGGAGTAACTCATACGTTGTCTGCATATAGTAACTCTGCCCATTAGAAATCATGAAAGAATAATGAGCGCATGTTCTGTATTTACAATAGACGTACAGATTATTTTTATCCTCGAAGCCCCAAACCGGAGACTAGAAGTCTTAATCGGCCCCTGGACATCTATGCTGGAACATTTGCGGATTTCGGAAACTGTACCTCCAACGTTTCTCCATGTCCCATCATAAATGTGTGGAACCTGTTGTTAGTACAGAGCCATAAAAAGCCATATATATATATATATATATATATATATATATATCGCTCCAGGAAATCTACACTAACAAGTCATGTATTCCTGGGTCTAATCAATGTCCTTCAGGTCTATGGTAATTACACAGCCCATGTCATAGGGTGATGGATGATTTTTGGGCGCTTACTTTGATATAGGACACCCCCCCCCCCTCTTGTAAAATCTTGTAATGTTTCTACAGCCTGGTCCCCACTTTTGCGGACAGTCTATGTCAGGTATTGCTGCGTACCCCATTCCAGTGAATTGCCACTCGTCACACACAGTTCTGTTCCTCATTGAGGAGACACAGTGGTGCATGGAAAAATATGTTTCATGCAATGACCTATGGGAGTAGAAATATGCAAATTAACTTATAATCGCTAAATCGGAGACACCCCTCGTTGCCCGTTATCAACTCTATAATGACAAATCATAATTCCAAAATAAATGACGGTCTCTGGTTTGAATGGTGTTTGACGTCATTTGCTATTTGACTAATTTATAGGGTTTTAATTTGCATAGTTTAAAGGGGTTGTCCACTTTTGACAATCCATTTTTTAAAAATAAACATTAAAAATAGAATAAGAACATTGCAACAAGTGTGAAATCTCTCTGCAGTGCCCCCTGCAGGGGAAAGACAGTATTACAAGCTGAGCACAGAGCACAGCAGTGTGAGGATACAAGTGCAGTGCCACAATCATGGAATAGAAATCCATATTTTACAATTTTTATGTTATATGATGGTTGTGTTATTGTGTAATTTACATCAATTTCCATCAATAATCACGATGGAGCCCCCCTTTAAGTCTGTGTCATTCAACAGTTACTAAGTGCTATGTATGATCTATATAGAAGAAAAAAATGTGTGGCCTGGCCCCTCCCCTTCCCCCTCCAGCCAATCATAGGGGTTAATTTGAATTTGACTCTATAAGGGGGGCGATTATAAGGGGAGTCATGTACGGAGCGTCGCGCCGCGCATCCCCTCTCTAACTTATAAGAAAGATCAAAATGCAAATTGTGGGATTTACAGTGTAACTATGCAGAGCAGGCGCTGATCGGCGCGCCGCCGCCTTGTAGAAATAATTTTACATAAATACATAAAAATGTAAAAGATCATTTATTGTGAAAGGCAGCAAGGCGGAATAAATAGGAGAGCGACACATCGCCGGGGAGATTCTCGGCCGCGTTCCTACGGAATTTCCCCCGTTAGGTCTTGTTAAAAAGGAAATAGATTAACCCTTTATTTGTCGGATTATCTGGGTAGTAAATGAATATTCTGGACCACCTCAAAACTTTAGCAGGGTGAGGTCAGGGTTACTATAGGGTTAGAGTTAGAGGGTTACTGTTTGGATTAGTATAGGGTACAGTGTAGGGTCAGCGGGGTTAGGTTAGGGTTAGTTTTGGTTTAGCTATGTGAAGGGTTAGCAGGGTCAGGTAAGTGTTAGTATAGGGTTAGAGTTTGCAGGGTACAGTGTAGGGTCAGCGGGGTTAGGTTAGGGTTAGTTTGGGTTTAGCTATGTGAAGGGTTAGCAGGGTTAGGTTAGGGTTAGTATAGGGTTAGAGTTTGCAGGGTACAGTGTTGGGTCAGTGGGGTTAGGTTAGGGTTAGTTTGGGTTTAGCTATGTGAAGGGTTAGCAGGGTCAGGTAAGTGTTAGTATAGGGTTAGAGTTTGCAGGGTACAGCGTAGGATCAGCGGGGTTAGGTTAGGGTTAGTTTGGGTTTAGCTATGTGAAGGGTTAGCAGGCTCAGGTTAGGGTTAGTATAGGGTTAGAGTTTGCAGGGTACAGTGTAGGGTCAGCAGGGTTAGGTTAGGGTTAGTATAGGGTTAGAGTTTGCAGGGTACAGTGTTGGGTCAGTGGGGTTAGGTTAGGGTTAGTTTGGGTTTAGCTATGTGAAGGGTTAGCAGGCTCAGGTTAGTGTTAGTATAGGGTTAGAGTTTGCAGGGTACAGTGTAGGGTCAGCGGGGTTAGGTTAGGGTTAGTTTGGGTTTAGCTATGTGAAGGGTTAGCAGGGAAAGGTTAGTGTTAGTGTAGGGTTAGAGTTTGCAAAGTACAGTATAGGGTTAGCAGGCTGAGGTTAGGTGTATCTGATCAGTGGGGGTGTCAGTGAGCACCACAGATACTAAAAACAGGGAGTCCAATGTTCCTCCGTCGGACCCCCCGTCACACTGCAAGTACAGTGTTTGGAAATCTCCGTCAATCTCAGATGAATGGGGAAGCCCGCCATGGGCCGCTACCTGCTGCTCTGCTCAACTCAGGAACTGACAGGGGTACATTAGACTCCCCCCTTTCGGGTTAGTATAGGGTAGCTGAGTTTTATTGAACCATAGTATAGGGTAGCTGAGTAAGGTTAGGGGTAGTATTAGATTAGGGTTAGTATAGGGTAGCTGGGTAAGGTTAGGGGTAGTATTAGATTAGGGCTAGTATAGGGTAGCTGGGTAAGGTTAGGGGTAGTATTAGATTAGGGTTAGTAAAGGGTAGCTGGGTAAGGTTAGGGGTAGTATTAGATTAGGGTTAGTATAGGGTAGCTGGGTAAGGTTAGGGGTAGTATTAGATTAGGGTTAGTAAAGGGTAGCTGGGTAAGGTTAGGGGTAGTATTAGATTAGGGTTAGTATAGGGTAGCTGAGTAAGGTTAGGGGTAGTATTAGATTAGGGTTAGTATAGGGTTAGAGTTTGCAGGGTACAGTATAGGGTAGCTGGGTAAGGTTAGGGGGAGTATTAGATTAGGGTTAGTATAGGGTAGCTGGGTAAGGTTAGGGGTAGTATTAGATTAGGGTTAGTATAGGGTAGCTGGGTAAGGTGAGGGGGAGTATTAGATTAGGGTTAGTATAGGGTAGCTGGGTAATGTTAGGGTTAGTATTAGATTAGGGTTAGTATAGGGTAGCTGGGTAAGGTTAGGGGGAGTATTAGATTAGGGTTAGTATAGGGTAGCTGAGTAAGGTTAGGGGTAGTATTAGATTAGGGTTAGTATAGGGTAGCTGGGTAAGGTTAGGGGTAGTATTAGATTAGGGTTAGTATAGGGTAGCTGGGTAAGGTTAGGGGTAGTATTAGATTAGGGTTAGTATAGGGTAGCTGGGTGAGGTTAGGGGTAGTATTAGATTAGGGTTAGTATAGGGTAGCTGGGTAAGGTTAGGGGTAGTATTAGATTAGGGTTAGTAAAGGGTAGCTGGGTAAGGTTAGGGGTAGTATTAGATTAGGGTTAGTATAGGGTAGCTGGGTAAGGTTAGGGGTAGTATTAGATTAGGGTTAGTAAAGGGTAGCTGGGTAAGGTTAGGGGTAGTATTAGATTAGGGTTAGTATAGGGTAGCTGAGTAAGGTTAGGGGTAGTATTAGATTAGGGTTAGTATAGGGTTAGAGTTTGCAGGGTACAGTATAGGGTAGCTGGGTAAGGTTAGGGGGAGTATTAGATTAGGGTTAGTATAGGGTAGCTGGGTAAGGTTAGGGGTAGTATTAGATTAGGGTTAGTATAGGGTAGCTGGGTAAGGTGAGGGGGAGTATTAGATTAGGGTTAGTATAGGGTAGCTGGGTAATGTTAGGGTTAGTATTAGATTAGGGTTAGTATAGGGTAGCTGGGTAAGGTTAGGGGGAGTATTAGATTAGGGTTAGTATAGGGTAGCTGAGTAAGGTTAGGGGTAGTATTAGATTAGGGTTAGTATAGGGTAGCTGGGTAAGGTTAGGGGTAGTATTAGATTAGGGTTAGTATAGGGTAGCTGGGTAAGGTTAGGGGTAGTATTAGATTAGGGTTAGTATAGGGTAGCTGGGTAAGGTTAGGGGTAGTATTAGATTAGGGTTAGTATAGGGTAGCTGGGTAAGGTTAGGGGGAGTATTAGATTAGGGTTAGTATAGGGTAGCTGGGTAAGGTTAGGGGGAGTATTAGATTAGGGTTAGTATAGGGTAGCTGGGTGAGGTTAGGGGTAGTATTAGATTAGGGTTAGTATAGGGTAGCTGGGTAAGGTGAGGGGTAGTATTAGATTAGGGTTAGTATAGGGTAGCTGGGTAAGGTTAGGGGTAGTATTAGATTAGGGTTAGTATAGGGTAGCTGGGTAAGGTTAGGGGTAGTATTAGATTAGGGTTAGTATAGGGTAGCTGGGTAAGGTTAGGGGTAGTATTAGATTAGGGTTAGTATAGGATAGCTGGGTAAGGTTAGGGGTAGTATTAGATTAGGGTTAGTATAGGGTAGCTGGGTAAGGTTAGGGGTAGTATTAGATTAGGGTTAGTATAGGGTAGCTGGGTAAGGTTAGGGGTAGTATTAGATTAGGGTTAGTATAGGGTAGCTGGGTAAGGTTAGGGGTAGTATTAAATTAGGGTTAGTATAGGGTAGCTGGGTAAGGTTAGGGGTAGTATTAGATTAGGGTTAGTATAGGGTAGCTGGGTAAGGTTAGGGGTAGTATTAGATTAGGGTTAGTATAGGGTAGCTGGGTAAGGTTAGGGGTAGTATTAGATTAGGGTTAGTATAGGGTAGCTGGGTAAGGTTAGGGGTAGTATTAGATTAGGGTTAGTATAGGGTAGCTGGGTAAGGTAAGGGGGAGTATTAGATTAGGGTTAGTATAGGGTAGCTGGGTAAGGTTAGGGGGAGTATTAGATTAGGGTTAGTATAGGGTAGCTGAGTAAGGTTAGGGGTAGTATTAGATTAGGGTTAGTATAGGGTAGCTGGGTAAGGTTAGGGGGAGTATTAGATTAGGGTTAGTATAGGGTAGCTGGGTAAGGTTAGGGGTAGTATTAGATTAGGGTTAGTATAGGGTAGCTGGGTAAGGTTAGGGGTAGTATTAGATTAGGGTTAGTATAGGGTAGCTGAGTAAGGTTAGGGGTAGTATTAGATTAGGGTTAGTATAGGGTAGCTGAGTAAGGTTAGGGGTAGTATTAGATTAGGGTTAGTATAGGGTAGCTGAGTAAGGTTAGGGGTAGTATTAGATTAGGGTTAGTATAGGGTAGCTGGGTAAGGTTAGGGGTAGTATTAGATTAGGGTTAGTATAGGGTAGCTGGGTAAGGTTAGGGGTAGTATTAGATTAGGGTTAGTATAGGGTAGCTGGGTAAGGTTAGGGGGAGTATTAGATTAGGGTTAGTATAGGGTAGCTGGGTAAGGTTAGGGGAAGTATTAGATTAGGGTTAGTATAGGGTAGCTGGGTAAGGTGAGGGGTAGTATTAGATTAGGGTTAGTATAGGGTAGCTGGGTAAGGTTAGGGGTAGTATTAGATTAGGGTTAGTATAGGGTAGCTGGGTAAAGTGAGGGGTAGTATTAGATTAGGGTTAGTATAGGGTAGCTGGGTAAGGTTAGGGGTAGTATTAGATTAGGGTTAGTATAGGGTAGCTGGGTAAGGTGCGGGGTAGTATTAGATTAGGGTTAGTATAGGGTAGCTGGGTAAGGTTAGGGGGAGTATTAGATTAGGGTTAGTATAGGGTAGCTGGGTAAGGTTAGGGGTAGTATTAGATTAGGGTTAGTATAGGGTAGCTGAGTAAGGTTAGGGGTAGTATTAGATTAGGGTTAGTATAGGGTAGCTGGGTAAGGTTAGGGGAAGTATTAGATTAGGGTTAGTATAGGGTAGCTGGGTAAGGTGAGGGGTAGTATTAGATTAGGGTTAGTATAGGGTAGCTGGGTAAGGTTAGGGGTAGTATTAGATTAGGGTTAGTATAGGGTAGCTGGGTAAGGTTAGGGGTAGTATTAGATTAGGGTTAGTATAGGGTAGCTGGGTAAGGTTAGGGGGAGTATTAGATTAGGGTTAGTATAGGGTAGCTGGGTAAGGTTAGGGGGAGTATTAGATTAGGGTTAGTATAGGGTAGCTGAGTAAGGTTAGGGGTAGTATTAGATTAGGGTTAGTATAGGGTAGCTGAGTAAGGTTAGGGGTAGTATTAGATTAGGGTTAGTATAGGGTAGCTGAGTAAGGTTAGGGGTAGTATTAGATTAGGGTTAGTATAGGGTAGCTGGGTAAGGTTAGGGGTAGTATTAGATTAGGGTTAGTATAGGGTAGCTGGGTAAGGTTAGGGGTAGTATTAGATTAGGGTTAGTATAGGGTAGCTGGGTAAGGTGAGGGGTAGTATTAGATTAGGGTTAGTATAGGGTAGCTGAGTAAGGTTAGGGGTAGTATTAGATTAGGGTTAGTATAGGGTAGCTGAGTAAGGTTAGGGGTAGTATTAGATTAGGGTTAGTATAGGGTAGCTGGGTAAGGTTAGGGGAAGTATTAGATTAGGGTTAGTATAGGGTAGCTGGGTAAGGTTAGGGGTAGTATTAGATTAGGGTTAGTATAGGGTAGCTGGGTAAGGTTAGGGGTAGTATTAGATTAGGGTTAGTATAGGGTAGCTGGGTAAGGTGAGGGGTAGTATTAGATTAGGGTTAGTATAGGGTAGCTGAGTAAGGTTAGGGGTAGTATTAGATTAGGGTTAGTATAGGGTAGCTGGGTAAGGTTAGGGGTAGTATTAGATTAGGGTTAGTATAGGGTAGCTGGGTAAGGTTAGGGGTAGTATTAGATTAGGGTTAGTATAGGGTAGCTGGGTAAGGTGAGGGGTAGTATTAGATTAGGGTTAGTATAGGGTAGCTGAGTAAGGTTAGGGGTAGTATTAGATTAGGGTTAGTATAGGGTAGCTGGGTAAGGTTAGGGGAAGTATTAGATTAGGGTTAGTATAGGGTAGCTGGGTAAGGTTAGGGGTAGTATTAGATTAGGGTTAGTATAGGGTAGCTGGGTAAGGTTAGGGGGAGTATTAGATTAGGGTTAGTATAGGGTAGCTGGGTAAGGTTAGGGGTAGTATTAGATTAGGTTTAGTATAGGGTAGCTGGGTAAGGTTAGGGGGAGTATTAGATTAGGGTTAGTATAGGGTAGCTGAGTAAGGTTAGGGGGAGTATTAGATTAGGGTTAGTATAGGGTAGCTGAGTAAGGTTAGGGGTAGTATTAGATTAGGGTTAGTATAGGGTAGCTGAGTAAGGTTAGGGGTAGTATTAGATTAGGGTTAGTATAGGGTAGCTGAGTAAGGTTAGGGGTAGTATTAGATTAGGGTTAGTATAGGGTAGCTGGGTAAGGTTAGGGGTAGTATTAGATTAGGGTTAGTATAGGGTAGCTGGGTAAGGTTAGGGGTAGTATTAGATTAGGGTTAGTATAGGGTAGCTGGGTAAGGTTAGGGGGAGTATTAGATTAGGGTTAGTATAGGGTAGCTGGGTAAGGTTAGGGGAAGTATTAGATTAGGGTTAGTATAGGGTAGCTGGGTAAGGTTAGGGGAAGTATTAGATTAGGGTTAGTATAGGGTAGCTGGGTAAGGTTAGGGGAAGTATTAGATTAGGGTTAGTATAGGGTAGCTGGGTAAGGTTAGGGGTAGTATTAGATTAGGGTTAGTATAGGGCAGCTGGGTAAGGTTAGGGGAAGTATTAGATTAGGGTTAGTATAGGGTAGCTGGGTAAGGTTAGGGGTAGTATAAGACTAAGGCTAGCAGGTTAGTATAAGGTAAGGATTAGTAGCTTAAGGCTACATTCACACTGCCGTCTCCATCCTTCTCCACAGGGATGTATGGCGCACGGCGCCGTAATACGGGAGAAGATAGGACATGTCCTATCTTTTTCCCGGGTACGGAGCGGTACGCTGCCGCACGTGTGCCCATTGCCGTCTATGGGGGACGTATATACGTCGGCCGTATATGCGTCCCCCTTGCGGCAGTGTGAATGCAGCCTAAGGGTTAGTATACCCTGCTAAACCCAAACAAACCCTAACCCTTACCCTGCTAACCCTAACCTTACCTGCTACCCTATACTAACCCTAACCCGACCTTATACTAAACCCAGTCCTGCTAACCCCAAGCTCATACTACACTTACCCTGCTATCCCTAACCCTAACCTCGTAATAAACCCTTCCCTGCTAATCCTCAACTTATTTTAACCCTTACTTTTTCCCAACCCTTTCTGTACTCAGCTAATCCTACGGTTAGGGGTAGTATGAGGTTAGTGGTAGTATGAGGTTAGGGTTAGTATTAGGTTAGGGGTAGTATGAGGTTAGGGATAGTATGAGGTTAGGGTTAGTATTAGGTTAGGGTTAGTATGAGGTTAGGGGTAGTATAAGGTTAGGGGTAGTATGAGGTTAGGGATAGTGTGAGGTTAGGGGTAGTATAAGGTTAGGGGTAGTATAAGGTTAGGGGTAGTATGAGGTTAGGGGTAGTATAAGGTTAGGGGTAGTATGAGGTTAGGGATAGTGTGAGGTTAGGGGTAGTATAAGGTTAGGGGTAGTATGAGGTTAGGGATAGTGTGAGGTTAGGGGTAGTATGAGGTTAGGGGTAGTATAAGGTTAGGGGTAGTATAAGGTTAGGGGTAGTATGAGGTTAGGGATAGTGTGAGGTTAGGGGTAGTATAAGGTTAGGGGTAGTATGAGGTTAGGGGTAGTATAAGGTTAGGGGTAGTATAAGGTTAGGGGTAGTATGAGGTTAGGGGTAGTATAAGGTTAGGGGTAGTATGAGGTTAGGGGTAGTATGAGGTTAGGGGTAATATAAGGTTAGGGGTAGTATGAGGTTAGGGATAGTGTGAGGTTAGGGGTAGTATAAGGTTAGGGGTAGTATGAGGATAGGGATAGTGTGAGGTTAGGGGTAGTATAAGGTTAGGGGTAGTATGAGGTTAGGGTTGGGGGGGTATTTTAATATCTGTGACTCCCCAGCTTATAATGGCTACATAGTCAGGTCTGGCAGAGTTCTCTCCATCTCCTCGGTAGGCGCAGTGCGGTTCACGCTCGGTTCATCTCACATTGATCCATTCGTAAAATATCATCATCCAGTCCCCGGGAGACTGTATCTGGCAGGAGGAGCGGGGTCTCCCGCCTGCACATAACATTCTGGTATTTACCTCGGACTCCTCTCTTCTAATTTCTCCAAAGCTCTGATCCTCTTACGAATGGGTCAATAAAAGTCATTCAGCTTACCAAGACCCCTGAAAGGCAAATCTGTTTAATCCTTTATTCATTTATTCTTTCCTTACTACTTGTGGATCGGGGTCAGGGAAAGCTGGGTGATAGCACATTACCACTATCACATACAGTTTTCACTCAGCTTTCCTACACTCATAAGTAGTAAATCTGCCTGCTACAACATATACCTTAATATTGTCGTATCAGATCTCTAGGAAAGCTGGGTAGCGAATCTATTCTGTAAGAAATGATCTTAGGATTTGTTAACGCATCACTAATCAGATCAGCCTTTCAGGGTGCTGGCAAAGCTAGGTGACCACCACTACAGGTGCAGTGATAGCAGAGGATTGGTAGAATGACATAACTAAGAGGAGGACTGAAGGGAATATTAAGAGGCCGGAGAGCAGGAGGACGACTCAAGGACATTTACAAGTAATTTGGGGAGTTTTTGGGAAGAAACGTGAAGCGTTCTGGTAATTTATCAAAATAATAAGAGGGAAGGAGCTGTACATGCAACGTGGAGCGGGTGATGGCCCAGCGCTGGGCATGACATGGGCAAGGACTGTACCCAGGAAGGAAAGGTCCCTAGTACAGCGGGGGGAGAGGAGGGCGAGGCGCCGGCCGGGATTCGGTTCCATTACGTTGATGGCGGAGCGCAGTCTAAGTGGCTATTTGTCATCATTGTGCCGCTCCGAGCTTATCAGCCTGATGGCGACTTTGGGAAGTGTCTTATCTCCGAGCCCCTGTAGTATCATTCCTGGAACATGAAGACGTCGCCGGCAGCCAAGACGTCTCACTGCGAGCGGGGGGATCAGGAAGAGGTCAATAGGACGGAAAATAGACCGACAGATATAACAATGGAGGTACAACATGACTATGGGGGGTGCAATACAACTATAGGGGGTGTAACATGACTATGGGGGTGTAATACAGCTATAGGGGGTGTAACATGACTATGGGGGTGTAATACAGCTATAGGGGGTGTAACATGACTATGGGGGGTGTAATACAACTATAGGGGGTGTAACATGACTATGGGGGTGTAATACAGCTATAGGGGGTGTAACATGACTATGGGGGTGTAATACAGCTATAGGGGGTGTAACATGACTATGGGGGGTGTAATACAGCTATAGGGGGTGTAACATGACTATGGGGGTGTAATACAGCTATAGGGGGTGTAACATGACTATGGGGGTGTAATACAGCTATAGGGGGTGTAACATGACTATGGGGGGTGTAATACAGCTATAGGGGGTGTAACATGACTATGGGGCTGTAATACAGCTATAGGGGGTGTAACATGACTATGGGGGTGTAATACAGCTATAGGGGGTGTAACATGACTATGGGGGTGTAATACAGCTATAGGGGGTGTAACATGACTATGGGGGGTGTAATACAGCTATAGGGGGTGTAACATGACTATGGGGGTGTAATACAGCTATAGGGGGTGTAACATGACTATGGGGGTGTAATACAGCTATAGGGGGTGTAACATGACTATGGGGGTGTAATACAGCTATAGGGGGTGTAACATGACTATGGGGGGTGTAATACAGCTATAGGGGGTGTAACATGACTATGGGGCTGTAATACAGCTATAGGGGGTGTAACATGACTATGGGGGTGTAATACAGCTATAGGGGGTGTAATACAGCTATAGGGGGTGTAACATGACTATGGGGGTGTAATACAGCTATAGGGGGTGTAACATGACTATGGGGGTGTAATACAGCTATAGGGGGTGTAACATGACTATGGGGGTGTAATACAGCTATAGGGGGTGTAACATGACTATGGGGGTGTAATACAGCTATAGGGGGTGTAACATGACTATGGGGCTGTAATACAGCTATAGGGGGTGTAACATGACTATGGGGGTGTAATACAGCTATAGGGGGTGTAACATGACTATGGGGGTGTAATACAGCTATAGGGGGTGTAACATGACTATGGGGGTGTAATACAGCTATAGGGGGTGTAACATGACTATGGGGGGTGTAATACAGCTATAGGGGGTGTAACATGACTATGGGGGGTGTAATACAGCTATAGGGGGTGTAACATGACTATGGGGGGTGTAATACAGCTATAGGGGGTGTAACATGACTATGGGGGTGTAATACAGCTATAGGGGGTGTAACATGACTATGGGGGTGTAATACAGCTATAGGGGGTGTAACATGACTATGGGGGGTGTAATACAGCTATAGGGGGTGTAACATGACTATGGGGGTGTAATACAGCTATAGGGGGTGTAACATGACTATGGGGGTGTAATACAGCTATAGGGGGTGTAACATGACTATGGGGGGTGTAATACAGCTATAGGGGGTGTAACATGACTATGGGGCTGTAATACAGCTATAGGGGGTGTAACATGACTATGGGGGTGTAATACAGCTATAGGGGGTGTAACATGACTATGGGGGTGTAATACAGCTATAGGGGGTGTAACATGACTATGGGGGTGTAATACAGCTATAGGGGGTGTAACATGACTATGGGGGGTGTAATACAGCTATAGGGGGTGTAACATGACTATGGGGCTGTAATACAGCTATAGGGGGTGTAACATGACTATGGGGGTGTAATACAGCTATAGGGGGTGTAACATGACTATGGGGGTGTAATACAGCTATAGGGGGTGTAACATGACTATGGGGGTGTAATACAGCTATAGGGGGTGTAACATGACTATGGGGGTGTAATACAGCTATAGGGGGTGTAACATGACTATGGGGGTGTAATACAGCTATAGGGGGTGTAACATGACTATGGGGGTGTAATACAGCTATAGGGGGTGTAACATGACTATGGGGGTGTAATACAGCTATAGGGGGTGTAACATGACTATGGGGGTGTAATACAGCTATAGGGGGTGTAACATGACTATGGGGGTGTAATACAGCTATAGGGGGTGTAACATGACTATGGGGGTGTAATACAGCTATAGGGGGTGTAACATGACTATGGGGGTGTAATACAGCTATAGGGGGTGTAACATGACTATGGGGGTGTAATACAGCTATAGGGGGTGTAACATGACTATGGGGGTGTAATACAGCTATAGGGGGTGTAACATGACTATGGGGGTGTAATACAGCTATAGGGGGTGTAACATGACTATGGGGGTGTAATACAGCTATAGGGGGTGTAACATGACTATGGGGCTGTAATACAGCTATAGGGGGTGTAACATGACTATGGGGGTGTAATACAGCTATAGGGGGTGTAACATGACTATGGGGGTGTAATACAGCTATAGGGGGTGTAACATGACTATGGGGGTGTAATACAGCTATAGGGGGTGTAACATGACTATGGGGGGTGTAATACAGCTATAGGGGGTGTAACATGACTATGGGGCTGTAATACAGCTATAGGGGGTGTAACATGACTATGGGGGTGTAATACAGCTATAGGGGGTGTAACATGACTATGGGGTTGTAATACAGCTATAGGGGGTGTAACATGACTATGGGGGTGTAATACAGCTATAGGGGGTGTAACATGACTATGGGGCTGTAATACAGCTATAGGGGGTGTAACATGACTATGGGGGTGTAATACAGCTATAGGGGGTGTAACATGACTATGGGGGTGTAATACAGCTATAGGGGGTGTAACATGACTATGGGGGTGTAATACAGCTATAGGGGGTGTAACATGACTATGGGGCTGTAATACAGCTATAGGGGGTGTAACATGACTATGGGGGTGTAATACAGCTATAGGGGGTGTAACATGACTATGGGGGTGTAATACAGCTATAGGGGGTGTACCATAACTATGGGGGGATATTACACAACTAGGGGGGTTGTAAGACAACTATGGTCTGCAGTAATACAAATATGGGGGATACTACTCAACTATGGGGGATGTAACATAACTATGGGGGGATATTACACAACTATGGAGTGTAACATAACTAAGGGGATACTTCACAACTATGGGGATTACAAAATAACTATGGGGGGGATGTAACATGACTATGGGATATACCACAGTACATCTAACTTTTAGGCGGCTGAATCATAATCTGGTATATATCATATCAGGCCCCTAACCCCACCTCTGCGGTGCCCCCACAAAGTACAATGTCTCCTTTGTGCCTGAAATGGCTGGACTGCTATGGAAATGTCCTGTATGATGGGAATGAAGACCCCCATAGAAAGTGGCTGCTCCAGGGCATGCTGGGACTTGTAGTCTTGTGATGATTGGAGTACCACCCTATGCACTGGGCATGCCCAGAAGACCAGCCTGAGCGGGGGGGGGGTGGGGGGGGGGGCGCTGCTTCCAGTAAATTGTAGTCTCCTACATCAGGAATATTGATAAAATCATCATGTAAAAAGCAGATTCAGGTTTATGTAGATCTCCTAAAGGCTTCTGATGAGGCGGCGGATGCTGAATATTTCATGCCAATCAACCTCTTTTTAGTGGATTTCATAGACGTCCTGAGCAGAGCTTGCACTTTTATTTACTCTTTATGTCGGAACAAAAAGTTGGGCCGAAAAGATTTTTGTTTGTGATGTTACCTTCCCCTACATAGGTCAAAATTGGATGCTAGGTCATCCAAGGACTCCTGAACGTTGAGGAATATTCCAGTTTGGAAAACCCATTCCCATACACTATATTGGGGTATTTTAAGTTAATAGAGAGGGTGTTCTGTCTCTCACTAAATGAATGGGAGAGGTGTAATGCTTCCTTCCTCCTGCGGGAGTGCTGTAGGGATTTTGCACAATTGATGTCAGGCTAATAATTTTGGGGGATTCTAGATATAAACAACTTCTAGTCATAGGATCCTTGTTAAAAGTAGATGCCCAAAATGGAGAAACCCTTGGAAAAGAGGACTGGGACCTAGCACGAAAACCATAAATGGGGACTTTGCAGTGTAGACAGAAAGCTTCTCAGAATTGTCTCCCTGAACAAGCAGGAACGTTGGGGTAGGTCAGCGTTCCAGGACTCCGCATAGAGGGACCATAAGCTTGTACTACTGGCCACGACAAGAGACCACGGAAGAGTAGATCGATGGTTTTCCAGATTCTTCTCACTTTTCCCAGTCTACAGAGGACACCCCCTACCACACTTAATGGTAACCAGTCGCAGTACTTCTATTTTGGGAACTTGTCCTAAAACCCTTCCCTAGCTTGGAGGTCTGACTTTTCCCGGTCTATGGTAATTCAATGGATCCCAAAAGTATTGGATCACCATGGTCTAGAGGTGGACCTTATTCCACGACGGGTATTGGTTCTCTCTACATCTTCTAACTAGGACAATGGAGGATCAGAGTAGAAGGAAATCTCTGCCCGTCTAAGCATTGATTACAAAATTGGCAATTTTGTAAGGGATCAGCTATTTCTCTGTGAGCATACCCGCTGGGGTTTAGTTCTGGACAGATGGGCACTACTGGGTTTTCTCATTCTTGGATGATTTCTTTAGTTCTGGCCCATTGCCTGAAAAGGACCAAGTAGTCCCACGTCATCCCATTGACGATGTACACATGTGGTGATATACACTAATGAATCCCAATCCAATGACTTCTAGTAATCTGGCTGCAGGCTCATTTCGTCTTATTACAGATTTCGGAGGAGGTTTGTGAGATGTTTCTTGAGTTCTACGTTACGACGCTGCGAGGAGGGGAAGGAAATGGAGTGATACTGCGGGGACATTATGTGATTGCATCTCATTGTGCAAGTGATATGTATTATTTTATGTATTTATTGTTTGCTATAATTGCCCGATGTGTCATGTGGCATCCAGCTTCGGCACCATTAACGTGACGCAAACGATCCATAAAACAAGACATTAGCGGTTTAACGCCAATGGAATCATCTTAAAGGCGTCATAAAGCCTTAAAGATAAAGGATAATGATTCAGTCAGTCTACCCCGGCACGAAACTCAGTACCATCGTCAACACAAGACTAAACAGAGCCTATTGGGTTTGGGGGCCCATAATGAACTGGATGGACCTGGTTAATTGGATGGCCAAGGTGGTCAACAGGGTGGACACTGGGGCAGATTTACTTACCCGGTCCATTCGTGATCCAGCGGCGCATTCTCTGCGGTGGATTCGGGTCTTCCGGCGATTCACTAAGGCAGTTCCTCCGACGTCCACCAGGTGTCACTGCTGCGCTGAAGTCCGCTGAGGCCCGCCGGATTTCACGCTCCTATTCCTGGTGAAGGTAAGCGCGTGTCCAGCGACACTTTTTTTTTTTTAAGTGCAGTGGTTTTTCCGAATCTGTCGGGTTTTCGTTCGACCACGCCCCCCGATTTCTGTTGCGTGCATGCCGACACTGATGCGCCACAATCCAATCGCGTGCGCCAAAAACCCGGGGCGATACAGGGAAAATCGCAGCAAAACGGAAATATTCGGGAACCATGTCGGAAAAACGCGAATCGGGCCCTTAGTAAATGACCCCCACTGTGTCACCCAAGAGGGTACACAGACCATCCAAAGGATTATGCCCTACAGATGGTTCCCAGTTTGGGCCTTCAATTAAGCTGTAGAGATAGATGGAGGGCCATGAATATGATGAGGCCTTGGTTCCTCTATAACATCTTTCCAAATAATCGAGTGAAGGTTTGGGTTCCCGATAGAGGACATCATTCTAAAGTCAACCTCGAATCCAGTTGTCTTCAAATTGTTGGGGTAGGACAACCTTGTCAGCCATATTGCTTCTGACACGTGGTCAACCAGAAAATGACGGTACTGTACCTCCTTTCAGCTCTCAGTGCCATCAGTGAAGGAGACCGTAGACCACGACTGTCAACTCTCAAGGATTATCTAGGAGGCCATCACAAAAACGTAGAATCTTTCAAAAGTCATCTCTTGGACCCCCTTTCCTCATGCCATTGCGACTGGGAGAAGTGAGTATCTGAAAGTCTGAGGTCTGTGAGGGGGGTATTGTTTTTGGAATTTAGGAAGGTCTGGTGTAGAGGGTCTATAATAAAAGTAAGTTGGGGTAAGTTTGGTTCTTGGTCAGGAGTCTGCATTCACCTCTGGTGCCTGAATTTTTAGGGGGTGTGGTCTAGGGTCTGTATTTTTTTACGCAGGATTATAGAACACATTAGGGGCCATTTACTAAGGGTCCGTCGGGTCGCATTTTCGTCGGGTTTCCCTTATTTTTCCGCTTTGCGCCAAATTTCACCGGGATTTTGGTGCATGCGATCGGATTGTGGCGCATCGGCGCCGGCTTTTACGCGACAGAAATCGGGGGGCGTGGCCGTCGGATTTAGAAAAAACGCGGAATTTAAAAAACGTATTGTGTCGCAAAATCAAGCACTCACATGCACCAGGGATTGGATGGTGAACTCCAGCGGACCTCGGCGCAGCAGCGACACCTGGTGGACATCGGGCGCACGACCTTAGTGAATCGCTGGAAGACCCGAATCCTCGTCGGAGAACGCACTGCTGGATCGCGACAGGACCGGGTAAGTAAATGACCCCCATTGTTTAGGGCACCACCCCTTACATGCACCAGGGATTGGATGGTGAACTCCGGCGGACCTCGGCGCAGCAGCGACACCTGGTGGACATCGGGCGCACGATCTTAGTGAATCGCCGGAAGACCCGAATCCTCGTCGGAGAACGCGCTGCTGGATTGCGACAGGACCGGGTAAGTAAATGACCCCCATTGTTTAGGGTACCACCCCTTATACTTTGAGGGGTTAGGTAGGTTTGATGGTCTGTATTTTTATTCGCTTGGTTTGTATCTAGACTTGTTTCGGGAATTCATTTTTATAGGTCTGGACTGAAGTCTGCATTTATTTAGGGAGTCTAATATAGGGATCTGGTTTAGGATATATTTTCTTTAGGATGTCTGTTTTTGGGGGGACTGGTGTGAAGGTCTATATTTTAAATCAGGCTTGATCTGGGGTCTGAATTTATTGTGGGGTCTGGTATGGTCTGCATTGGGGCTTTGTATTTTATGAGCTTGGTCTGGGGTCTTAATTAACTGTATGGATTTAAGGAGTCTTGTCTGACGTATCTGTTATTTTGGATGCTCATATTTTGGTTACGGTATATAGAGTTTTTTGTAGGGTCTTTTTTTAGGTTCTTGGTCTGGGGTCTGTATTATTTATGGGATTTGGCCTGGGATCTGTATTCAGAGCTATTAGCTTGCGAAGCCCTAAAATTTAGCAAAGAGATCAAATAATCTTTGAGCAGGGATCAAACATGATAACATTGTCTGTGGCCTACAGAGAAGTCCCTGAGATATGACACCTGTGATACACAAAGTATCTGCCCCCCACATGAATCGGATGAGTCTATCAGCGGAGCTTTTAGATCAGGCCATTGAATGTAAATCTGATATTCGGGCCTCCATACTTTCTAATGTTCCTTTTAACCTGTGACCCCGCGGCGGCTGAGGTTAGCCATAGAGGAGATGATCATTTTATTTCTCAGATTGCTCTGTGATTTGAAATTCATGAACCTTGTGGTGATTGAGGCGGGGGGAAAAGCGGAGGAGTCGGGCCGGCTGCTGAAATGGGATGGAAAACATTGCAATGCGATCAATAGGAGCAAAAGCTTCTGCACAAATTGGGGGAGGGGGGGGGCAGGAGTTGTCATCTGGTCCCACCTGGTCCTGGGCATCCCTATGGTAGGTTGTGCGGGGCTCTGGTGGCCCATTTATCTAGTGTAGAACGCTGTTACCTTGTTGTCCTCTAGGTGACACTATACACGCAGCTCTTATTTAGATCGTTATTAATCTGTATACAGATAGCACCCCCTAGTGGTGGCAGCAGAAAGCCAATATTTTGTATGTAAGCAGAGATTCTTATTAAACAGCTCATCATCTGTCTATAGGTTTCATAAGGAATAGCAACTCATCCCTATTCACTTATATATTCCAGGATTGTGGCTTCTCTAAGTGCACTGTACAAGTGCCCTCACACTGCTGTTCTCTTGTCTTTAGTTTCTTTCTACTCTCTGCTTGGACTGATTGCTGTAGTAGTCAACCAGAAGCCTGCTACAGTTTTTACTCTGAACAGAGGAAAGGGGCTGTGGAGCATCTCAGCGCACAGACTAAGAGCAAAGCAGTGTGAGGAAGGTTACGATCCTGGAGTATAAGTATTTTCATTAAGATAAGATTACACAGTACCTCCTTCCTAACATTATCTACAGAGTGGAGGGTCTATAAAGCACATCAGTGCGGTGAGCTCAGAACACAGCAGTGTGAGGCCTGCACACATCTCTCCAGGGACAATACCTAACACTTGGCTGCAGTCTGCATGGTCATTCCTGCTGACAGGTTCCCTTAAAGGTTGTGTTCTTAAATTTTGGAAGGCATCGTAGACTCTGGAATTAATGGAAGATGCCAACTTTGTCTGGCGGCTGGCCCCTTCTTATAGGGGCCCCGCAGCCACTGTGCCTTCATTCTAGTCTCATTTTAAAGGCACATGACATCAGTAGATGAGGCACGAGGTACTGGTACCGTTCTGTGCCACCTCACATTGAGAGGCGTCCGTATGAGAAGATATACGGCGCTCAGTGATCTCTGTAATCCGCGCTGACACTTCCATTTAGACATTTATAGCAACACATTATCCCGGGCGCTCGTAGTATCACCGCCATCTCTCTGCTTGCACTGGAATAAAACCCCTATACAACGAGGCACAGATGGGATCATAATCGGCTCAAGGCGCCGCAATGATTCACTGCTCCCTCCATTACTCGCAAAAATATAAGCAACCAAGAGCGGTGTTATAAATGACGGGAGGGGCAAAAGTGGTAAATGTTTGTCTGTACCGCCCTTAGGACAATACTACAGCATCAGTTGCAGCTTCAACAACTTTCACACTGGGCCTTGTTTCAGAGCAGCACATAGCGGTAATATTTCAGCATTGTATGGCGGTACTATTTGTACACTGTGCAGAACCATTAATTATCGATTTGCTATGTTATCAAAAGTTACTATGTTACTTTTGTGAAATGCATAATGTAGGTGTTTGGGGCGCTGTATAAGGGTATTATTTGGATACTAGGGCACTGTATAGCGGTATTATGTGAGTACTGTTGGATTGCTTTTCAAAACTGGATAGTGGTATGATTTGTATTCTGTGAAACTTTGTTATTTGGACA
The DNA here is from genome assembly GCF_040894005.1 of Engystomops pustulosus. Lineage (NCBI taxonomy): Eukaryota > Metazoa > Chordata > Amphibia > Anura > Leptodactylidae > Engystomops > Engystomops pustulosus. The sequence continues at coordinate 17,235,822 of NC_092418.1, forward strand.
ATGGGGGTCATTTACTAAGGGCCCGATTCGCGTTTTCCCGACGTGTTACCCGAATATTTCCGATTTGCGACGATTTTCCCTGTATTGCCCCGGGTTTTTGGCGCACGCGATTGGATTGTGGCGCATCTGCGGCAGCATGCACGCGAAAAAGATCGGGGGGCGTGGCCAAACGATTCGGAGAAAACGGCGCATTTTTTTTAAAAAAAAGTGTCGCGGGACACGCACTTACCTTCACCAAGTATAGGATCGTGCACTCCGGCGGGCCTCAGTGGACTTCAGCGCAGCAGCGACACCTGGTGGACGTCGGAGGAACTGCCTTAGTAAATCGCCGGAAGACCCGAATCCACCACAGAGAACGCGCCGCTGGATCGCGAATGGACCGGGTAAGTAAATCTGCCACAATGTATTTGCATGCTGTGTAGCGGCATCCTCAGGCACGGTTGGTATTATTTAAGCACAATCCAGATTTATTTTTGGATTTTTTTTTTACCATATAGTGCTATTATATGTAGACTCTAAAGACCTGATATTTGGACCAAGAGTAAGGCTCATATTTAAGTACTGATTTGAGAATTCTGGTTTTTGTCTGGTGGTTTTAGATATAGTGGGAGAGGGTGATATTTGGGTAGTGTAAACGGCATTATTTAAGGTCCTGTATAGTGGTAATATTTGGGTACAGTTTGACAGTATTATATATTTGGGCACTGTATAGTGTGTAAACCATCACTTGGTAGAGTGATAGATGGGCAGTATATCCCTTTAAGGCTCCTGGTCTCCATGTTATAGGGGCCAGGGTTTGGAACTGGACTTTAGATCCAGGGTTTAGAGGTTGCAGGGTTCCTGCCTTGATTGCTCCTCTCCAGACTCCATGACCTGTTATATACCTGACCCTTTAGCTGCAGGTGTGGGTGTTCAGATTGTTGAGGAGGCGAGAGTTGCTGGGTGCTGTTGCTGTAAAGAGAAGACCAACTGCAGGTCCTGGACTACACAGCGGGGGCAAACGCCTGAAAAGCTGGGTGAGAGCCATTGTTGGACTATTCCTTTTGTACTGCTACCCTGAAACTAAGGACATTATATTTTTGTTTTATGCTGAAGAAGGCTTCTTGAGTTCTTGTTGGACTGTGTTAAATAAATCTTTTATTTGGACAAATCTGCCTGGATGTGAATTTGTGCCAGAAGGGTCCCATTATCCACAAGTGGTAATATTTGGGCACAGTTTGACAGTATTATGTATTTGGGCACAGTATAGTGGTAATATTTGGGCACAGTTTGTCAGTATTATGTATTTGGGCACTGTATAGTGGTAATATTTGGGCACAGTTTGTCAGTATTATGTATTTGGGGACAGTATAGTGGTAATATTTGGGCACAGTTTGTCAGTATTATGTATTTGGGCACAGTATAGTGGTAATATTTGGGCACAGTTTGTCAGTATTATGTATTTGGGGACAGTATAGTGGTAATATTTGGGCACAGTTTGTCAGTATTATGTATTTGGGCACAGTATAGTGGTAATATTTGGGCACAGTTTGTCAGTATTATGTATTTGGGCACTGTATAGTGGTAATATTTGGGCACAGTTTGTCAGTATTATGTATTTGGGCATCGTATAGTGGTAATATTTGGGCACAGTTTGTCAGTATGTATTTGGACACTGTATAGAGGTAATATTTGGGCACAGTTTGTCAGTATTATGTATTTGGGCATCGTATAGTGGTAATATTTGGGCACAGTTTGTCAGTATTATGTATTTGGGCACTGTATAGTGGTAAGATTTGACAGTATTATGTATTTGGGACTGTATAGTGGTAATATTTGGGCACAGTTTGTCAGTATTATGTATTTGGGGACAGTATAGTGGTAATATTTGGGCACAGTTTGTCAGTATTATGTATTTGGGCACAGTATAGTGGTAATATTTGGGCACAGTTTGTCAGTATTATGTATTTGGGCACTGTATAGTGGTAATATTTGGGCACAGTTTGTCAGTATTATGTATTTGGGCATCGTATAGTGGTAATATTTGGGCACAGTTTGTCAGTATGTATTTGGGCACTGTATAGAGGTAATATTTGGGCACAGTTTGTCAGTATTATGTATTTGGGCATCGTATAGTGGTAATATTTGGGCACAGTTTGTCAGTATTATGTATTTGGGCACTGTATAGTGGTAATATTTGGGCACAGTTTGTCAGTATGTATTTGGGCACTGTATAGTGGTGATATTTGGGCACAGTTTGTCAGTATTATGTATTTGGGCACTGTATAGTGGTAATATTTGGGCACAGTTTGTCAGTATTATGTATTTGGGCACTGTATAGAGGTAATATTTGGGCACAGTTTGTCAGTATTATGTATTTGGGCACTGTATAGTGGTAAGATTTGACAGTATTATGTATTTGGGACTGTATAGTGGTAATATTTGGGCACAGTTTGTCAGTATTATGTATTTGGGGACAGTATAGTGGTAATATTTGGGCACAGTTTGTCAGTATTATGTATTTGGGCACAGTATAGTGGTAATATTTGGGCACAGTTTGTCAGTATTATGTATTTGGGCACTGTATAGTGGTAATATTTGGGCACAGTTTGTCAGTATTATGTATTTGGGCATCGTATAGTGGTAATATTTGGGCACAGTTTGTCAGTATGTATTTGGGCACTGTATAGAGGTAATATTTGGGCACAGTTTGTCAGTATTATGTATTTGGGCACTGTATAGTGTTAATATTTGGGCACAGTTTGTCAGTATTATGTATTTGGGCACAGTATAGTGGTAATATTTGGGCACAGTTTGTCAGTTTTATGTATTTGGGCACAGTATAGTGGTAATATTTGGGCACAGTTTGTCAGTATTATGTATTTGGGCACAGTATAGTGGTAATATTTGGGCACAGTTTGTCAGTATTATGTATTTGGGCACAGTATAGTGGTAATATTTGGGCACAGTTTGTCAGTATTATGTATTTGGGCACTGTATAGTGGTAAGATTTGACAGTATTATGTATTTGGGACTGTATAGTGGTAATATTTGGGCACAGTTTGTCAGTATTATGTATTTGGGCACTGTATAGTGGTAATATTTGGGCACAGTTTGTCAGTATTATGTATTTGGGGACAGTATAGTGGTAATATTTGACAGTATTATGTATTTGGGCACAGTATAGTGGTAATATTTGGGCACAGTTTGTCAGTATTATGTATTTGGGGACAGTATAGTGGTAATATTTGGGCACAGTTTGTCAGTATTATGTATTTGGGCACTGTATAGTGGTAATATTTGGGCACAGTTTGTCAGTATTATGTATTTGGGAATTGCATAGTGGTAATATTTGGGCACAGTTTGTCAGTATTATGTATTTGGGCACTGTATAGTGGTAATATTTGGGCACAGTTTGTCAGTATTATGTATTTGGGCACTGTATAGTGGTAATATTTGGACACAGTTTGACAGTATTATGTATTTGGGCACAGTATAGTGGTAATATTTGGGCACAGTTTGTCAGTATTATGTATTTGGGCACTGTATAGTGGTAATATTTGGGCACAGTTTGTCAGTATTATGTATTTGGGCACTGTATAGTGGTAAGATTTGACAGTATTATGTATTTGGGACTGTATAGTGGTAATATTTGGGCACAGTTTGTCAGTATTATGTATTTGGGCACAGTATAGTGGTAATATTTGGGCACAGTTTGTCAGTATTATGTATTTGGGCACTGTATAGTGGTAAGATTTGACAGTATTATGTATTTGGGACTGTATAGTGGTAATATTTGGGCACAGTTTGTCAGTATTATGTATTTGGGCACAGTATAGTGGTAATATTTGGGCACAGTTTGTCAGTATTATGTATTTGGGCACAGTATAGTGGTAATATTTGGGCACAGTTTGTCAGTATTATGTATTTGGGCATTGTATAGTGGTAATATTTGGGCACAGTTTGTCAGTATTATGTATTTGGGCACTGTATAGTGGTAATATTTGAGCACAGTTTGTCAGTATTATGTATTTGGGCACTGTATAGAGGTAATATTTGGGCACAGTTTGTCAGTATTATGTATTTGGGCACTGTATAGTGGTAATATTTGGGCACAGTTTGTCAGTATTATGTATTTGGGCACTGTATAGTGGTAATATTTGGACACAGTTTGACAGTATTATGTATTTGGGCACAGTATAGTGGTAATATTTGGGCACAGTTTGTCAGTATTATGTATTTGGGCACTGTATAGTGGTAAGATTTGACAGTATTATGTATTTGGGCACTGTATAGTGGTAATATTTGGGCACAGTTTGTCAGTATTATGTATTTGGGCACAGTATAGTGGTAATATTTAGGCACAGTTTGTCAGTATTATGTATTTGGGCACTGTATAGTGGTAAGATTTGACAGTATTATGTATTTGGGCACAGTATAGTGGTAATATTTGGGCACAGTTTGTCAGTATTATGTATTTGGGCACTGTATAGTGGTAAGATTTGACAGTATTATGTATTTGGGCACAGTATAGTGGTAATATTTGGGCACAGTTTGTCAGTATTATGTATTTGGGCACAGTATAGTGGTAAGATTTGGGCACAATTTGACAGTATTATATATTTGGGCACTCTATGGCGGCATTATGTGAAAATGTATATTTAGATACTATATGGTGCTATTATTCTGCCTCTTTGCTGTGGAGACTACTGATTGAACACTGTATGGCCCCGTTATTTAGTACGCTCTATGGCGGATTTCAGGAATATAATGAGGACTTTGATACAATTTAGAATGACAGGAGAGTAAATGAAGTGATGTGTCTGGTGTATGTGTGGTAGCAGGTGGCGGTATGAGGTGATATAGGAAGGTATAATAAGATGATATACACCGGATACAATGTATGATGTTAATAGATTCCACCGCCATGTTATTCTCAGATCCCTCGCCAGTCACCGCCACCGCCCTGCTGCGTGTCACCGATCTTAATGTCACCCAGCAATTCTACCTGATATTATTAGTTCCTGTAATAAAAGAAAAGGGCACCCGGGGGAGACGCAGCGTTTACATGGGAGATATCCACGTGTAATAACACGACTAAAGGTCAGAGACGCACGGAGCCCGGGGAAGACATAGATCACTGCAAGGAGGAGGAAGGAACATAGCGGGACTGCCTGTAATGCATCTGTTTACTGACTGCAAGCAGAGCTATTGTACAATATAGCATGGAGGGACAGATGTTTGCTGTCCCTATCCTAAGACATCACTGTGTATATTATCTCTGTACTGTGACATCACTGTGTATATTATCCCTGTACTGTGACATCACTGTGTGTATTATCTCTGTACTGTGACATCTCTGTGTGTATTATCCCTGTACTGTGACATCGCTGTGTGTATTATCCCTGGACTGTGACATCACTGTGTGTATTATCCCTGTACTGTGACATCACTGTGTATTATCCCTGGACTGTGACATCACTGTGTGTATTATCCCTGTACTGTGACATCACTGTGTGTATTATCTCTGTACTGTGACATCACTGTGTGTATTACCCCTGTACTGTGACATCACTGTGTGTATTACCCCTGTACTGTGACATCACTGTGTGTATTACCCCTGTACTGTGACATCGCTGTGTATTATCCCTGTACTGTGACATCACTGTGGGTATTATCCCTGTACTGTGACATCACTGTGTATTATCCCTGTACTGTGACATCACTGTGTGTATTATCCCTGTACTGTGACATCACTGTGTGTATTATCCTGTACTGTGACATCACTGTGTGTATTATCCCTGTACTGTGACATCACTGTGTGTATTATCCCTGTACTGTAACATCGCTGTGTGTATTATCCCTGTACTGTGACATCACTGTGTGTATTATCCCTGTACTGTGACATCACTGTGTGTATTATCCCTGTACTGTGACATCGCTGTGTGTATTATCCCTGTACTGTGACATCGCTGTGTGTATTATCCCTGTACTGTGACATCGCTGTGTGTATTATCCCTGTACTGTGACATCGCTGTGTGTATTATCCCTGTACTGTGACATCACTGTGTGTATTATTCCTGTACTGTGACATCAGTGTGTGTATTATCCCTGTACTGTGACATCACTGTGTGTATTATCCCTGTACTGTGACATTACTGTGTGTATTATCTCTGTACTGTGACATCGCTGTGTGTATTATCCCTGTACTGTGACATCACTGTGTGTATTATCTCTGTACTGTGACATCGCTGTGTGTATTATCCCTGTACTGTGACATCACTGTGTGTATTATCCCCTGTACTGTGACATCACTGTGTGTATTATCCCTGTACTGTGACATCGCTGTGTGTATTATCCCTGTACTGTGACATCGCTGTGTGTATTATCCCTGTACTGTGACATCACTGTGTGTATTATTCCTGTACTGTGACATCACTGTCTGTACTATCCCTGTACTGTGACATCACTCGGGGTCATTTACTAACGGCCCGATTCGCGTTTTCCCGACGTGTTACCCGAATATTTCCGATTTGCGCCGCTTGTACATGAATTGCCCCGGGTTTTTGGCGCACGCGATCGGATTGTGGCGCATCGGGGCCGGCATGCGCGCGACAGAAATCGGGGGGGCGTGGCCGAACGAAAACCCGACGTATTCGGAAAAACCGCCGCATTTAAAAACCGAAATGTGTCGCTTGGGAAGCGCTCACCTTCACCTGCTATGGGATGGTGCATTCCGGGGCGTTAAGATTATTTTCGGCGCAGCAGCGCCACCTGGTGGACGGCAGAGGAACTACCTTCTTAAATCCCAGCCGGACCCGAATCCTGTGGAGAGAACGCGCCGCTGGATCGCGAATGGGCCGGGTAAGTAAATCTGCCCCACTGTGTGTATTATCCCTGTACTGTGACATCACTGCGTGTATTATCCCTGTACTGTGACATCACTGTGTGTATTATCCCTGTACTGTGACATCACTGTGTGTATTATCCCTGTACTGTGACATCACTGTGTGTATTATCTCTGTACTGTGACATCGCTGTGTGTATTATCCCTGTACTGTGACATCACTGTGTGTATTATCCCTGTACTGTGACATCACTGTGTGTATTATCCCTGTACTGTGACATCACTGTGTGTATTATCCCTGTACTGTGGCATTACTGTGTGTATTATGCCTGTACTGTGACGTCACTGTGTGTATTATCCCTGTACTGTGACATCGCTGTGTGTATTATCCCTGTACTGTGACATCGCTGTGTGTATTATCCTTGTACTGTGACATCACTGTGTGTATTATCCCTGCACTGTGACATCACTGTGTGTATTATCCCTGTACTGTGACATCACTGTGTGTATTATCCCTGTACTGTGACATCCCTGTGTGTATTATCCCCTGTACTGTGACATCACTCTGTGTATTATCCCCTGTACTGTGACATCACTGTGTGTATTATCTCTGTACTGTGACATCACTGTGTGTATTATCCCCTGTACTGTGACATCACTGTGTGTATTATCCCCTGTACTGTGACATCGCTGTGTGTATAATCCCTGTACTGTGACATCGCTGTGTGTATTATCCTTGTACTGTGACATCGCTGTGTGTATTATCTCTTTACTGTGACATCACTGTGTGTATTATCCCTGTACTGTGACATCACTGTGTGTATTATCTCTGTACTGTGACATCACTGTGTGTATTATCCCTGTACTGTGACATCCCTGTGTGTATTATCCCCTGTACTGTGACATCCCTGTGTGTATTATCCCCTGTACTGTGACATCCCTGTGTGTATTATCTCTGTACTGTGACATCACTGTGTGTATTATCCCCCGTACTGTGACATCCCTGTGTGTATTATCCCCTGTACTGTGACATCACTGTGTGTATTATCCCTGTACTGTGACATCACTGTGTATTATCCCTGTACTGTGACATCACTGTGTGTATTCTCTGTACTGTGACATCACTGTGTGTATTATCCCCTGTACTGTGACATCACTGTGTGTGTTATCCCTGTACTGTGACATCACTGTGTGTATTATCCCTGTACTGTGACATCGCTGTGTGTATTATCCCTGTACTGTGACATCGCTGTGTGTATTATCCCTGTACTGTGACATCGCTGTGTGTATTATCCCTGTACTGTGACATCGCTGTGTGTATTATCCCTGTACTGTGACATCACTGTGTGTATTATTCCTGTACTGTGACATCAGTGTGTGTATTATCCCTGTACTGTGACATCACTGTGTGTATTATCCCTGTACTGTGACATTACTGTGTGTATTATCTCTGTACTGTGACATCGCTGTGTGTATTATCCCTGTACTGTGACATCACTGTGTGTATTATCTCTGTACTGTGACATCGCTGTGTGTATTATCCCTGTACTGTGACATCACTGTGTGTATTATCCCCTGTACTGTGACATCACTGTGTGTATTATCCCTGTACTGTGACATCGCTGTGTGTATTATCCCTGTACTGTGACATCGCTGTGTGTATTATCCCTGTACTGTGACATCACTGTGTGTATTATTCCTGTACTGTGACATCACTGTCTGTACTATCCCTGTACTGTGACATCACTCGGGGTCATTTACTAACGGCCCGATTCGCGTTTTCCCGACGTGTTACCCGAATATTTCCGATTTGCGCCGCTTGTACATGAATTGCCCCGGGTTTTTGGCGCACGCGATCGGATTGTGGCGCATCGGGGCCGGCATGCGCGCGACAGAAATCGGGGGGGCGTGGCCGAACGAAAACCCGACGTATTCGGAAAAACCGCCGCATTTAAAAACCGAAATGTGTCGCTTGGGAAGCGCTCACCTTCACCTGCTATGGGATGGTGCATTCCGGGGCGTTAAGATTATTTTCGGCGCAGCAGCGCCACCTGGTGGACGGCAGAGGAACTACCTTCTTAAATCCCAGCCGGACCCGAATCCTGTGGAGAGAACGCGCCGCTGGATCGCGAATGGGCCGGGTAAGTAAATCTGCCCCACTGTGTGTATTATCCCTGTACTGTGACATCACTGCGTGTATTATCCCTGTACTGTGACATCACTGTGTGTATTATCCCTGTACTGTGACATCACTGTGTGTATTATCCCTGTACTGTGACATCACTGTGTGTATTATCTCTGTACTGTGACATCGCTGTGTGTATTATCCCTGTACTGTGACATCACTGTGTGTATTATCCCTGTACTGTGACATCACTGTGTGTATTATCCCTGTACTGTGACATCACTGTGTGTATTATCCCTGTACTGTGGCATTACTGTGTGTATTATGCCTGTACTGTGACGTCACTGTGTGTATTATCCCTGTACTGTGACATCGCTGTGTGTATTATCCCTGTACTGTGACATCGCTGTGTGTATTATCCTTGTACTGTGACATCACTGTGTGTATTATCCCTGCACTGTGACATCACTGTGTGTATTATCCCTGTACTGTGACATCACTGTGTGTATTATCCCTGTACTGTGACATCCCTGTGTGTATTATCCCCTGTACTGTGACATCACTCTGTGTATTATCCCCTGTACTGTGACATCACTGTGTGTATTATCTCTGTACTGTGACATCACTGTGTGTATTATCCCCTGTACTGTGACATCACTGTGTGTATTATCCCCTGTACTGTGACATCGCTGTGTGTATAATCCCTGTACTGTGACATCGCTGTGTGTATTATCCTTGTACTGTGACATCGCTGTGTGTATTATCTCTTTACTGTGACATCACTGTGTGTATTATCCCTGTACTGTGACATCACTGTGTGTATTATCTCTGTACTGTGACATCACTGTGTGTATTATCCCTGTACTGTGACATCCCTGTGTGTATTATCCCCTGTACTGTGACATCCCTGTGTGTATTATCCCCTGTACTGTGACATCCCTGTGTGTATTATCTCTGTACTGTGACATCACTGTGTGTATTATCCCCCGTACTGTGACATCCCTGTGTGTATTATCCCCTGTACTGTGACATCACTGTGTGTATTATCCCTGTACTGTGACATCACTGTGTATTATCCCTGTACTGTGACATCACTGTGTGTATTCTCTGTACTGTGACATCACTGTGTGTATTATCCCCTGTACTGTGACATCACTGTGTGTGTTATCCCTGTACTGTGACATCACTGTGTATTATCCCTGTACTGTGACATCACTGTGTGTATTATCTCTGTACTGTGACATCGCTGTGTGTATTATCTCTGTACTGTGACATCGCTGTGTGTATTATCTCTGTACTGTGACATCGCTGTGTGTATTATCTCTGTACTGTGACATCGCTGTGTGTATTATCCCCCTGTACTGTGACATCCCTGTGTGTATTATCCCCTGTACTGTGACATCACTGTGTGTATTATCTCTGTACTGTGACATCACTGTGTGTATTATCCCCCGTACTGTGACATCCCTGTGTGTATTATCCCCTGTACTGTGACATCACTGTGTGTATTATCCCTGTACTGTGACATCACTGTGTATTATCCCTGTACTGTGACATCACTGTGTGTATTCTCTGTACTGTGACATCACTGTGTGTATTATCCCCTGTACTGTGACATCCCTGTGTGTGTTATCCCTGTACTGTGACATCACTGTGTGTGTTATCCCTGTACTGTGACATCACTGTGTGTGTTATCCCTGTACTGTGACATCGCTGTGTGTATTATCTCTGTACTGTGACATCGCTGTGTGTATTATCTCTGTACTGTGACATCGCTGTGTGTATTATCCCTGTACTGTGACATCACCGTGTGTATTATCCCTGTACTGTGAGTAATATCCCTGTACTGTGACATCACTGTGTGTATTATCTCTGTACTGTGACATCACTGTGTGTATTATCCCTGTACTGTGACATCACTGTGTATTATCCCTGTACTGTGACATCACTGTGTGTATTCTCTGTACTGTGACATCACTGTGTGTATTATCCCCTGTACTGTGACATCCCTGTGTGTGTTATCCCTGTACTGTGACATCACTGTGTGTGTTATCCCTGTACTGTGACATCGCTGTGTGTATTATCTCTGTACTGTGACATCGCTGTGTGTATTATCTCTGTACTGTGACATCGCTGTGTGTATTATCCCTGTACTGTGACATCACCGTGTGTATTATCCCTGTACTGTGAGTAATATCCCTGTACTGTGACATCACTGTGTGTATTATCTCTGTACTGTGACATCACTGTGTGTATTATCCCTGTACTGTGACATCACTGTGTGTATACTGTGACATCACTGTGTGTATTATTCCTGTACTGTGACATCACTGTATGTATTATCTCTGTACTGTGACATCACTGTGTGTATTATCCCTGTACTGTGACATCACTGTGTGTATTACCCCTGTACTGTGACATCACTGTGTGTATTATCCCTGTACTATGACATCTCTGTGTGTATTATCTCTGTACTGTGACATCACTGTATGTATTATCCCTGTACTGTGACATCACTGTGTATTATCTCTGTACTGTGACATCACTGTGTGTATTATCCCTGTACTGTGACATCACTGTGTGTATACTGTGACATCACTGTGTGTATTATTCCTGTACTGTGACATCACTGTATGTATTATCTCTGTACTGTGACATCACTGTGTGTATTATCCCTGTACTATGACATCTCTGTGTGTATTATCTCTGTACTGTGACATCACTGTATGTATTATCCCTGTACTGTGACATCACTGTATGTATTATCCCTGTACTGTGACATCACTGTATGTATTATCCCTGTACTGTGACATCACTGTGTGTATTATCCCTGTACTGTGACATCACTGTGAGTATTACCCCTGTACTGTGACATCACTGTGTGTATTATCCCTGTACTGTGACATCACTGTGTGTATTATCCCTGTACTGTGACATCACTGTGTGTATTATCCCTGTACTGTGACATCACTGTGAGTATTACCCCTGTACTGTGACATCACTGTGTGTATTACCCCTGTACTGTGACATCGCTGTGTGTATTACCCCTGTACTGTGACATCGCTGTGTGTATTATCCCTGTACTGTGACATCGCTGTGTGTATTATCCCTGTACTGTGACATCGCTGTGTGTATTATCCCTGTACTGTGACATCACTGTGTATTATCTCTGTACTGTGACATCACTGTGTGTATTATCCCTGTACTGTGACATCACTGTGTGTATTATCCCTGTACTGTGACATCACTGTGTGTATTATCCCTGTACTGTGACATCACTGTGTGTATTATCCCTGTACTGTGACATCACTGTGTGTATTATTCCTGTACTGTGACATCACTGTGTGTATTATCCCTGTACTGTGACATCACTGTGTGTATTATCCCTGTACTGTGACATCACTGTGTGTATTATCCCTGTACTGTGACATCACTGTGTGTATTATCCCTGTACTGTGACATCACCGTGTGTATTATCCCTGTACTGTGACATCACTGTGTATTATCCCTGTACTTTTACTGTACTGTGTGTATTATCCCTGTACTGTGACATCACCGTGTGTATTATCCCTGTACTTTTACTGTACTGTGTGTATTATCCCTGTACTGTGAGTAATATCCCTGTACTGTGACATCACTGTGTGTATTATCCCTGTACTGTGACATCACTGTGTGTATTATCCCTGTACTGTGACATCACTGTGTGTATTACCCCTGTACTGTGACATCACTGTGTGTATTATCCCTGTGCTATGACATCTCTGTGTGTATTATCTCTGTACTGTGACATCACTGTGTGTATTATCCCTGTACTGTGACATTACTGTGTGTATTATCCCTGTACTGTGACATCGCTGTGTGTATTATCCCTGTAATGTGACATCACTGTATGTATTTTCCCTGTACTGTGACATCACTGTGTGTATTATCCCTGTACTGTGACATCACTGTGAGTATTACCCCTGTACTTTGACATCACTGTGTGTATTATCCCTGTACTGTGACATCACTGTGTATTATCCCTGTACTTTTACTGTACTGTGTGTATTATCCCTGTACTGTGACATCACCGTGTGTATTATCCCTGTACTTTTACTGTACTGTGTGTATTATCCCTGTACTGTGAGTAATATCCCTGTACTGTGACATCACTGTGTGTATTATCCCTGTACTGTGACATCACTGTGTGTATTATCCCTGTACTGTGACATCACTGTGTATTATCTCTGTACTGTGACATCACTGTGTGTATTATCCCTGTACTGTGACATCACTGTGTGTATTACCCCTGTACTGTGACATCACTGTGTGTATTATCCCTGTGCTATGACATCTCTGTGTGTATTATCCCTGTACTGTGACATCACTGTGTGTATTATCTCTGTACTGTGACATCACTGTGTGTATTATCCCTGTACTGTGACATCACTGTGTGCATTATCTCTGTACTGTGACATCACTGTGTGCATTATCTCTGTACTGTGACATCACTGTGTGCATTATCCCTGTACTGTGACATCACCGTGTGCATTATCCCTGTACTGTGACATCACCGTGTGTATTATCCCTGTACTGTGACATCACCGTGTGTATTATCCCTGTACTGTGACATCACCGTGTGTATTATCCCTGTACTGTGACATCACCGTGTGTATTATCCCTGTACTGTGACATCACCGTGTGTATTATCCCCTGTACTGTGACATCACCGTGTGTATTATCCCCTGTACTGTGACATCACCGTGTGTATTATCCCCTGTACTGTGACATCACTGTGTGTATTATCCCTGTACTGTGACATCACTGTGTGTATTATCTCTGTACTGTGACATCACTGTGTGCATTATCTCTGTACTGTGACATCACTGTGTGTATTATCCCTGTACTGTGACATCACCGTGTGTATTATCCCTGTACTGTGACATCACCGTGTGTATTATCCCTGTACTGTGACATCACCGTGTGTATTATCCCTGTACTGTGACATCACCGTGTGTATTATCCCTGTACTGTGACATCACCGTGTGTATTATCCCTGTACTGTGACATCACCGTGTGTATTATCCCCTGTACTGTGACATCACCGTGTGTATTATCCCCTGTACTGTGACATCACTGTGTGTATTATCCCCTGTACTGTGACATCACTGTGTGTATTATCCCTGTACTGTGACATCACTGTGTGTATTATCTCTGTACTGTGACATCACTGTGTGCATTATCTCTGTACTGTGACATCACTGTGTGCATTATCTCTGTACTGTGACATCACTGTGTGTATTATCCCTGTACTGTGACATCACTGTGTGTATTATCCCTGTACTGTGACATCACTGTGTGTATTATCCCTGTACTGTGACATCACTGTGTGTATTATCCCTGTACTGTGACATCACTGTGTGCATTATCTCTGTACTGTGACATCACTGTGTGTATTATCCCTGTACTGTGACATCACTGTGTGTATTATCCCTGTACTGTGACATCACTGTGTGTATTATCCCTGTACTGTGACATCACCGTGTGTATTATCCCTGTACTGTGACATCACTGTGTGTATTATCCCTGTACTGTGACATCACCGTGTGTATTATCCCTGTACTGTGACATCACTGTGTGTATTATCCCTGTACTGTGACATCACTGTGTGTATTATCCCTGTACTGTGACATCACTGTGTATTATCCCTGTACTGTGACATCACTGTGTGTATTATCCCTGTACTGTGACATCACTGTGTGTATTATCCCTGTACTGTTACTGTACTGTGTTTATGAACATGCTTTGACATGCTGGTATTTTTAGTTCAAATTAAATATTCTTCCCTCCTTTATATGAAGGGTCAGATTCTCCTGCAGCTTTTATGTACTACATGTCGCTGCTCCATAATTATCTATTCTGTCCTTATGCTGCGGCTCCACACGATGGAAACTCATTCATCACCACAAGTACATGACAGAATTCATAGAGGCCAAGAAAGACTAATGCTGGATCAAACCTGAGGAACCGACATGTGACCACGAGGCAAATACCAAATATGTCACCTTACAGCGGTCACTGTATCTACATATTTGTACACAGTGGGGCAGATTTACTTACCCGGTCCATTAGCGATCCAGAGGCGCGTTCTCTGCGGTGGATTCGGGTCTTCCAGCGATTCACTAAGGCAGTTCCTCCGACGTCCACCAGGTGTCACTGCTGCGCTGAAGTCCGCTGAGGCCCGCCGGAGTTCACAATGTTATACTTGGTGAAGGTAAGCGCGTGTCCCGCGACACTTTTTTTTTCTCTAAATGCGGCGGTTTCTCCGAATCCGTCGGGTTTTCGCTTGGCCACGCCGCCCGATTTCCGCCGCCGATGCGCCACAATCCGATTGCGTGCGCCAAAAAAACAGGGCAATACAGGGAAAATTGGCGCAAATATTCGGGTAACACGTATGGAAAAAGTGAATCGGGCCCTTAGTAAATGACCCCCAGTGACTGCACCAGCAGCAGAATAGTGAGTGCAGCTCTGGTGTATCTCGTTAAGCTCTGTCTGTTGCTGTGAGAGGCTGTGTGCTGCTGCTGCTCTGAGCTCCAAGCAGGTTACATCTCCACCTGGGGCCTTCTCTCTCCTCTCCCAGGGAGGGTTTCCAGGCATGAGCCAGAGCGGCAAGCCCCAGGCTCCTGCTTCCCGGGCCAGGCCGGCGGGGGGCAGGGGTAGCCAGCTACCGGCCAGCGCAATGGAGGACTCAGGGGTCTCAGTCGTAGCAATGCGGCTCCTACTCCCCCTGAGAAGCGGAGAACCCAGAAGCTGGATGCCCATGTTGGTGCGGGTGAGAGCGGTCCTTCCAGGGCTGGAGCCATGAAGCGGAGTGCTCACAGAGGTAAGGCTGACCATGCGGGGGGAGGCTGGGCAGTGCAGGGGCCCCGGGAGTCATTGTCCACCTATGCCTCCCGGGTCCAGAGCCACCTCTGAGTATGAAGAGGCGACCAAGACCATCAGGAGGCTCCGAGAGGAGCTGCGATGTGCCAGGGCGAACACAGCGCCAAAGAAAAAAAATGGAAATTAATGGAGAAATTAATCGTCTAAAAGCAGAGATTGATAAGCTGAATAAAAGAAAGACCTTTTATATGTGAGAATAGCGGACCGTTTAAGGAAAAACTGATTAATGATGATAGATTTGCTCAAATGGCTGATAACAGAGAGAAAAGGCTGATGGGTTTGCAGCCTGCGAGCCAGGTGGAGGAGGATGATGATGATTATGACGAGCAGCAGGACACACCTGGCGGCCTGCTGATCTTCCTGCAGGCCCCCAGGTGTGTCATCATCAACCTCGTGCAGTGGGCCCCCTGCAGGACAGCCAGCAGTAACACCTCGCTCGGGGGAGGACAGTGACACCGGCAGCCAGGGAGGGGCGCTCATGGCGCAGATCCGGCTACTTGAGTCCCCAGTGCACATGGAGAACTTTTGGTGATGAGTTCCCGGAGGAAGCCGCTGGGGAGAGCAGTCGGAGGAGGGCGTAGAAGACCAGGCCCAAGCAGCAAGAAGAGGTACGTTTCATCTTTACCCCCCTCCCTGTACACCCCCCCGGGCAAAGCGCAGGGTCAGCTCACTGTGCAAGCCCTGCTACCCAAACCCCCCCGAGTTCTGCTGTGGACCCGGTGCAAAGGTGTAGGGAGATTACAGATAAACCTGATGTGGCGATGGGCTTTGTCTCTGTTTGCCCGTGGTCGGCTTATCAATCGCATGCGTTTGATAACAGGACAATAAAATTTTATTTGGTGTTGGGGATGAACCAAGTAGGTGAAGAAAAGCGGCGCCTAATACTTGCGAAGGATCGGCGGCAAATATTACCCAATTATAACAAAACTAGATTAACATCTGCTACTGATGATGCGGAGGGCACAAGTGTGGGGGTCCCCTCGGGGCAATGCTCTAAAGGGGGACCCTCGTCCCTTGTGCCTGAAGATGCGGAGGTGGTCATGCCCCCTATTTCCCTCATGCCCCCTAATGTTGCTGCTGGTCCAGCTGGAGCAAATGCTGGTGTGAGTGGTGCAAAAACATTACCAGTTATGGGAGTGAGTGATGGAGTGACTGGTGGTGCGAGTGGCATGGAGGTGGGTAATGTTAATGTGGTGGGTGCAGGGGTTGGTCCGGTTGGCGGCCCCTATTAAGAGCTATGCCAGTGTTGCTGCTGGGGGAAGTAGGATTCCATCATCCTCGTCTCTGGGCTCTGGGGATGGCTTTTTGCAACGGCGCCTCCTGCAGGCCTTACAGAAGGGAGAAAGGACGATCAATGTAGCGGGGCAGGAGGTTGATTTGTCGTTTTGGATAGAGAGGCACGGCCTGTCTGCCTTCCGAGAGCAAAGAGGCAGGGAGACACCATGGTCGCTCCCGACAACCGGGCCGGGTGCTAACCGTAGGAATGTGGTCCGTCTTCGGTGGCGTGGCAGTGATGTGTGTCCCCCTCGGGCACGGGTAGTTGAGCTGCTGCTGAAGATGGACTTCAAGGCGGCTGACATCTTTGACTTGATCCATCCCTATGGTACATCTGAGTTTGATATCAGCTTTGTTCGGCCGGAGGGGCTTGAGCTCTTCTGCTCCAACTATGAGCTGAGATACAACGAGCCCGAGTGGCGGGACTTTGCTGTGCAAGCAGTGTCCCGCCAGAGCGAACTCAAGAAAGTGACCGTTTTTACCCGTAACAAATCACTATCTTGCTTTGACATCATGACCTGGATGAATCGTTATGGAGAGGTACTGGGAGTACCAGAGAAAAATCGTGACGAGTATGGTATCTGGTCAGGGGCCTGGACCTTCATGGTGAAGTTGAGGCGTTCAGGTAACTCAGTCGCCCACATCCCTTCATCAGCCTTCCTGGGGAGGGATCGGATCGGATCCTGATCTTCTACCGGGGGCAGCCTAAGCTGTGTCACAGGTGCAGTGACCCCACACATTTCAGCGCAAACTGCACCGTGCAGAAGTGTGCGTTGTGTGGGGGTGTCGGCCATCTCGCTGCTCCTGTACAGGGCAGATTAGGTGTAACCTGTGTGGTGATCTCGGTCACCCGTACAGTCGTTGTCCTCTTTCCTTCGCTAATGCGGGCTCAACCTCAGCGGATGAAAGCCATGAGGCTGAATCTGCTGGGGAGGGGACTAGCAGAGGCGGAGGAATGGAGGGGCCAGGGAAGAAAGACAGGAAAAAGACGCCAGCCCAGCTAAGGCGTCTAGAAAAGCGTCAACAGGAGAGAGAGCGGGGGGAGTCTCGGGCTGCTGGGACAACCTCTGGCGCTATCCTGGAGACCACACCTGTCGCTGAGGCCCCAGGGGATGATGTACTGGATGAGGAGGTCAGGAGGATCGAGAGAGAGGAAGGTGCCACGTCCTCAGACTCCTCCCATTATGAGAGTATGGACGAGGATAATAGGGCGTGGCTAGAGGAAAAGCGTAAGCGTGGCGCCAAAAAGAAGAAAAAGGGTAAAAAGAAGGGAGATGTAAGATCTTCTCCCTCCCTGACTAAGGTACCCAAGGAAAGTGCAACCGACCCCCCCGCTGGTCGAACTTTCAAATCGATTCCTGGCCCTGGATGGAGCCTCTCCTGCCGATGGAGGGGCAGAGGGTGAAGGGGCGGAGGGGCCTTCAGGGGGTGCCGAGTCTCCCCCTGGGGAGTCAGGGTCCTCAGAAGGGGAGACTGGCCCAGAGTCTGGAGACGAGGATGAGGGGGCAGGTCCTGGATCTGCCCCTGAAGCATCAGAGGTGCGGGAGATGGACACCACAATATGTCTAAAAAGGGGGTGTTCATTTCCCGAGGGTGGTGGTAAGATGGGTAAAAAGAAAGCCGTCTAACTCAATCACTCATGATGGCGGCACCCACTCCGTTGACGCTGGCGTCCATTAATGTCGCCAGCATTAAGTCTGATGCGGCTAGATTTGCGGCCTTTGATTTTCTCGGCCGTGTTGAAGCCGACATTTTATTTTTGCAGGAGACCAGGCTGCCAGATTTGGCGGCCGTGTTTAAAGCTAAGAGGGAATGGAGACACGGGCCTTCCTATTGGTCTCTTGCGGCCGAGCCGTATAGCGGAGTGGCGGTCCTTTTTACCGCACCGGTAGAATGCAGACGAGTTATTGAGTTAGAAATGGGGAGGTGCCTGATCCTGGATGTCCTCATGAAGGGACAAGAACTTCGCCTAATTAACATCTATGGTCCCCAGTCCAAGTGGGACAGGAAGTGTCTCTTTATGAGGATCAAGCCCTACCTTTTTACAAGTCGGCAGGTGGTCTTTGGAGGGGACTTCAATGCTGTCACGAGGTCCCAGGATAGGGGAGGTTCCAGAGACAAGCTGACTTATGATAGCGTCGCTCTTAATAGCATAGCTAGTGAGGCTCGCCTGGTGGATGTCCACATCCGGCACACCCCAGGCCACGCGGGGTTCACCTATTATAGGGGTAGCTGCAGGTCTAGAATAGACAGGTTTTATTTAAAGGAGGAAGCCATTTCTTCACCAGTTTCTGTTGTTGAGGTGGAGTTCTCCGACCACTGTCTAATTCGTCTCTCCTGGAAGAAGCGGAGATCAGACAATCCTTTGAGGACTTTCTTCAGAGCCAGGTACCATTGCTGGGCCTTTGTAGCAGTAAGTCAGAGTGGTGGGAGATGCTCAAGAAAAGGGTGGCGAGATTCTTCCGCCAGCTCTCGAGCCTCAGGAGCCTGGACAGGTACCGCCTGTATCAGGGCCTGAGGAGGAAACTCGAGCATCTCGTCTCGACTGGAGGTAGTCGTGAGGACATCTCCAGAGTGAAATCCTTGCTGAAGAGGTGTCAGTACGATAGACACGCATCTTTGGTTTTTGAGAGGGATTACGGGAAATACCGCTCGCCCGACCCTTACAGAAACTGCAAGATGTCAGTGAATGGTAAAGTTGTCACAGGACTGGTTGACAGTACGTGATCCCTGAAAAGGTCCAGATCGGGGATCCTGGAGGTCGTCAGATCCTTCTACTCACACCTCTTGGGTCTGGGAAGGTGGGAGATCAGGACCATGTCGAGGAAACTCCTTGACAGGAGGGTTCTGTTGACCCATTTCCAGAAGCCTCTGGCCCTCAGGGATTGCCCAAGTCGGGATGTGGGGGTGGGTTTGAGTTTGTTGAATTCCATCAGGATCCCCTTGAAGTTTTGGGATGTGACTTGGCGCTGCTTCCATGGAAAGCTGTGTGTGAGGGACAATCTGAAGTGTAGGAGCTCTGAGGAAAGGGGTTGTCCCCGGGAGGAGTGCGGTGGTCTGCTGGAGAGCATGGACCACTTCCTGCTTCAGTGCCCCTTTAACACAGAGGTGTACAACCGGGTGGGCGCTTCCATCCATTGGCCCGGGTTGGCCGGTCTCTCCTATGCGGAGTGGGCCTATGGAGCATTCAGAGGCCTGGGTGGCCGGGACCGCTGCACGTTATTCCTAGTCAGTCTAGTGGTCAGGTACCACACGTGGAACGCACGGTGTTTAGTATCGACGCAGCGTAAAACCCTCCCGGTGGATGAGGTGGTTAGGAACATTCTGGGTGACCTGGTGAAGGTGCGCTCTCTGGAGTATGAGAGGCTGGGCACGGGGAGGGCCTCTCTCCTTTGGAGGGGGTTCTCCTTTAGTGTCCCTTAGTCTGTCATCTCCTCTCCTGGTGTGGGGCTGATGCTGCACAGTAGATTTTTGTTTTGTATCTGAGCATGTAGTGATGTAGGGCTTGCAGGCACCGAACCTGGGCTTTATGTGGTTTGGATTTGTTATTTGTTGATATGTTTAATGTGTTCGTATCTTTTGTACAGTGTGTATTTATGTAGTTATATGTAGTTATAGTTAATGTGTATGTAGGTTGGTTGGTTTTGGGGTGTTGGTGTTAGGGTGTTAGGTTGGGAGGGGGGTGGACGGGACTTGGACTTTATGATCCTGGGCACTGGTCTGGACTATATAGCGCAAACTTTGGACGTTAGACCAGTGTCTGGGTGGGAGGGTGATGGGCGTGGGATTTAGTTAGTTATAGTTAATGTTTTTATTTCCTGTTTGTCTTTTTTTTTTTTTGCTGTGTATTCTTTAGTTATTTATGGGGGCGGGGGGAAATATATAAAAAATTACATAAAAAAAAAATTAGGTGGTGGGATTTGGTGAAGGTTTTGTTTTATAATGCTGATTGTGTGGTGTGTGTGTGGCTGGGCCAGGAGATTTTCGTAAGACTCTTTTAGTTTGTATTATTGTTTTGTTGTTGTTATTATTATTATTGTTTTATTTTGCCAGAAGTTATGGCTTGATTTATGTTTATGATTGTTATGTTTTTCATTTTTATATATAAAATAAAAGATCTACAGGATGTAACTCAGGATCAGTACAGGATAAGTAATGTCATGTATGTACACAGTGACTGCACCAGCAGCAGAATAGTGAGTGCAGCTCTGGAGTATAATACAGGATGTAACTCAGGATCAGTACAGGATAAGTAATGTCATGTATGTACACAGTGACTGCACCAGCAGCAGAATAGTGAGTGCAGCTCTGGAGTATAATACAGGATGTAACTCAGGATCAGTACAGGATAAGTAATGTCATGTATGTACACAGTGACTGCACCAGCAGCAGAATAGTGAGTAAAGCTCTGGGGTATAATACTGGATGTAACTCAGGATCAGTACAGGATAAGTAATGTCATGTATGTACACAGTGACTGCACCAGCAGCAGAATAGTGAGTGCAGCTCTGGTGTATAATACAGGATGTAACTGAGGATCAGTACAGGATAAGTAATGTCATGTATGTACACAGTGACTACACCAGCAGCAGAATAGTGAGTGCAGCTCTGGGGTATAATACAGGATGTAACTCAGGATCAGTACAGGATAAGTAATGTCATGTATGTACACAGTGACTGCACCAGCAGCAGAATAGTGAGTGCAGCTCTGGAGTATAATACAGGATGTAACTCAGGATCAGTACAGGATAAGTAATGTCATGTATGTACACAGTGACTGCACCAGCAGCAGAATAGTGAGTGCAGCTCTGGAGTATAATACACGATGTAACTCAGGATCAGTACAGGATAAGTAATGTCATGTATGTACACAGTGACTGCACCAGCAGCAGAATAGTGAGTGCAGCTCTGGGGTATAATACAGGATGTAACTCAGGATCAGTACAGGATAAGTAATGTCATGTATGTACACAGTGACTGCACCAGCAGCAGAATAGTGAGTGCAGCTCTGGAGTATAATACAGAATGTAACTCAGGATCAGTACAGGATAAGTAATGTCATGTATGTACACAGTGACTGCACCAGCAGCAGAATAGTGAGTGCAGCTCTGGAGTATAATACAGGATGTAACTCAGGATCAGTACAGGATAAGTAATGTCATGTATGTACACAGTGACTGCACCAGCAGCAGGATAGTGAGTGCAGCTCTGGAGTATAATACAGGATGTAACTCAGGATCAGTACAGGATAAGTAATGTCATGTATGTACACAGTGACTGCACCAGCAGCAGAATAGTGAGTGCAGCTCTGGGGTATAATACAGGATGTAACTCGGGATCAGTACAGGATAAGTAATGTCATGTATGTACACAGTGACTACACCAGCAGCAGAATAGTGAGTGCAGCTCTGGGGTATAATACAGGATGTAACTCAGGATCAGTACAGGATAAGTAATGTCATGTATGTACACAGTGACTGCACCAGCAGCAGAATAGTGAGTGCAGCTCTGGAGTATAATACACAATGTAACTCAGGATCAGTACAGGATAAGTAATGTCATGTATGTACACAGTGACTGCACCAGCAGCAGAATAGTGAGTGCAGCTCTGGGGTATAATACAGGATGTAACTCAGGATCAGTACAGGATAAGTAATGTCATGTATGTACACAGTGACTGCACCAGCAGCAGAATAGTGAGTACATACTAGATGGATTTGCTATTCGGTGCTCAGGGAAAGCTGGGTGCCTCCTGGTTTAGCAGCCATGTTCCTTATCCTCTGGGGTTACATGTGAGAGGAGAAGCAGGATGTTTCCTCTGTATTATATGTCAGTCACAGACCCGGGGAATAGTGGGAGAAACGTGTGAGGAGAAGATAAGGAACAAAGAAAAGGCTGAAATTACAGAAAACGCAGCAGTATAGTGGAGACGAGGCCGGAGAATGGAGAGGAGCGGAAGATAAAACTGAAGGAAGCTTGAAAGGAATGTGAGCGGCTCCTCCTGTCATGGAGACGCAGAATTATCCTTAGAGGGAAGGTCCTCTGCCTTTATCAGAACATGAATACAAGTTATTAGGAGTCTCCTCTCACTCACCTGGAGATCTGGCAGAAGAACATAGCGGACCATGGAGAGGAGCTTCCATCTATACCATATTTCACACCAATGTCTGTCCTCTCATGGCCATAGGGGGGCGCAGTCGCACAGGGGTCACTGTACTGAAGGTCACAAAAGCACCACATAAGAAGATGTCTGTATTATACCTGTCACATCAGGAAACCTGTCACATCAGGAAGCCAGTTTCCTCATGTTATCTGTTGTAACCACTAAGCCAGTTGATTCATGTTATCATTTGTAACCACAAATCCAGTTGCCACCTGTTATCCTTTATAACCACTAAGCCAGTTGTTTCATGTTATATTTTGTAACTACTAAGCTGAATGCCTCATGTCATCATCTGTAACCACTAAGCCAGTTGCCTCATGTTACCTGTTGTAACCACTAAGCCAGTTGATTCATATTATCATTTGTAACCACAAAGCCAGTTGCCACCTGTTATCCTTTGTAACCCTTAAGCCAGTTGATTTGTGTTATCCTTTGTAACCACTAAGCTGGTTGCCTCATGGCATCATTTGTAACCACTAAGCCAGTTTCCTCATGTTATCTGTTGTAACTACTAAGCCAGTTGATTCATGTTATCATTTGTAACCACAAATCCAGTTGCCACCTGCTAACCTTTATAACCACTAAGCCAGTTGTTTCATGTTATATTTTGTAACTACTAAGCTGAATGCCTCATGTCATCATCTGTAACCACTAAGTCAGTTGCCTCATGTTACCTGTTGTAACCACTAAGCCAGTTGATTCATATTATCATTTGTAACCACAAAGCCAGTTGCCACCTGTTATCCTTCATAACCACTAATCTTTAATCAGCAAGCCATTTGTTTCTTGTTTTTTTCTGTAACCACTAAGCACGCTGATAATTAGCCGATAAGACAGTTTCTTGTTGTCTTTTGTGGTCTGGTTGCTAGTTTCTGCACAGATCACACGCCTAATTAAGGCCTTTAATAACTTGACTTGTGCTGCAAATTACAAGCCCTCAGTTACTTTAATTAAACTTTTCTAAAAAAAAAAGTTATATCCTCTCTATGCATCAAAGTAGTTGTGTAACCACTAAGCCAGTTTCCTAATTTACCTCTGAAATGACAAGGCCGGTTGCTTGTTGTTAGTATCTGTGAGCACTAGGCCTTTTGCCCATTTTTCTAGCCTCTGTAACCACTAAGCCAGTTGCCTCTTGTGCACCTTTGTAACCACTAAGCCAGTTGCCTCTTGTGCACCTTTGTAACCACTAAGCCAGTTGCCTCTTGTGCACCTTTGTAACCACTAAGCCAGTTGCCTCTTGTGCACCTTTGTAACCACTAAGCCAGTTGCCTCTTGTGCACCTTTGTAACCACTAAGCCAGATGCCTTTGGTTTGCTGCAGTAACCATTGAGCCAGATGCCTCAGTGAAGTTTTTAAAAAGTACAACTCATCCAGTAAAAAACAAGCTCTTGGTTTGACTGAAATTTTTTAAGAAGGCAAAGTTCTCGGAATCAGAGGATGTGGATATTTTTCTTAAAGGAGTCTAAAAGGGGTCAGGAAATAAATTTGGTGAGAAAGTAGATTGTATCCGGATGATAAGAATGAACGGCTGATGTGACGATGACTGGAGACTCCTCTGAGCGTCTTTCATGATGTGTAATCTCCACGTCTCCCTCTCATGTCATCAGTCTCGCAATTTCCATTGTCTGAGATAACCGAATGCTCAACGTTTGATGAGCAAATCTCTCACAAAATACAAAAACCAACTTCTCCGCCGACGAGAGGAAGACTCCACCGAGGGTCAATTATGGGGAATTCTTAACTAGAAGGAATTAAACTCACTGCACAGATAAGAGAAAGCAATCATCCCAAAATAAGCCCTGATTACAGCCAGCGATAGACGGGGGCGCCGCATCCCAACCGCAGAGAAACCCAAATCACTACATTACAGTATTCTAAGGAGGAAACTGCCAATACAATCAATGTCTCCTACACATGGATATAAGATGAAACGTGACATCCCATATGCATAGGGGGCAGTATTATAGTAGTTATATTCCTGTACATAGGGGGCAGTATTATAGTAGTTATATTCTTGTACATAGGGGGCAGTATTATAGTAGTTATATTCCTGTACATAGGGGGCAGTATTATAGTAGTTATATTCTTGTACATATGGGGCAGTATTATAGTAGTTATATTCCTGTACATAGGGGGAAGTATTATAGTAGTTATATTCTTGTACATAGGGGGCAGTATTATAGTAGTTATATTCCTGTACATAGGGGACAGTATTATAGTAGTTATATTCCTGTACATAGGAGGCAGTATTATAGTAGTTATATTCTTGTACATAGGGGGCAGTATTATAGTAGTTATATTCTTGTACATAGGGGGCAGTATTATAGTAGTTATATTCTTGTACATAGGGGGCAGTATTATAGTAGTTATATTCTTGTACATAGGGGGCAGTATTATAGTAGTTATATTCTTGTACATAGGGGGCAGTATTATAGTAGTTATATTCTTGTACATAGGGGGCAGTATTATAGTAGTTATATTCTTGTACATAGGGGGCAGTATTATAGTAGTTATATTCTTGTACATAGGGGGCAGTATTATAGTAGTTATATTCTTGTACATAGGGGGCAGTATTATAGTAGTTATATTCTTGTACATAGGGGGCAGTATTATAGTAGTTATATTCTTGTACATGGGGGGGGGCAGTATTATAGTAGTTATATTCTTGTACATGGGGGGGGGCAGTATTATAGTAGTTATATTCTTGTACATGGGGGGGGGGCAGTATTATAGTAGTTATATTCTTGTACATGGGGGGCGGTATTATAGTAGTTATAGTCTTGTACATAGGGGGCGGTATTATAGTAGTTATATTCCTGTGCATAGGGGGCGGTATTATAGTAGTTATAGTCTTGTACATAGGGGGCGGTATTGTAGTAGTTATATTCTTGTACATAGGGGGCAGTATTATAGTAGTTATATTCTTGTACATAGGGGGCGGTATTATAGTAGTTATATTCTTGTACATAGGGGGCAGTATTATAGTAGTTATATTCTTGTATATCGGGAGCAGTATTATAGTAGTTATATTCTTGTACATAGGAGACAGTATTATAGTAGTTATATTCTTGTAAGTAGGGGGCAGTATTTTAGTAGTTATATTCTTGTATATCGGGAGCAGTATTATAGTAGTTATATTCTTGTACATAGAGGGCAGTATTATAGTAGTTATATTCTTGTACATAGGGGGCAGTATTATAGTAGTTATATTCTTGTACATAGGGAGCAGTATTATAGTAGTTATATTCTTGTATATCGGGAGCAGTATTATAGTAGTTATATTCTTGTACATAGGGAGCAGTATTATAGTAGTTATATGCTTGTATATCGGGAGCAGTATTATAGTAGTTATATTCCTGTACATAGGGGGCAGTATTATAGTAGTTATATGCTTGTACATAGGAGGCAGTATTATAGCAGTTATATTCCTGAACACAGGGGGCAGTATTATAGTAGTTATATTCCTGTACATAGGGGGCAGTATTATAATAGTTATATTCTCGTACATAGGGGGCAGTATTATAGTAGTTATATTCTTGTACATAGGGGGCAGTATTATAGTAGTTATATTCTTGTACATAGGGGCAGTATTATAGTAGTTACATTCTTGTACATAGGGGGCTGTATTATAGTAGTTATATTCTTGTACATATGGGGCTGTATTATAGTAGTTATAGTCTTGTACATAGGGGGCAGTATTATAGTAGTTATAGTCTTGTACATGGGGGGGCGGTATTATAGTAGTTATAGTCTTGTACATAGGGGGCGGTATTATAGTAGTTATATTCCTGTGCATAGGGCGCGGTATTATAGTAGTTATAGTCTTGTACATAGGGGGCGGTATTATAGTAGTTATATTCTTGTACATAGGGGGCAGTATTATAGTAGCTATATTCTTGTATATCGGGAGCAGTATTATAGTAGTTATATTCTTGTACATAGGGGACAGTATTATAGTAGTTATATTCTTGTATATCGGGAGCAGTATTATAGTAGTTATATCCTTGTACATAGGGGGCAGTAATATAGTAGTTATATTCCTGTACATAGGGGGCAGTATTATAGTAGTTATATTCTTGTACATAGGGAGCAGTATTATAGTAGTTATATTCTTGTACATAGGGGGAGTATTATAGTAGTTATATTCTAGTACATAGGGAGCAGTATTATAGTAGTTATATTCTTGTATATAGGGAGCAGTATTATACTGGACATGTTTGTCTATATAGTTATATTTGCTCCATAGTCTCCATTTTGAGATCTTATGAAGCATAACTGATCAGGCAGAGGATTCTATAGAATAATCCGCAGTATTATTGAGGCCAGTGGTAATGAGACTTTTGGCTGTGTTCCCGAGAGGCGGTAGGATATGACATCCTGGACTCTCTTTTATTATTTCAAATGTCATTTAGTTCATTAATTAATTTTATCCAGGAGCCGCCTACGGGGGAACTCCGCAGCCATGCAAACTGAGGGACATATTCAGAAGTAGTCAATGTGTGTCAGAATGATTGGATTGGAGAGTAACCTTCTGGCAGCGGAGGGGTTAATGATTCGCGTTCTTCCTTGCAGCCATAACACATCTGTCCATCTGTTATGTAACGCTATGATAATAATGCAGCGGTATGAGGGTCCCTATGACAGTCCAACCTGCAGTCTCCCGTGACCCCGCGAGGTGACCAGTGGATACAATGGTTAATAGGCCACAGGAAAACCTTGTTAACAGGAGGTCTCCGGATATCACTGCGCATGGAATATAATAGAAATATAACCTGAAAAGACAGTTGCATAGCAACTGGAGCTGTATTCCCATTGATGGTACCTGACCCGATTTCCCACAAGGCAGCGGGAGGACACCTGGGTCTACAAGACCTCGACTACACCGACCAGTCCTGTTACCCCCGAGGAGAACACCTGGGGAAAGAATACAACCAGAAAGATCTATATATTTACTATCTATCTCGTATTAATCTATCTACCTCATATCAATCTATATATCTCCTATCTATCTATCTCCTATCTATCTATCTCCTATCTATCTATCTCATATCTATCTATCTCCTATCTATCTATATATCTCATATCTATCTATTTATCTATCCATCCATCTACCTTATATCAATCTCATAGCTAAGTTAGCTTAATTAGCTTGAATAGCAGAGGCTGGACCCCATAGCTGACCTTTGAATAGGGCCCCCATCACATACATACATATTTATACAACCACAATCATTTATACTCTCATACACAGATATACAGCATATACACACACATCCAGTATATACAACATACACATATACAGAATATATACACACACCTTCAGTATATACAACATGCACACACGTATACATCATATATACACACAGACATGAAGTATATACAACATACACAGATATACAGCATATACACATACATCCAGTTTATACAACACACACATATACAGCATATACACACACACATCCAGTATATACAACATATACAGCATATGTACACACACATCCAGTTTATACAACATGCACACACATATACATCATATATACACAGACATCAAGTATATACAACATACATAGACATACACCATATGTACACACACATCCAGTATATACACCATACACGCAGATATACAGCATATATACACACACATCCAGTATATAAAACACATATGTACATCATATATACACACATCCAGTATATACAACACACACATATATACCTTTTTAGTGGTCTCACATATAGACATATACATAACTAGACAATTGGTCTGATAACTGCATCCAGAAAATAGAACACATACAACACCAGACATACATAATAAATGCATAAATACAGTACCAGAACCAAGCTCAGTACATAAATGCAGTACCTAAACCTCGATCAGCAGGAACAAAAACAGCACCAGAACCCAGCTTAGTATAAAGAAACAGTAAGCAGAATTGTGAGCTCATGTGTAATACCAGCACTTACTGTAAATCTGTCAACTCAGGTGACGTCTGGAGTCTCTTTCATTTTCTTCTTCCACCAGCCGCCATTTCACTCTCCTCCAGGTAAAATTCATCTCTGCAGATTTAGCATAAAAAAAATGAGGTTCCTCACTTCATCATCATCTCCTCCATCTTCTTATCACAAACCTAATAGTGTTTTCTAACAGTATAGTAACAGTCCCCAACAGTAGCCAATATAGAACAGTGTCCCCACATTAGTCAATATGTAACAGTTCATCCAGACAGTAGCCAATAGAGTCACAGTGCCCCCACAAGTAGCTATTACAGTCACAGTGCTTCCGCAAAGAAGTCAAGCGTCACATTGCCCCCACACAGTATCCATGAGTCACAGTGCCTGCCCACAGTAGTCACTATGTCTGCCCACAGTAGTCACCGTGCCTGCCCACAGTAGCCAGTAGTCACAGTGCCTGCCCACATTAGCCAGTAGTAACAGTGCCTGCCCACAATAGCCAGTAGTCACAGTGCCTGCCCACAGTAGCCATGAGTCACAGTGCCTGCCCACAATAGCCAGTAGCAATAGTGCCTGCCCATAGTAGTCACAGGGCCTGCACACAGTACGCATGAGTCACAGTGCCTTCCCACAGTAGCCATTAGTCACAGTGCCTACCAACGGTAGCCAGTAGCCACAATGCCTACCAATTGTAGCAAGTAGTCACAGTGCCTGCCCACAGTAGTCACAGTGCCTACCAACGGTAGCCAGTACTCACAGTGCCTTCCCACAGTAGCCAGTAGTTGCAGTGCCTTCCCACAGTAGCCAGTAGTCACAGTGCCTGCCCACAGTAGCCAGTAGTCACAGCGCCTGCACCTTGCATAGAAGTGCCCGACCACTGCAGCTGCCCACCAGAATTTATCCTGATAGATCCAGTGCATGCCGGGGCGCGGGAACAACAATACTTAGCAGTCCGTATGATAAATGTGCCCCATACATTTTTGGATTAGTCAAACTGGGTACAAACATTCCATCTCTGCTTTCCTCTCTCCTCCCTTTGAAGCGGAGCCCAGAACCATAAATGATGGACATACAGTAAGTACAAGGTCTATGTCTCCCATAACCAACTGGTTTAATTTTAAAAGATCAATTTCAGACATGAGAGCTGAGCTGTGATTGGTTGCTATGGGCACAAGGACAGTTCTGTGAGGCCTATGTTCCAAAATGAAGCCTTTCGTAGAGTAGTATCTAATACTACCAACTTTTCTCACATTTTCTCCAAACTGCACTACTCTGTGTTTTTATAGTCATGGTTGCCACCCCTCATCCTCCGTTTTTTAACTCTTACAAGTCCCTGTCCACGTCTTTTCCTATTACCGCTTGATGTTTATCAGTTTTAGCGCTCGCCCCCTTTTCTCCGTCTGCACCAGCGGATACCAGAACGAGCTACTTGTGGGAGGTCAGATCACGGCTGACTCGCGGCTTATTAAATCTATAAATAAAACAAGATCCAGGTCGTCGAAAAATGGCCGCTGCTCCTCGGAAAATAGGGAAGGTGAAAATGAAATAATGATATTGGGAGTCGCACTGTGCCGGGATTATTAGATTTTCCATGACACGACGAATAGAGATTGAGTTTGAGATTCTTCCTCTGAAGACAAAAAGTTTTCTCCACTTTACCCTTCTCTGTCATCTCCGAATCTGAATTCACCCCAAAAATTCTGGCAGTTTTGAATAGTGTTAGGTATTATCCCTGGAGAGATGTGTAATCGCACCTTTGTGTAAGTTGTTAGTATCAGCAGGACTGTGAAATATGATTTATATTCCAAGATTGAAGTTTATCTAAATGCACTGGGGGTTTCCTCACACTGCTGTGTTCCTAACTCTCTGCAGCCAGCGTTAGGTATTGTCCCTGGATGTGTAATCATACAGTAGCAGCAATGTGAGGAATGTATTTATCTTTGGAGGGAGGATTCCTCACACTGCTGTGCTCTCAGCTCTTTGTATTAAACTGATTCACAGCCCCTTCCTTCTGCTCTGAGTAAAAGCAGCAGCAGGCTTTCGCACTCTGTTGCCGGAAATGTTTATGGAAGGCACTCCGCTGCCAGCATTGTTTATCGGAGGCACTCTGCTACCAGTATTGATTATAGGAGGGACTCCGCTGCCAGAATTGTTTATGGAAGGCACTCCACTGCCAGTATTGATTATAGGAGGCACTCCGCTGCCAGCATTGATTATAGGAGGCACTCCGCTGCCAGCATTGATTATAGGAGGCACTCCGCTGCCAGTATCGATTATAGGAGTCACTCCGCTGCCAGTATCGATTATAGGAGGGACTCCGCTGCCAGTAGGGATTAGAGGAGGCACTCCGCTGCCAGTATCGATTATAGGAGGGACTCCGCTGCCAGTAGTGATTATAGGAGGCACTCCGCTGCCAGTATTGTTTTGGGAGGCACTCCGCTGCCAGTATTGATTATAGGAGGCACTCCACTACCAGTATTGATTATAGGAGGCACTATGGTGCCACTATTGTTTTGGGAGGCACTCGACTACCAGTATTGTTTATAGGAGGCACTCTGCTGCCAGTATTGTTTATGGGAGGCACTCCGCTGCCAGTATTGTTTATGGGAGGCACTATGCTGCCAGTATTGTTTATGGGAGGCACTATGCTGCCAGTATTGTTTATGGGAGGCACTCCGCTGCCAGTATTGTTTATGGGAGGCACTCCGCTGCCAGTATTGTTTATGGGAGGCACTCCGCTGCCAGTATTGTTCATGGCAGCCTTATGGCAGTGATTATAGCTGCTGCGTGTATAATCTACACCAGCATTATAGCAGTCCTTGTAGAGGCACTCTGCTGCCAGTATTGTTTCATGTAGTATTATTGTAGTGATTATAAAGACACTTCACATTTTATGTAATCACTGATAATTTCAGTAAATAAATGTTATTCTCTACATAAAGAAAAGTGATACAATATTTCAATAAACCTTCAGTATCAGTTCCTTACAGTTCTCAAGATCTCTGCTTGCTTTCCCTTAGTAAGAGTCTGCCCAGGTCTTGTGATACATGTCATTACAGTGCATGATATCTCTACTCTGTCTTGTTTTTGTCCAGGAATCTGTGTGTCAATCAGAAGATATGGGCATATTTTGAGCCATCCCATAAAATTTCCATTCAGTGACAATAAGCAGAGTTACTGAAAATGGTAGAAAGTAATCATAGAAATGATATTGATTAGTTTTATAAATCTTCATTGCATAAAGAATAAACGTGTATTGCTTTTATTGACTGGAGCTGTAATCTCCCTTTTTCTGAACTTTTATTAAGTGGGTGTGGCCTGTACGCATGGGCGGGGCCAAATAGGCAGGTATGATTGATTACAGGGTATTATTACTTGTTCATGTTTCCTAACACATGATTATCCATTATTGAATCTTCACATAAGAATATTCACATAATTTTTTAACTGTGATTCCTCTTTCACTAAGTAGTTGTCATGTGGGTGTGGCCTGTATGCAGGGGTGGAGTTGCTACTTTAAAGTATGCAGGTATGATTAAAGGTGTTACCACTTGTGCATTTCCCTAATCCATTCCTTATGACATCTTTTTATTTACAATCTCTATAATACCTCTTTAGCCAAGTTATTGTTATGTGGGTGTGGCTTGCATGCATGGGCG
The DNA here is from genome assembly GCF_040894005.1 of Engystomops pustulosus. Taxonomy (NCBI): domain Eukaryota; kingdom Metazoa; phylum Chordata; class Amphibia; order Anura; family Leptodactylidae; genus Engystomops; species Engystomops pustulosus. The sequence goes on from NC_092418.1 coordinate 17,268,743, forward strand.
GATTCTAAAAAGTAGTGAGTTATGATTCCACAGTGTTATTATATGTGCAACAAACAATTCGATTATTAAATCCTTATTCATTATACTTATTTTTACTAATACTGTGATATCCCTTTGACAAAGTTCATATGTGGGTGTGGCCTGTTTGACTGGGTGCTGTCTTTATCCCTTTAACTGAGAAGTTGTCATGTAGGTTTCATTGTGGGAGTGAGCTTGCAGTGATTACTGGGTGTTATTAATGTTTCTTTTCCATATCATTTTAATTTTTTTCATAAAACTTTAGTATCCTTTTAACAGATGCAGTTAATGTGTGGGCGTGACTTTTATGCATAGGCGGAGTCTATATTTCAAAGTAAGAAAGTATCATTACAGGATGTTATCACTCAAGCATCTCCCTATTGTACACCTCTAGATTTTTGGATCCATACCCTTGTAAATGAAACTGTACTACTCCTTTAATAGAACTTATCTTCTGTGGGTGTGGCCTCTAAGCAGAGGAGGGGATTGATACTTAAAAGTAGTCAGTTGTCATTACAGGCTGTTATTACTTATTTCCTTTCCATATCTCTTCATTACTGAATTCTTATCTTTGCAATTTTAAATGACTGAAACTGTAACTGTAACCTTTTGACTGATCAACTGGTATATGAGTATTGCCTGCATACAGGGGCGGAGTCTATATTTAAGTAAGTATCATTATAGAATATTATTACTGAAGCATATCTCTACTGCACACCTTTCACTTATTGGATCCCTAGTAACCTTTATTTACTAAGACTGTACTACTCCTTTAATAGAACTTTTGTTCTGTGGGTGTGGCCTTTAAGCAGGGGTTGATACTTACAATTAGTCCGTTATGATTATAGGCTGTGATTACTTTTGCATTTCCTTTTTTATGTTTTTTTTTCATTGCTGAATTCCTTTCTGTGTAACTTTAAATGACTGAAACTGTGACAACCTTTTGACTGATCAACTAGTATTTGTGTGTGGCCTGTATGCAGGGGCGGAGTCAATAGTAAAAAGTAATCACTTATGGATACAATATATTATAACTTGTGCATTTTCCTTCCCCCAAATCTCATCATCAGTGAATTTCTATTCGCTCCATATTAATTTACTAAAACTGTGATACCCCATTCACTGGGCAACTTTTATGTGGGTGTGGCCTGTATGCATGGGTGGAGTCAATAGTAAAAAGTAATCAAATATGAATACAATATATTATAAATTGTGCATTTTCCTTCCCCCATATCTCATCATCAGTGAATTTCTATCCGTTCCATATTACTTTACTAAAACTGTAATACCCCATTCATTGGGCAACTTTTATGTGGGTGTGGCCTGTATGCATGGGTGGAGTCAATACCTAAAAGTTTAAATACCTAAATACTTAAAAGTTTAATATCCCTAACCCATACGTATCAAGTCATGTTTTTAACACATCATTTAAAATCCCACCCAGGTAAGAACATTTGCATAGGCCACACCCCTTAAAGGGACAGTTTGAAGATTGTGAAGGGTTGGCAGTAGAAGTCGATGTCTCATTTTGCGGATGTGCGTGAAGTGTCAGCTCCTGTCCCCTGGGGAGGGGGGTGTTTATAATGTTAATGTCCAGGAGCGGGAGGTTTAATTGAGCTCTTGGTATTTGCAGTCCGTTCCCTTTCCCTTTCTTCCGGAACATTTACGTATTTTTCCTAAGAGGGGAAGAAGAATCCTGAGTCTCCTGGGTTTGTTTTGCTCGCAGGAGGTGGTGACATTTTGTATTAAAAGAGGATATTTATCAAGTGCGCTGCCACACAGTGACGACACCGCTGCCGAGAATGTCATCAAATGCAAGAACCAAAAAGTCATCTCGATCTCTGCAAAAACCGGAGCTTAAAAGTCTGAAATAGCAGAGAAGTGACGACCACCCTGCCGAGAGGAGCCCCCTCCCCGTCTGTCATTATTGGAGAAATTCATATACAGATGTAGCAGACCTGATTCTCGTTACAATGTCTCAGTGTCGGCTGACACCGGTATACAAATCCCTCTCTGCCCTGCTGCTTATTGAGTAGATATGTTTGTTACAATGTGTCAGTGTATCTGTGAGATAAACAAGACTGTAGCCTAGATTTCTGTCCCTGACTTGCTTTCACAGCTGAAGTGCTTGTTACAATGTATTAGTGCATTTGTGAGCTAAACACAGCAACAGCTCATATTACTGTAAAAGCACATAGGTTTGTTACAATGTATCAGTAAGTTTGTGAGCTAAATAACAGCAGCAATTTGTCTTTCTGTAGCACAGCAGATTTGTTACTATGGGGCAGATTTACTTACCCGGCCCATTCGCGGTCCAGCGGCTGCGCTGGATTCGGGTCCGGCCGGGGTTCATTAAGGTAGTTCCTGCGCTGAAAAGCATCGGAACACGCTGGAGTTCACCGAGCCAGGCTGAGTGAAGGTAAGTGCAAGCTCCGCGACAGATTTTTTTTAAAAAATGCGGCGGTTTTTCCGAATCCGTCGGGTTTTCGTTCGGCCACGCTCCCCGATTTCCAATCCGATCGCGTGCGCCAAAATCCCGGGGAAATCGGCGCAAATCGGAAATATTCGCATAACATGTCGGGAAAACGCAAATCGGACCCTTAGTAAATGACCCCCAATGTATCATCCCCTGAAAAGGATTGGGCAGGGAAGGGTTAACCGCTGGGCTCTCTGCTAATGAATAGTGATGGGAGTGCAGGTATCGATCGCCCCCCCCCCCCCCCCCCACCCCTGTGCCAGTCTGAGAGATGACCTCATGCCCATCAGACCCCCACATCCCAGACCTCGCTTTATGACTGGTATCACTCACAGACTTCTCCGCGCTCCTTCCCGGACTACAACCACCACCGGAATCTTCTCATAGCCGGAGAGATGGCACCAATCAATATCACTGCCCTCCGAGACTCATCCAGCTTCATCTGTATCCAGAAGATTGAGAACCATTTACTGTCATATTAAAATGTTGTCCACCGCAATATCCTGCGATAAATCACCGGAGCATTATCATCATATAACGTCTTCTATACCGCCAACCCCTCCCCCACCCCCATAATAATCAGTCTAATCTCCACTGATGGGGAATCAATACTGGTCTGCAGGGTTGTATCCATCATCAGCCCATATACCCACAGTATTGTAGCGGTTATATTCCTGTACATAGGGGGCAGTATTATAGTAGTTATATTCCTGTACATAGGGGGAAGTATTATAGTAGTTATATTCCTGTACATAGGGGGCTGTATTATAGTAGTTATATTCTTGTACATAGGGGGCAGTATTATAGTAGTTATATTCTTGTACATAGGGGGCAGTATTATAGCAGTTATATTCTTGTACATAGGGGCAGTATTATAGCAGTTATATTCCTGTACATAGGGGGCAGTATTATAGTAGTTATATTCCTGTACATAGGGGGCAGTATTATAGTAGTTATATTCTTGTACATAGGGTGCAGTATTATAGTAGTTATATTCCTGTACATAGGGGGCAGTATTAGAGTAGTTATATTCCTGTACATAGGGGGCAGTATTATAGTAGTTATATTCTTGTACATAGGGGGCAGTATTATAGTAGTTATATTCTTGTACATAGGGGGCAGTATTATAGTAGTTATATTCCTGTACATAGGGGGCGGTATTATAGTAGTTATATTCCTGTACATAGGGGGCAGTATTATAGTAGTTATATTCTTGTACATATGGGGCAGTATTATAGTAGTTATATTCTTGTACATAGGGAGCAGTATTATAGTAGTTATATTCCTGTACATAGGGGGCAGTATTATAGTAGTTATATTCCTGTACATAGGAGGTAGTATTATAGTAGTTATCTTCTTGTACATAGGGGGCAGTATTATAGTAGTTATATTCCTGTACATAAGGGGCAGTATTATAGTAGTTATATTCCTGTACATAAGGGGCAGTATTATAGTAGTTATATTCTTGTACATAGGGTGCAGTATTATAGTAGTTATATTCCTGTACATAGGGGGCAGTATTAGAGTAGTTATATTCCTGTACATAGGATCATGATTACGGCAGTCTCTGCCGAAACGCGTTGATCGATTCCACAGCCTTATGTGTCTGCATGAATTTTTATACTCAATAAAAGAAGATTGATTTATATACCAACCGACTCCACGTGTGGTACAGAGTGCCGGATTCAAAACCTGTTTCTGCTGTTGTTTGGCCTGTGGACAGAGGCCTGTTTCCGGAAGCACCTGCCGTGGTGGATTCGAACAGAGTCATCATACACCGAGGAATGGGTGAGCTGGCGTTTTTCTCTACAGTATTATAGTAGTTATATTCCTGTACGTAGGGGGCAATATTATAGTAGTTATATACCTGTAGATAGGGGGCAGTATTATAGTAGTTATATTCTTGTACATAGGAGGCAGTATTATAGTAGTTATATTCTTGTACATAGGGGGCAGTATTATAGTAGTTATATTCTTGTACATAGGGGGCAGTATTATAGTAGTTATATTCTTGTACATAGGGGGCAGTATTATAGTAGTTATATTCCTGTACATAGGGGGCAGTATTATAGTAGTTATATTCTTGTACATAGGGGGCAGTATTATAGTAGTTATATCCCTGTACATAGGGGGCAGTATTATAGTAGTTATATTCCTGTACATAGGGGACAGTGTTATAGTTGTTATATTCCTGTACATAGGGGGCAGTATTATAGTAGTTATATTCTTGTACATAGGGGGCAGTATTATAGTAATTGTATTCTTGTACATAGGGGGCAGTATTATAGTAGTTATATTCCTGTACATAGGGGGCAGTATTATAGTAGTTATATTCTTGTACATAGGGGGCAGTATTATAATAGTTATATTCTTGTACATAGGGGGCAGTATTATAGTAGTTATATTCCTGTACGTAGGGGGCAATATTATAGTAGTTATATTCCTGTACATAGGGGGCAGTATTATAGTAGTTATATTCCTGTACATAGGGGGCAGTATTATAGTAGTTATATTCCTGTACATAGGGGGCAGTATTATAGTAGTTATATTCCTGTACATAGGGGGCAGTATTATAGTAGTTATATTCCTGTACATAGGGGGCAGTATTATAGTAGTTATATTCCTGTACATAGGATGTAGTATTATAGTAGTTATATTCCTGTACATAGGGGGCAGTATTATAGTAGTTATATTCTTGTACATAGGGGGCAGTATTATAGTAGTTATATTCTTGTACATAGGGGCGGTATTATAGTAGTTATATTCTTGTACATAGGGGGGCAGTATTATAGTAGTTATATTCCTGTACATAGGGGACAGTGTTATAGTTGTTATATTTCTGTACATAGGGGGCAGTATTATAGTAGTTATATTCTTGTACATAGGGGGCAGTATTATAGTAATTATATTCTTGTACATAGGGGGCAGTATTATAGTAGTTATATTCCTGTACATAGGGGGCAGTATTATAGTAGTTATATTCTTGTACATAGGGGGCAGTATTATAGTAGTTATATTCCTGTACATAGGGGGCAGTATTATAGTAGTTATATTCTTGTACATAGGGAGCAGTATTATAGTAGTTATATGCCTGTACATAGGGGGCAGTATTATAGTAGTTATATTCTTGTACATAGGGGGCAGTATTATAGTAGTTATATTCTTGTACATAGGGGTAGTATTATATAGTAGTTATATTCTTGTACATAGGGGGCAGTATTATAGTAGTTATATTCCTGTACATAGGGGGCAGTATTATAGTAGTTATATTCTTGTACATAGGGGGCAGTATTATAGTAGTTATATTCTTGCACATAGGGGGCAGTATTATAGTAGTTATATTCTTGTACATAGGGGGCAGTATTATAGTAGTTATATTCCTGTACATAGGGGGCAGTATTATAGTAGTTATATCCTTGTACATAGGGGCAGTATTATAGTAGTTATATTCTTGTACATAGGGGGCAGTATTATAGTAGTTATATTCTTGTACATAGGGGGCAGTATTATAGTAGTTATATTCCTGTACATAGGGGGCAGTATTATAGTAGTTATATTCTTGTACATAGGGAGCAGTATTATAGTAGTTATATGCCTGTACATAGGGGGCAGTATTATAGTAGTTATATTCTTGTACATAGGGGGCAGTATTATAGTAGTTATATTCCTGTACATAGGGGGCAGTATTATAGTAGTTATATTCTTGTACATAGGGAGCAGTATTATAGTAGTTATATGCCTGTACATAGGGGGCAGTATTATAGTAGTTATATTCTTGTACATAGGGGGCAGTATTATAGTAGTTATATTCTTGTACATAGGGGGCAATATTATAGTAGTTATATTCCCGTACATAGGGGGCAGTATTATAGTAGTTATATTCTTGTACATAGGGGGCAGTATTATAGTAGTTATATTCCTGTACATAGGGGGCAGTATTATAGTAGTTATATTCTTGTACATAGGGAGCAGTATTATAGTAGTTATATGCCTGTACATAGGGGGCAGTATTATAGTAGTTATATTCTTGTACATAGGGGGCAGTATTATAGTAGTTATATTCTTGTACATAGGGGTAGTATTATATAGTAGTTATATTCTTGTACATAGGGGGCAGTATTATAGTAGTTATATTCCTGTACATAGGGGGCAGTATTATAGTAGTTATATTCTTGTACATAGGGGGCAGTATTATAGTAGTTATATTCTTGCACATAGGGGGCAGTATTATAGTAGTTATATTCTTGTACATAGGGGGCAGTATTATAGTAGTTATATTCCTGTACATAGGGGGCAGTATTATAGTAGTTATATCCTTGTACATAGGGGCAGTATTATAGTAGTTATATTCTTGTACATAGGGGGCAGTATTATAGTAGTTATATTCTTGTACATAGGGGGCAGTATTATAGTAGTTATATTCCTGTACATAGGGGGCAGTATTATAGTAGTTATATTCTTGTACATAGGGAGCAGTATTATAGTAGTTATATGCCTGTACATAGGGGGCAGTATTATAGTAGTTATATTCTTGTACATAGGGGGCAGTATTATAGTAGTTATATTCTTGTACATAGGGGTAGTATTATATAGTAGTTATATTCTTGTACATAGGGGGCAGTATTATAGTAGTTATATTCCTGTACATAGGGGGCAGTATTATAGTAGTTATATTCTTGTACATAGGGGGCAGTATTATAGTAGTTATATTCTTGCACATAGGGGGCAGTATTATAGTAGTTATATTCTTGTACATAGGGGGCAGTATTATAGTAGTTATATTCCTGTACATAGGGGGCAGTATTATAGTAGTTATATCCTTGTACATAGGGGCAGTATTATAGTAGTTATATATCTGTACATAGCGGGCAGTATTATAGTAGTTATATTCTTGTACATAGGGGGCAGTATTATAGTAGTTATATTCCTGTACATAGGGGGCAGTATTATAGTAGTTATATTCTTGTACATAGGGGGCAATATTATAGTAGTTATATTCTTGCACATAGGGGGCAGTATTAATGTAGTTAAATCATTGGCTGGAGTACAGACTGCTAGTTAGGATAGTTACATTGAGGGTCAGGGTGTATTATCCTGCAGGTTGGCCGGAGTCTTGTATATATTCCCTCTTCTTCCCAGCACATGGTATAATCTTGGTATAATCTTCCCTCTTTCTTATCTATTATACATAGTATTTCTTCTCCTTGCGGCATCTTCTCTAGATTTACACTTGGGTTGATTACTCTGTAACCATTCTGGATGAGGGTCATTGCTTCCCTCCTCACTGATGTCCTGGGGCACTGAGGCTTCTGGGGAATTTATTTAGCAGACATTTAGGGAATCCCCTGCACCCGCGGCTGTAATGTCTCCGCTGTCAGTGGGTGTGATGTCTCTGCAGACTCCTTTATGTAGGTCACATCTACCATTCTGTATGTGGCGGCTGATGGCGGATTGGAGTACATTTTTAAGAAGAATTTGATGAAATCAGACTAGATTAGGAGTCTACAGACACCCATCACTGCTCCGATATACAGGCACCCATCACTGCTCCCATATACAGGCACCCATCACTGCTCCCATATCCAGACACCCATCACTGCTCCCATATACAGACACCCATCACGGCTCCCATATACAGGCACCCATCACGGCTCCCATATACAGGCACCCATCACGGCTCCCATATACAGGCACCCATCACGGCTCCCATATACAGGCACCCATCACTGCTCCCATATACAGGCACCCATCACTGCTCCCATATACAGGCACCCATCACTGCTCCCATATACAGGTACCCACCAGTGCTCCAATATACAGGCACCCATCACTGCTCCAATATGCAGACACCCATCACTGCTCCCATATACAGGCACCCATCACTGCTCCCATATACAGGCACCCATCACTGCTCCAATATACAGGCACCCATCACTGCTCCCATATACAGGGACCCATCACTGCTCCCATATACAGGCACCCATCACTGCTCCCATATACAGGCACCCTTCACTGCTCCCATATACAGGCACCCATCACTGCTCCAATATACAGACACCCATCACTGCTCCAATATACAGGCACCCATCACTGCTCCAATATACAGGCACCCATCACTGCTCCCATATACAGGCACCCATCACTGCTCCAATATACAGGCACCCATCACTGCTCCCATATACAGGCACCCATCACTGCTCTCATATACAGGCACCCATCACTGCTCCAATATACAGGCACCCATCACTGCTCCAATATACAGGCACCCATCACTGCTCCCATATACAGGCACCCATCACTGCTCCCATATACAGGCACCCATCACTGCTCCCATATACAGGCACCCATCACTGCTCCCATATACAGGCACCCATCACTGCTCCCATATACAGGCACCCATCACTGCTCCCATATACAGGCACCCATCACTGCTCCAATATACAGGCACCCATCACTGCTCCCATATACAGGCACCCATCACTGCTCCCATATACAGGCACCCATCACTGCTCCCATATACAGGCACCCATCACTGCTCCCATATACAGGCACCCATCACTGCTCCCATATACAGGCACCAACCAGTGCCACAATATACAGGCACCCATCACTGCTCCCATATACAGGCACCCATCACTGCTCCCATATACAGGCACCCATCACTGCTCCAATATACAGACACCCATCACTGCTCCCATATACAGGCACCCATCACTTCTCCAATATACAGGCACCCATCACTGCTCCCATATACAGGCACCCATCACTGCTCCCATATACAGGCACCCATCACTGCTCCAATATACAGGCACCCATCACTGCTCCAATATACAGGCACCCATCACTGCTCCAATATACAGGCACCCATCACTGCTCCCATATACAGGCACCCATCACTGCTCCCATATACAGGCACCCATCACTGCTCCCATATACAGGCACCCATCACTGCTCCAATATACAGGCACCCATCACTGCTCCAATATACAGGCACCCATCACTGCTCCCATATACAGGCACCCATCACTGCTCCCATATACAGGCACCCATCACTGCTCCCATATACAGGCACCCATCACTGCTCCCATATACAGGCACCCATCACTGCTCCCATATACAGGCACCCATCACTGCTCCCATATACAGGCACCCATCACTGCTCCCATATAAAGGCACCCATCACTGCTCCCATATACAGGCACCCATCACTGCTCCCATATACAGGCACCCATCACTGCTCCCATATACAGGCACCCATCACTGCTCTCATATACAGGCACCCATCACTGCTCCAATATACAGGCACCCATCACTGCTCCCATATACAAGCACCCATCACTGCTCCCATATACAGGCACCCATCACTGCTCCCATATACAGGCACCCATCACTGCTCCAATATACAGGCACCCATCACTGCTCCCATATACAGGCACCCATCACTGCTCCAATATACAGGCACCCATCACTGCTCCCATATACAGGCACCCATCACTGCTCCCATATACAGGCACCCATCACTGCTCCCATATACAGGCACCCATCACTGCTCCAATATACAGGCACCCATCACTGCTCCCATATACAGGCACCCATCACTGCTCCCATATACAGGCACCCATCACTGCTCCCATATACAGGCACCCATCACTGCTCCCATTTACAGGCACCCATCACTGCTCCAATATACAGGCACCCATCACTGCTCCAATATACAGGCACCCATCACTGCTCCCATATAGAGGCACCCATCACTTCTCCAATATACAGGCACCCATCACTGCTCCCATATACAGGCACCCATCACTGCTCCCATATACAGGCACCCATCACTGCTCCCATATACAGGCACCCATCACTGCTCCAATATACAGGCACCCATCACTGCTCCAATATACAGGCACCCATCACTGCTCCAATATACAGGCACCCATCACTGCTCCCATATACAGGCACCCATCACTGCTCCCATATGCAGGCACCCATCACTGCTCCCATATGCAGGCACCCATCACTGCTCCAATATACAGGCACCCATCACTGCTCCCATATACAGGCACCCATCACTGCTCCCATATACAGGCACCCATCACTGCTCCCATATACAGGCACCCATCACTGCTCCCATATACAGGCACCCATCACTGCTCCCATATACAGGCACCCATCACTGCTCCCATATACAGGTACCCACCAGTGCTCCAATATACAGGCACCCATCACTGCTCCAATATGCAGACACCCATCACTGCTCCCATATACATGCACCCATCACTGCTCCCATATACAGGCACCCATCACTGCTCCAATATACAGGCACCCATCACTGCTCCCATATACAGGGACCCATCACTGCTCCCATATACAGGCACCCATCACTGCTCCCATATACAGGCACCCTTCACTGCTCCCATATACAGGCACCCACCAGTGCTCCCATATACAGGCACCCATCACTGCTCCAATATACAGACACCCATCACTGCTCCAATATACAGGCACCCATCACTGCTCCAATATACAGGCACCCATCACTGCTCCCATATACAGGCACCCATCACTGCTCCAATATACAGGCACCCATCACTGCTCCCATATACAGGCACCCATCACTGCTCTCATATACAGGCACCCATCACTGCTCCAATATACAGGCACCCATCACTGCTCCAATATACAGGCACCCATCACTGCTCCCATATACAGGCACCCATCACTGCTCCCATATACAGGCACCCATCACTGCTCCCATATACAGGCACCCATCACTGCTCCCATATACAGGCACCCATCACTGCTCCCATATACAGGCACCCATCACTGCTCCCATATACAGGCACCCATCACTGCTCCAATATACAGGCACCCATCACTGCTCCCATATACAGGCACCCATCACTGCTCCCATATACAGGCACCCATCACTGCTCCCATATACAGGCACCCATCACTGCTCCCATATACAGGCACCCATCACTGCTCCCATATACAGGCACCAACCAGTGCCACAATATACAGGCACCCATCACTGCTCCCATATACAGGCACCCATCACTGCTCCCATATACAGGCACCCATCACTGCTCCAATATACAGACACCCATCACTGCTCCCATATACAGGCACCCATCACTTCTCCAATATACAGGCACCCATCACTGCTCCCATATACAGGCACCCATCACTGCTCCCATATACAGGCACCCATCACTGCTCCAATATACAGGCACCCATCACTGCTCCAATATACAGGCACCCATCACTGCTCCCATATACAGGCACCCATCACTGCTCCCATATACAGGCACCCATCACTGCTCCCATATACAGGCACCCATCACTGCTCCCATATACAGGCACCCATCACTGCTCCAATATACAGGCACCCATCACTGCTCCAATATACTGGCACCCATCACTGCTCCCATATACAGGCACCCATCACTGCTCCCATATACAGGCACCCATCACTGCTCCCATATACAGGCACCCATCACTGCTCCCATATACAGGCACCCATCACTGCTCCCATATACAGGCACCCATCACTGCTCCCATATACAGGCACCCATCACTGCTCCCATATACAGGCACCCATCACTGCTCCCATATAAAGGCACCCATCACTGCTCCCATATACAGGCACCCATCACTGCTCCCATATACAGGCACCCATCACTGCTCCCATATACAGGCACCCATCACTGCTCTCATATACAGGCACCCATCACTGCTCCAATATACAGGCACCCATCACTGCTCCCATATACAGGCACCCATCACTGCTCCCATATACAGGCACCCATCACTGCTCCCATATACAGGCACCCATCACTGCTCCAATATACAGGCACCCATCACTGCTCCCATATACAGGCACCCATCACTGCTCCAATATACAGGCACCCATCACTGCTCCCATATACAGGCACCCATCACTGCTCCCATATACAGGCACCCATCACTGCTCCAATATACAGGCACCCATCACTGCTCCCATATACAGGCACCCATCACTGCTCCCATATACAGGCACCCATCACTGCTCCCATATACAGGCACCCATCACTGCTCCCATATACAGGCACCCATCACTGCTCCCATATACAGGCACCCATCACTGCTCCCATTTACAGGCACCCATCACTGCTCCAATATACAGGCACCCATCACTGCTCCAATATACAGGCACCCATCACTGCTCCCATATAGAGGCACCCATCACTTCTCCAATATACAGGCACCCATCACTGCTCCCATATACAGGCACCCATCACTGCTCCCATATACAGGCACCCATCACTGCTCCAATATACAGGCACCCATCACTGCTCCAATATACAGGCACCCATCACTGCTCCCATATACAGGCACCCATCACTGCTCCCATATACAGGCACCCATCACTGCTCCCATATGCAGGCACCCATCACTGCTCCCATATGCAGGCACCCATCACTGCTCCCATATGCAGGCACCCATCACTGCTCCCATATACAGGCACCCATCACTGCTCCCATATACAGGCACCCATCACTGCTCCCATATACAGGCACCCATCACTGCTCCCATATACAGGCACCCATCACTGCTCCCATATACAGGCACCCATCACTGCTCCCATATACAGGCACCCATCACTGCTCCCATATACAGGCACCCATCACTGCTCCAATATACAGGCACCCATCACTGCTCCCATATACAGGCACCCATCACTGCTCCCATATAAAGGCACCCATCACTGCTCCCATATACAGGCACCCATCACTGCTCCCATATACAGGCACCCATCACTGCTCCCATATACAGGCACCCATCACTGCTCTCATATACAGGCACCCATCACTGCTCCCATATACAGGCACCCATCACTGCTCCCATATACAGGCACCCATCACTGCTCCCATATACAGGCACCCATCACTGCTCTCATATACAGGCACCCATCACTGCTCCAATATAGAGGCACCCATCACTGCTCCCATATACAGGCACCCATCACTGCTCCCATATACAGGCACCCATCACTGCTCCCATATACAGGCACCCATCACTGCTCCAATATACAGACACCCATCACTGCTCCCATATACAGGCACCCATCACTGCTCCAATATACAGACACCCATCACTGCTCCCATATACAGGCACCCATCACTGCTCCCATATACAGGCACCCATCACTGCTCCCATATACAGGCACCCATCACTGCTCCCATATACAGGCACCCATCACTGCTCCCATATACAGGCACCCATCACTGCTCCCATATACAGGCACCCATCACTGCTCCAATATACAGGCACCCATCACTGCTCCAATATACAGGCACCCATCACTGCTCCCATATACAGGCACCCATCACTGCTCCCATATACAGGCACCCATCACTGCTCCAATATACAGGCACCCATCACTGCTCCCATATGCAGGCACCCATCACTGCTCCAATATACAGGCACCCATCACTGCTCCCATATACAGGCACCCATCACTGCTCCCATATACAGGCACCCATCACTGCTCCCATATACAGGCACCCATCACTGCTCCCATATACAGGCACCCATCACTGCTCCCATATACAGGCACCCATCACTGCTCCAATATACAGGCACCCATCACTGCTCCCATATACAGGCACCCATCACTGCTCCCATATACAGGCACCTATCACTGCTCTCATATACAGGCACCCATCACTGCTCCCATATACAGGCACCCATCACTGCTCCCATATACAGGCACCCATCACTGCTCCCATATACAGGCACCCATCACTGCTCCCATATACAGGCACCCATCACTGCTCCCATATACAGGCACCCATCACTGCTCCCATATACAGGCACCCATCACTGCTCCCATATACAGGCACCCATCACTGCTCCCATATACAGGCACCCATCACTGCTCCCATATACAGGCACCCATCACTGCTCCCATATACAGGCACCCATCACTGCTCCAATATACAGGCACCCATCACTGCTCCAATATACAGGCACCCATCACTGCTCCCATATACAGGCACCCATCACTGCTCCAATATACAGACACCCATCTCATCTTTAGCCAGGATTGATATTTTTAGCCTCTGTCTGCATCCACTCTTACAATTGGCCCCGCCTCCACAGCACTTAAAGGCTGATTTGCATATCCATTAAAAAAGTTGATTATCTATGCATTGCTGTACTGGTTTGCAGGTAAGTTTCTGCTTCTATTAAAGCCCCCTTCTATGGGGCAACTATTGGATTGGTTGGCATTTATGACCTGACACACCCCCTTTAAGCCAGAGGAATATTGTTGGTTCCTAAATGAATCTGAAAGGTTTAGTTTGTCCTCACCAGGGGGCGACATGGGTGAAGAAGAAAAAAAATCTTAATCCTGAGACATGATGGGAGCCATCTAGTCAGTTTTCCTTTGGGAGATCCCAGAAAGTAGCCCTTATAAGAAGGTCAAATTAAATTCAGAGTAATAAAATTAATCAGAAAATTTACAAAATGTGACCGGTCCCTTAATTTCATGGCGGTAACTTTCACTTCTCCCCCTAACTTTTTGCTCTGAGGTTTCTGGCAATAGCTGATTCTCTACTGCCCTCTAGGGAAAGTCGCTGGTACTACATCATTGAGGTCTTTGAAACTTTGTAACTAACGATGAATCTTTAACTTGCGGATATTTGGGCATCAAAACTCAGGTGAAAGTAACTAGATCATGGCTGGTAAAGATTTCAGCAGAAATCAATACAGAATATAGAACAAAGGGTTAATGAGGCAGGGGTCAGAAATTGGGTACATTGACAAACTACAGAAAGATCTATACAATGCAGTGATGGGAATTCCGGCTCTTCTTAGTGAGCTGGCTGATTAGGCTCCGCTCACTAAAAAGAGCCGGCTCTTCTGGCTCCTGAACGGCTCCCTAATAAATATATAAAAGGGAGCCGCAGGCCAGTCAGGCGCCATTATCGGGTTAAAGGGGGCGTGATGAGCCATTTAGGGGAGGGGTTTAGTGAGCCATTGGCTTACTGAGGTGAGCTGCCTCAGTAAGCCGGCTCTTTGTGGTGTGTGCCCCCTTTGGCAGGACCAGCTCTTCTTTCAGCTTCTTATACCCTGGTTTTTACAAATAAAGGCTTTTAAATGTATTTTTTTGTAAAAACCAGGGCATAAAAACCCTAAAAGAAGAGTGGGTCCTGCCAGAGGGGGCACACACCAGTATGTCAGTGTGCTTGGTGTACAATCCTTCATCCTGGTGGTAGATGTCCTTTAAGGCCAAGGGGAAAGTTAGTTTTAAGGATGAGGCAGTATAGGCACATGCATGAATCCTTTGGGCGCTAGGATCTGCTGCATCGTCAATGGGGAGGGCCCAGAACCTGACTGTCATGTGTCGACTACATCACCGACTGCAGATCTGTCCTACATTGTTTTGTCTTTTCTGGTGAACTTCAGAGCTCAGCTTAGATAAGCCCCGCCCATGAGCAAGAGCTCCACCCCTGACCTACAGACTGCTATAATTTCCGAGCAGTATTATCTTATCCATGAGCTGTAAGCGCCTTAAGTTTTTCTTCGAGGAGACTGGAGAGACTTAATTTGGGGTAAACAGGGCGAGAAGAAAGCTGGAAATCAAAGAGAAGACACATCACAACCGTCTCATTATAATGTCATTTATTTGCTGTCTCCTTATAATTACCGATCCGAAATCTGCATAAATCTCTTCTGCGCGGTATAATCTTTATGTAAATAGATCCCGCACATGGAGCAGGCGCAAGCTTTCATTTCGTGTCTTTTCATCTCACCTTGCAGACAGTCTCTCGGCTCGGCAGGAAGATATTGGCTCGTCTTTTTGTTTGTTACAGTGGGGCTCATTCACTAAGGGTCCGAACGCCGTGCTATCGTCGGATTTCCCGAATATTTCCGTTTTGCGCCGAATTGCCCTGGGATTTTGGCGCACGCGTTTGGATTGTGGCGCATCGGCGCAAGCTTTCACAGTGGTGTGGCCGTCGGATGGCTCAACGGATTCGGAAAAATTTAGAAAACTATTTGTGTTGCAAGATCACGCACTCACATGCACCGGGAAGAAGAAGGTGAACTCCGGCGGGCCTCGGCGCAGCAGCGACACCTACTGGATATCGGGCGCACGACCTTAGTGAATCCCGGCAGACCCGAATCATGAATGTACCATGTGTAGTCGGAGAGGTGGGCCCGTCTACCACACGTCATCTGATCAGACCCCTACAGTTGGTCCGACCCTTAAAATGAATTGAGGCTTCAGACTAGTCTAAAACATCATCCAGATCCCACACCAGTCCTTCAAAAATCAGACCACAAACCAGATCTCACACCATCTCCTAAAATTATTCAGACCCCAGACCAGAATCGAGATTTGACATACCGTATATACTCGAGTATAAGCCGACCCGAGTATAAGCCGAGACCCCTAATTTTAACACAAAAAACTGGAAAAACATATTGACTCGAGTATAAGCCAAGGTGGGAAATGCATTGGTCACAACCCCAGTATATAGCCTGCCAGCCCCCTGTAGATGCCTGCCAGCCAGCCCCCTGTATCTGCCTGCCTGCCAGCCAGCCCAGTAGATGCCAGCCAGCCAGCCACCCCCTGTAGATGCCAGCCAGCCACCCCCCTGTAGATGCCAGCCAGCCACCCCCCTGTAGATGCCAGCCAGCCACCCCCCTGTATCTGCCTGCCAGCCAGCCCAGTAGATGCCAGCCAGCCAGCCACCCCCTGTAGATGCCTGCCAGCCAGCCCCCTGTATCTGCCTGCCAGCCAGCCCAGTAGATGCCAGCCAGCCAGCCATGTAGATGCCTGCCAGCCAGCCCCCTGTATCTGCCTGCCAGCCAGCCCAGTAGATGCCAGCCAGCCACCCCCTGTAGATGCCACCCAGCCACCCCCCTGTAGATGCCACCCAGCCACCCCCCTGTAGATGCCACCCAGCCACCCCCCTGTAGATGCCAGCCAGCCCCCTGTAGATGCCTGCCAGCCATCCCCCTGTATCTGCCTGCCAGCCAGCCAGCCAGCCCCCTCTAGATGCCAGCCAGCCAGCCCTGTATCTGCCTGCCCGCCATCCCCCTGTATCTGCCGGCCCGCCAGCCCCATGTACATGCGTGCCAGTAAAAAAAACAACAACTCGGTACTCACCATTCCGACGGCCCGAGCAGCGGCAGGTCTGTGGCAGCTCCGCCTGCAGTGCCTCTTCTTACTTCATCGCTGACATCATAGTTGTGTGCCGGTCGGGTCGCGTGCAGGGAGCTGTCGCGGACCTGGCGCCGGCATGAAGTAAGAAGAGGCACTGAATAGTTGTGTGCCGGTCGAGTCGTGTGCAGGGAGCCGTCGCGGACCTGGCGCCAGCATGAAGTAGAGGACACGCTGCTGCTCGGGCCGTCGGAATGGTGAGTACCGAGGTTTTTTTATTGCTTTTTTTTTATATACCCGAGTATAAGCCGAGTAGGGAATTTTCAGCACAAACATGTGACTCCAGAACTTCCCTTAAAGTTTATCAGATCTCATTTTCCTACAATAAATCTCAGACCACCCTCTAAAATTATTTGGACCCCAGACCCCTGATATTAATCAGAGCTTAGAGCTGTTAATAACTTCCCACTCCAACCGCAGAGATTAAGCAGACCCCTGTCATTCTACCAAATTCTATCGGACCCCAGACCAGATCCCTAAAATAATTCAGACCCCAGACCGAACACCTAACATTGATCAGGCCACAACCCTTCCCTTAATATCAATCAGATCCTAAAATCAGACCACCCTCTAAAATTATTCAGACCCCAGACCAGACACCAAAATAATCAGATTCAACCCTGAAAGTATTCAGACCCCAGCCCATCCATCAAAATAAATGAGTCTCCAGCCCTCCCCCTAAATGTTATCAGGTCCCAGTTTACTAAAATAAATCAGACAACCCCCCCAAATTTATTAAGACCCAGCCCCAAAACCCCTTAAATTAATTCAGGTCCCAGAAAGAAAGGAAGTAAGAAAGTGACCATCGATGTACTCAGGTAGAACAGGGCTGCAGTACCAGACACAGCCTATGGAGAAAGGGAGCGCTGTTTTGTAAAATAAAAGAGGACATCTACCACCAGCTTCATATGCGCTGATTTAAAAAAAAAAATGCTTAAAAATTATGCAAAAAATTGCACAGGGCTCTATAGTTGTTAATGGAGAATGGAACCCCCTCAGGCTCATTTGCATAATTTGTAAAACCTTTTTTACTTAAAAACAAGGGCATAGGAAGCTAGATCCTTCCAGAGAGGCCACACACCAGTATGTCAGTGTGCTTGGTTTACAATCCTTCATCCTGGAAGGTTTCCTTTAATATTCAAAATTCAAACAACCTCATTAAGGAAAAATTTTACATATACCATGTGAGGAGCGACGGTGGTAGATAAGGCGCCGCTGAGGAGATCAAACATTCATTATCCACCGAGATCTCTCCTCTGAAGTCCCAAAATAAAAATTCACATCGGGTCCCACTGTCATGTTCATTAGAGTCACCATAGGAGATGTATGTGCCGTAACACCGCAGATAGGGTCTGCACATACCACCAGGAGGCTCATATATACCGCCATCCATCATACATAATACTGTGTAACCAATGCACACACTGATATACACTATTATAGTAGTTATATTCTTGTACATAGGGGGCAGGATTATAGTAGTTATATTCTTGTACATAGGGGGCAGTATTATAGTAGTTATATTCCTGTACATAGGGGGCAGTATTATAGTAGTTATATTCTTGTACATATGGGGTAGTATTATAGTAGTTATATTCCTGTACATGGGGGACAGTATTATAGCAGTTATATTCTTGTACATAGGAGGCAGTATTATAGTAGTTATATTCTTGTACATAGGGGGCAGTATTATAGTAGTTATATTCCTGTACATAGGGAGCAGTATTATAGTAGTTATATTCCTGTACATAGGGGGCAGTATTATAGTAGTTATATTCTTGTACATAGGGGGCAGTATTATAGTAGTTATATTCTTGTACATAGGGGGCAGGATTATAGTAGTTATATTCCTGTATATAGGGGGCAGCATCATAGTAGTTATATTCCTGTACATAGGGGCAGTATTATAGTAGTTATATTCTTGTACATAGGGGTCAGTATTATAGTAGTTATATTCTTGTACATAGGGGCAGGATTATAGTAGTTATATTCTTGTACATAGGGGGCAGTATTATAGTAGTTATATTCTTGTACATAGGGGGCAGTATTATAGTAGTTATATTCTTGTACATAGGGGGCAGTATTATAGTAGTTATATTCCTGTATATAGGGGGCAGCATCATAGTAGTTATATTCCTTTACATAGGGGCAGTATTATAGTAGTTATATTCTTGTACATAGGGGGCAGTATTATAGTAGTTATATTCTTATACATAGGGGGCAGTATTATAGTAGTTATATTCCTGTACATAGGAGGCAGTATTATAGTAGTTATATTCTTGTACATAGGGGGCAGTATTATAGTAGTTATATTCCTGTACATAGGGGGCAGTATTATAGTAGTTATATTCCTGTACATAGGAGGCAGTATTATAGTAGTTATATTCTTGTACATAGGGGGCAGTATTATAGTAGTTATATTCCTGTACATAGGGGGCAGTATTATAGTAGTTATATTCCTGTACATAGGGGCAGTATTATAGTAGTTATATTCTTGTACATAGGGGGCAGTATTATAGTAGTTATATTCTTGTACATAGGGGGCAGTATTATAGTAGTTATATTCCTGTACATAGGGGGCAGTATTATAGTAGTTATATTCCGGTACATAGGGGGCAGTATTATAGGTGTTATATTCCTGTACATAGGGGGCAGTATTATAGTAGTTATATTCTTGTACGTAGGGGGCAGTATTATAGTAGTTATATTCCTGTACATAGGGGGCAGTATTATAGTAGATATATTCCTGTACATAGGGGGCAGTATTATAGGTGTTATATTCCTGTACATAGGGGGCAGTATTATAGTAGTTATATTCTTGTACATAGGGAGCAGTATTATAGTAGTTATATTCCTGTACATAGGGGGCAGTATTATAGTAGATATATTCCTGTACATAGGGGGCAGTATTATAGGTGTTATATTCCTGTACATAGGGGGCAGTATTATAGTAGTTATATTCTTGTACATAGGGGGCAGTATTATAGTAGTTATATACTTGTACATAGTAGATGGTATTATATTAGTTATATTCTTGTTCCATCCTATGTTGTGATGTGACCTTCTCACTATCTTGGGGATGTGATGGGACACTCGCTGTGGCTCATCACTCGCAAACAGATAGCTCTTTGGACCCCAGATAAGGCAGGAATTTGGGGACATCTATGAGAGGTAACACTTGAGGCTTCGGCTCACACTTCAGGAACGTGCTCAGACAATGTACTGTGAGGCCACCATGTAAGGACTCTCAACCCAAGTGACTTCCATCTCCTTCCCCTCGGGTCATCAGACTCTTGAAGATTCTTAGGGGCAGAGCTGCGAATGGAAAACCTCTTAGTGATAGAAGCTCCAGGACTTTAGAAATCTTTTGTTTGTCTCCCTTTATCTCGGATGCCGCCATAGCAATGAGAATCCTGTCTGCGAGAACAGTCCCAATGTAAAGATAAGCGGCGCACAATGCTGCGGAGGGGATAATCTCTCCGCTCGGGTACTCGCTGATGATTTGGCGCTTTGTAGCGATTAGGGAGCGTTTTTTTTATAGAAATATGTCACATGTAAAGAGGATTTAATACATTCAGATAGAAACTTCTCCCCACAACAATAGAACACATTTACCTCCTTTATCATTAACTTGATTTCCCTGAAAAATTTCAATAAATCCCCAGGAAATATACGAAAAAAACTTCTGTTCAGCGATTGAGAAACTTGTATAACAAATATTTGATGCTCTGAACCCCAAGTTCACGACTATAATGTATCATTATAAATCTGGGGACCAGGGGGCCCCACTAGGATCTTGTGGGCCCCAAGACCTTCACACGCACATTAGTTTCCTATCCTCCGTTTGTGGTGTGGTGTAGTCGTTGCTGTACAGAGATTTTAGCCTCCCCAAGTCTAGAGTTTTTAATCTGATGTTTAGTTCATAAAAACAGCAAAACTTCTTGTTCTTGTACTACACGGGGGCAGGACCAAAATCTACCTTACTACATAGAAACAGCATTAGAACCAATGTTACTACATAGATACATGACCAGAACAAAGACTAAAACATAGATAAAGCACCAGAACCACTTCTTTTTACATATGCAACACCCCTGCCAATGCATAGGCAGGCTGGTAGTTGCGAATAGCGCCCTCTCCAGGTCAGGAGCTGTTAGGGGGAGTCATGAACCCTCTAGGACAGTGATGGCGAACCTTTTAGAGGTTGAGTGCCCAAACTGAAACCCAAAACCTGCATATTTTTTGAAGTGCCAACACGGCAATTCAAGCAGTAACTTATTACAATCTTCTTGCTCTGTGCTGTACCATATCTTTCAATGGTCCTGAGGGCATCAATATCTTTGTCTAAAGGAGAAGAAATTTGATTGCCTTGACAGACCCCTGAACAGGAAGATTCAGGAGTCACACAGAAGGAGCTCCAATGATATCTTGACCCTGTCCACACCTCCTCTCTCTTCCTGCAAACTGGGCCAACAGCTTGAGTGCCCACTGAGAGGGCTCTGAGTGCCACCTCTGGCACCCGTGCCATAGGTTCGCCACCACTGCTCTAGGATGTTTCTAGAACCTGGGATATTGTGTTATTGCAGCTGTGCCTACTGCAAGCTGGAAGGTGATTGGAGAGGTAATACCACCTGATCAGGGAGTATATAAACCCCTGCTGGGTGGAAGCGCATGGTCAGAGTGAGACACTCCATCTTGAGGTCAGTCTCTTGCTAGAGTCTGCAGACAGAACCAGACCTCAAGGTCTGTCTGCCACAGCCAGCATCCTATTTCCAGGAACTTCTAGTGCCTCAGGTCCCTGCCTAGCACCCAGGGCAAGTCCGGAGTCTATAGTTATATAGGCTATATGAGGGTTGGCACATACTGGCAGATGTATATAATGTTGTATACCAGGGCAGTATTATAGCAGTAGTTGACAGGATTACAATACGCAGTATGATTTCCCTCCCCCAATTCATCTAATGGCTATAGTTTAATTAACCCCGCCAGTTCCTCGGTTTATACTCATTCTCTATATGATTCTCCTCATTATGAAATCAAACGTTCTTAAAATAAAGAATCTCATTATCGACCTTGCACATTTCAGCATCTTCTGAGTCATATGGACACGGGACTCTGCTGTGTCTTCTCTTCACACGGATGATGAGGATGACGTCTTTCATGAAGGTGGAAGTTAGTTTGCAGACCAGGCACAAATTAGATGAATTCTTAATGATACAAGTCGAAAAGTTATAAAGATTTTAAAGGTGAAGACGTATCACATGATGGGAGGAGGGGGGGGGGTCAGTTTGGGTTCATATTCCTTTATTTTGGCCCTTGCAGAGTTAGATGATCAAATTGTTTCGGTACAAGTTTCACAAATGCTTTGGATTTCGGACAATCTGAAACCTTTGGCATTGTCCAGAGTGTCCTCAAATTTCCATAAAATGTAAAAGGTCGTGGGCTCCTCGCCTTGTCACAGTTCAATAGTGAAAGGTATAATGGGGCAACAATGGGAAGCCACTTTCCTGCTCCCCAGAAGTTAGACCATCATATCCAGTCCTCCTTTCTGGGGTTGTGGATCTGTTTCCTGGCCTGAAGTCTCCAGAAGGTTACGCATACCAACACCTTCCTGGTTCTGCTATCTGGGCTTCGAGATGCTTCCCCAACCTATCGGTCTTCCATTTTCTCTTCCCCTAAAAGCTCTGTAGAACATATTGCAGAACTGTTCTACCACTCCATGGTCCATGGCCACTCTTATTGGTCTCCAATATCCTATCCAAGGAAGCGTAAGAGACTCAACAGCCCCTGGTAAACTTCACCAACCTGGAGGTTGCCTCGGAATAACCGGGAACTATCGGCCCACCCTTCTGAGGTGCATGACCAATATTGGCAGGTCCCCATCAACCTATGTAGGGTTGCTGGATTGGCTGGACGCAATTGTAACTTTTACTAAATTTATTAAGACTGTGTTTAATCTGGTGGCCACTTTTTTTGACCTGGACCCAAAACGGATATTGGGAAATTCACCCACCCCTTGATCTGGATGTATTTGGCTGTGATACTATGTTCAGACACCATGATATGGATTTATCTCTACAATATCCCTACGGTCTAGTGGGTCAATAATTACATCTCTGCTGTCTAGTGGGCCAACAATGATGTTCCTATGGTCTAGCGGGGAAATAATTATATCTCTGCTGTCTAGTGGGCCAAAATTAATTTCCCTAAGGTCTAGTGGGTTAATATTTATATCCCTGTTGTCTAGTAGGCCAACAATGATTTCCTTGCTGTCTTGTAGGACATAAATTATATCTCCGTTGTCTCCGTAGTGGGGCAATAATAATATCCTTGCAGTATAGTGGACCAATAATGATATCCCTGATGTCTAGGGGACCAGCAATGATAACCCTGTCTTGTTGACCATAATGTTATCTCTGCTGTCTAGTGGGCCAACAAAGACCATGCCTCTGCTGGAACTACAAGGACTACAAGGACAAGCCCATTCTTAACAAAGAAAAGAGTACTCTCCCTGGGTCGCCTGCCGGCATCTCCATGATCATTTGTGTTGCTGAATTGGACGCCTTGTGACCATCCTTACCGTTCTAGGTATCTCCATGGCCGAGGTGAAAGGGAGGCCGCTGCCCATCCCTGTGGGAGAATGGTGATCACCTATCTCTCAGGAACAATGGACCAATATCTCTGCTGTCTAAAGGGCCAACAATAATATCCCCCTATCTAGTGGGCCAATAATGATATACCTAATGTAATTATGTACCCCGTTGAGGTATGGTATAAAATATGTATAACATTTCGGATCTGCGGACCCTTTAAGAGCCAGTATCGGTGCAGGATCTGATCTTAGAGCGTAATGAGGATATTATGCTGTGGTTATTAGACATGTAGAAGCTTCCGAGTGCACTTCTCTACACATTAAGATCACAATCTTCTGTTCCCCTTTTCCTAACCACATCCCCCGCTCCCTCGCATCATAAATCCCGTCCAGGGTGTATCAGGTTTCCTGCCTGCGGCGCCACTTAGGAAGATGGTAAACAAGAGCGGCATCGGGGGGCCCGCAGAAAATGTGCACGGAGAGCAAGATTACCATAACCTCTCATCTTTCCATCAGGATAATGATCAGGACCGCCAATATGGCTGACCGGTCAGGAGTGGTGTCCACAACCAACGAGATATCTCGGAATGACGTGTATGAACTTGTACTTATATACAAGTAGAGGGTGCCTTCTATAGTCCTGGCGCCTGAGGGTCCTCATGTGCTCGCTCCTTGTCTCTGCTCCCAGCTTGAGTGACCACATGGGTTCTGGGCAGTGGTCACATGACATCTGACACATCCGGTCCAACCTGAAGAGGGTCAACAGAGAGAATGGACTCTTCATCGTAGAGACAGTGTGTGAAGCTTTTGCCCCTACCCCCAGAAGCCGATGACAAGAAGTTCCATCACTTTGACCTCCATGAGCAGTCAGCTGTAATAGGTGTTCAGTTTTGCTGCACTGCCCCTACAGGTCATATCAAGAATTACATAATTCTGAGTAAATATTTGCACTATACATGGACATGTTGGGTCCTCCACAGTGAGAGACCCTCTTTGTAGATGGTAAATAATGGTCCTGGGTAGGAGGGGCATTATCTTAACTCAGCAGTAACATGTTTCTTTTTGTTTTAACAATACAGAGGATAACATTCTGTACATTCTGTCCACAGACCATGTGCAGTATGGCGGCTCGCCACATTCCCTTCCATAAACACAACCCGTCGACAGATTGATGAAGAAGGAAGCCGAATCGGAAGCGTTTCATTGAGAATTTGCTGCAGTGTCTTCCCCGGTCTATTGATGGCAAAGAGCAACATCATCAAAATTATTAACGGCACCTGGCGTGGTGGCGCTGCCCGCGTGCTGGCACTTAGCATTAATAGATGCCGTCACCATTACAATTCCGCAGAGCGTCGCGCTCTCTCTATTCTCCTGTAGATCTGCATCCTTCTGCCATCTTAAATCTTAAAAATGTAAAAAAAAAATGCAAATGAGGTCATTTTGGGGAAAACTCATTCATTAAAGCAGCCGGGGAATGTGAATGCGGAAGACGCGTCAAGTAATGCGGACGTGTCAGACATGGCGGCCCGGAAAGCTTTTAGGAATATTAATATTATGTTTTATTTATTTTGATTGTGCGGCTTTTAGTGGGAGCGGCCGAGCGGCGGGGACCTTCATGTCCTCCCAAGTACAAAGCGATGATGGCGCTGTTTCAGGTCCTAAAAACCATCGGGACAAGCTTGGAGAACATGATGTCCCTGGCAGCCACTCTGGGAGTGAGGTCATTAAGGAGGGGACCGGCCCATTATCTGCTCTATGGCCGGAGTGTGAGAAATGAAAGCTCACCTTGAGAACTGATTTTATCTAAATAAATATAAAATTCTGCTCTGATTGATTTCTTTATATATCTTTATGGCGGTCAGAGCTTAGTTTATATGTTACAGGGAGCCAAATCTCCAGATATACAGATAAAAGATAAAATTGTGTCCAGCCACCACTAGGGGGAGCTCAGGAGATTATTATATACTGTAAATAGAGTCACCACTAGGGGGAGCATAGCAGATTACTGTCGCGACCCCATGCCCCTCTCCGTGCCCCAGATCCCTGCAGCTCCAACTCACCTGTTCGCGTTCTTGTTCCGGCGGTCAGGCACATGTGTCCCACATCCTAGGGCGCGGCAGCTCCCGGAGATCTAAAGGGCCAGCGCACCATTGATTGGCCATTCCCAGAATCCTTCATAAGCCATTCTCTCCCTGCACACCCCGCCAGATCTTTGTGCCTTATAGCCATTGAGAAAGCTTGTTCCTGATATCCTGTTTTAACTCTGTGATTTCCTGTTGTGACCCCGGTTTCGTTATTGACTCTGATCCTGTGCTGCCTGTCTCCATCTCCTGCCTGTCCCCTACCATGATCTTGCCTTATGATTCTGTATTATGCCTTGGCTGCCACCATGGACAAAGTCTCGGCAGAGGAGAGACCTGGTGGTACCACGCCGCAGTCCAACCTGCTTTGCATCAGGCTTTGGTGAAAACCGGGAGACACTTAGACTCTGCTCCCAGGTGTCACTTACCACTGATCCTAACAATTATTATTGGCTGTAAATAGAGCCACCACTAGGGGGAGTTCAGGACATTAGTACATACTGTATACACAGCCACCACTAGAGGGTGCTCGGGAGATTACTACATACTGTACATACCACCACCACTAGGGGGAGCTTGGGAGATTACTACATACTGTAAATATCACCACCACTAGGGGGAGCTCATGAGATTTCTACATATTTTATAGCCACCACTAGGAGGAGCTCAAGTGATTACTACATACTGTATATACAGCCGCTTATAGGAGGTGCACATGAGATTACTACTTCCTGTACATACACCACTAGGAGAGCAGAGTGGAGATCAGAATAATACTTGTTGTATATACAGCCTTCCTAGGGACAGCTCAAGAGAGGACTACATACTGTTTATACAGCCACCACTAAGAGTAGATCAGGAGATCAATACTTGCAGTTTATATGACCACCACTAGGGAGAGCTCAAGAGATAACTAAATACTGTATATACAGCCACCACTAGAGGTAGCTCAGGAGATTACTTAATACTGTATATACAGCCACAACTAGGGAGAGCTCAGGAGATTACTGCATACTGTATATACAGCCACAACTAGAGGGAGCTCAGGAGATTAACTGCATACTGTATATATAGCCACCACTAGAGGGAGATCAGGAGATTACTGCATACTGTATATACAGCCACCACTAGAGGGAACTCAGGATATTACTACATACTGTATATACAGCACCACTAGGGGGAGCCCAGGAGATTACTATATACTGTATATACAGCCACCACTAGGGAGAGCTCAGGAGTTTATTGCATACTGTATATACAGCCACCACTAGAGGGAGCTCAGGAGATTACTGCATACTGTATATACAGCCACCACTAGAGGGAGCTCAGGAGAGTACTACATACTGTATATACAGCCACCACTAGAGGGAGCTCAGGAGATTACTGCATACTGTATATACAGCCACCACCAGAGGGAGCTCAGGAGATTACTTAATACTGTATATACAGCCACCACTAGAGGGAGCTCAGGAGATCATTAAATACCGTTTATACAGACACGACTAGGTGGAGCTCAGAAGATTACTACAATTTGTATGTATAGTCACCACTAAGAGGATTTCAGGAGATTACTACATACTGTATATACACCACCACTGGGGGGAGTTCTTGAGATTACTACATACTGTATATACAGCCACCACTAGAGTGAGCTCAGGAGATTTCTACATACTGTATATACACCACCACTGGGGGGAGTTCTTGAGATTACTACATATTGTATATACAGCCAACACTAGATGGAGATTAGAATATCACTAAATACTTTATATATCCCACCACTAGAGGGAGGTAATGAGATTATTACATACTGCACATACAGCCACCACTAGGGGAAGCTCAGGGGACTACTACATTCTGTGTTATTACGTATTTAAACCTTATTGTGAAAGGAAGGGAGAGGTTTATAAGCAGGTGGTGATATACATCACTCATCATGGAAGTTTAACCCTATGAATGGTCTCTACGTCCAGGGCACTGATCCAGAAGAAGCCAGGTCTATGTCCCTTCACTGGTCTTGTGCTATTACTGTGGGATTGAAAGTGAAGGAAGCCACGGCTGTAGTTTCACCATGGATACTTCTTCCTCATAACGTAATCATATACTATGGATTCCCCACCCTGAGTAAAGACCATTAATAGTAATCTCTCATCAGCCCTTTTAGAGTTATTGTTTGGATCTGACATCTTCCATCGTCTCTAAGAGCGTCTTACATCTTCCTAGGTGAAGTCTCTCACTAGTGAGACAGATCTTCACATGTCGTGTCTCATCGTGACATCTGAATATGACTATTGTATGTAAACATTGTCATCGTTACGTTGTCACTTGTCATACAAAGAATAGAAGAAACCTTCATGGTTCCCGGAGTTCCTTCTAGGATAACAAGGATTATCCTGATTGTAGAGAACCTTCAATGAAGGATATAACAGGTTTTGTAGCATAGTCCACAGGTGATGATCCTGAAGGCCTTTCCATCCATACAGATGATGCCTACACACGGGATATATCACCAATAATGTCCAACTGGTTATTTGTGAATCATCTCCTTAATGATGACTAGAGATTGGCTCCTCCAAAGTGTCTTCTACTAGTTCCATTATTTTGCCAGAGCCTGGAGCCTTGAAAAGGTTCCTCAAGTTCTCATTCCGGGGCTTTGGGGTCCCTCTTAACACAAAGACTAGGTAGCCAATCACTGACCATTAAGATGACCAGTCTCGGTCATTGATTGGTTGGTTGGCATTTCAGGGGATTGGAAGGGGAATTGGAAGCAGACTAAGAGCAATGGATCATGGGAATGCTGGAATGGAGCTCTGGAAGAAGATCTGTTGGGAACCCTAAGTATCTTGTGCCTTTTTGTCAGTGAACAGACAACCTCCTCAGATTGCAGCTCCCGATAGTTACTGAATAGTGGCAGATGTTCTGCAGGGATAATAAATCATAATCTTAATTTAATAAATTAATAAATAATGCTACATTAACCAATCATCAGTCGTCGTCTTATATACAGAGTCATGCAGTTAGCGAGTGTGATAAGCTGCCCAACGAGATGGGTTTTAAGAGCAGGTTTGAAGTTTTGGAGGTTGGGTATTTGTCCTGGGAAGGTCATTCCAGAGAATTGGTGCAGCTCAGGAGAAGTTAATGGAGAAGTGAGTGGGAGTTACAAATTAAAGAAAAGAATAATCTAACATCACTGGCAGATCGAAGAGCACAAGTTGGGTGATAGATGGAGGTGATAGAGGAGAGGTAGGGAGGTGTAGCATTGTGCAGAGCTTTGTGGATGAGGGTTATTAGTTAAAATTGTATGAGGATGGAGCAGGCAGCCAGTGCAATGACTGGCAAAGAGTGGAGACATCCGTGTAGCGCTTAGTCTGAAAGACGAGTCTGGCCGCTGCACTGAGAATAGATTGGAGAAGAGTGAGTTTAGTAAGTGGAAGACCGATTAGTAGGGAGTTACAGTAGTCTACACGAGAGGGAATCAGGCACAGGTTCAGCTTTGGAGCAATGACTGAGGTTTAGCATGACTGCAAGAAGCAGAAGCACATTGTAGATCACATACCCCAAAAGTGGTCTCCTAAGCAGGAACATTAATAGTTGCATAACTTTACACAACCTTCAGAGTGTTCTGCATGGTGATTGGGTTACGTTGTGTACTTGCTAAAACCGGTTAGAGCCCAAAAGTTAGGGGATCAATAATGGCTCCTCTTAAGATGTTACCGGACTGAAGGGTTTGTTTGCTTCTTCTTTGCCACCATTTTTAAATTTTGCCCATTTCCTTAACAATGCAGTTCCTCAGGGGCGGGAAGACTTTAGGTGACTGGACCAATCATATTATTCTTCCTTTCCCCAAAGGAGTATATACATACTCTGCTACTTGTTCCTTCTTCACTTAGTCCCAGGCCACCCCGTAGCACCACTCGATAGTAGTACAGATTATGTCAATACATATACAAATAGAGTATAATAACAGCATGTAATATCACAATGCAGATAACTAAGTGACTGAACCCATCATGTATCAATCACCGCCTAACCCAATTATCCGGAGTGAATCTAATTGTAGCAGAGCTGGCTTCTTCTGTGCTCGCGAACAACGGCAGCGCAATTACCTTAATATTAATCACCATCGTGTCCGGTGGGAGAATGAGGAAATGGATGCATGGTCTCTGCTAGTCATTCAGTAGACGGCCTGGAACTCCCTGAAGGGCCACATTGAAAGAGTATACAGCTTAACAAAGCTCTAAGCCTGCAAAGTGTTTAACTCACGTCATTCTTCCATTGTACGCACATGAGAATCCAATTAAGGGAGTCATCGCTCTTTGCCAATATTACCAGAGAGGCCATTATTTCCGGGCCGCGTGATGGGGTTTGCTGTGTCTGCTCGGTAAACATTACAATTGTATTCCTCAGACTGTATACTTAGAGGGATGCTCTGCTCAATCATTCCCCACACTCTTCCTCTAAGTCCGCAATTATCTTCCATTTAGACAAGAATTAGGCACCATTATGAAGATATCCTCTGGCCCCACCTCTCCGGTCTACATCATCTTCTTCTTACATGGGTCTGGTACTTGGTCACTACATATCCCACTTTTTCATAGAATATAACAACATCTTCTCCTCAATCAAAGAGCCAAGTGCTTGGTTATACCATATCGTACCCTTTGATAGAACATAGTCACATCTTCTACTCTAAAAGAAAGGATCCATTGTTTGGTCGTCCCACATCTCACATTTTGATAGAACATAGACGCATCTTCTCTATTAAAGATGGATCCAGTGCTTGGAAAGTTCATATTTGAACCCTTTGATGGAACATAGCCACCCTTTGTTTAACTTTTACCAGTCTTTCTCCTGGTTCTTCTACATGGAGGAGGTCACGGACACATTCACATCCCACCAACAAGATGAAAATGGGACCTATGATGGACAGTAGACGTGAGATGAAAGCACTTGGCTTGTTAGGTGAGACTATGGGGCAAATTTACTTCCTGTCGCGATCCCCGATTCGGACGGTCCGACGAGGATGAAGTCCGGCGCGATTCTTGAAGATTGAGCGCCCGAGTTCCTGCATCCGTCGCTTCCCCGCCGAGGTCCGCCGGAGTTCACTTTCTTCTTCCCGGTGCTTGGAAGTGCGTGTCTTGCAACACAATTCTTACTGTTAAATCCTGCGCGTTGTCCGAATCCATCGGGTTGTCTGATGGCCACGCCCCCCGATTTCTGTCACGTGAAAGCCGGCGCCGATGCACCAAAATCTGATCGTGTGCGCCAAAATCCCGGGGCATTTCGGTGCAAAATGGAAATCGTTGGGAAGTCCGACGGAAATGCGCTCTCCATGGACCCTTGGTAAATGAGCCCCAATGTGAGGAAAGGAAATTCCCTTGTGCTCCCTTGATAAATGCAGAGGTTTGGATGACAGTTTGTCATCCTGACCCGACCAGTCTTCACCCTTTCACTCGACTGGGCTCATCTGAGCATGCATCTGTTCCCTTGCATGCTTATCTCCCTTGAGAGCAAAACGGTAGGGCATATTAAAATTCGAATTTTCCACCCAATTTTTCCCTGCAGCCTCTGATATCAGGAGTGGGTCTAGGTTCTACCATACACCACACTACCTCAAACACTAGACGATCGTGCCTTTCCTACAGCCACGGATGTTGGGAAGAGTCTTGGTTTCCACCATACAATAGTCCACCACATACACAAGCCCAGCACGTCCTACTCTTCTTAACTTCAGCCTCTGGTGTTGGGAAGAGTCTGTATTCCACCATACACAAGACCACTTCCTACACTGGACCATCATGTTAGATGGTCAGCTGGTTTGGCCAATTCATTAGTCATTAGTATAGTCTGGCTATATGATGTCTATGGGGTACAGGTGACTCTGTCCTGAGTGCAGATGACGGGTAAAGAAGGGTTGACCAGTTGGATTTTAACATGCCTGATACTTTGTGCCCATGCTACAACCAGAAGTGCCATACTTGTCCTACTGTCATGTCAGAAGTTAAGATCAATGGAAGTCATAGGGGCACATTTACTTACGCGGTCCCTGCGCTGTCCCCGATCTGGACTGTCCGACGAGAATTAACTCTGCTGCGATTCATGAAGATCGCGCGCCCGATATCCTGCATGTGCGCTTCCCCGCTCAGGTCCGCTGGAGTCCACCTTCTTCTTCCTGATGTGTAAGATATTGGCTTGCGACACAATTTTGAAGTTAAATCCTGTGGTTTGTCCAAATCCATTGGATCGTCCAACGGCCCAGCCCCCAATTTGTGTCCCGTGAAAGCCGGCGCGATTGCGGCAAAATCCGATCTCGTGCGCCAAAAAACCCCTTTTGAATCCCTGTCCCAGCAGCGCAAAACGGAAATCGGATGTCAGACAAAAGTGCGGTCCACGGGGCCCTTAGATGAGCCCCAAAGTGTCTTCATTTCCATAAATCATGGAGGTCTCAGCACCCAGAACTCCACTGATGAAGAATATCGAAAGTTTTCTGAGCCTTTAATACTTATTCAATTTGTACCGAGTACAATATGAGCTCCACAAACCTGTCTGCAGTGAGCTCCCCCTAGTGGTGGCTGTGTTAAGTGGTGAAAAGCATCTAGACCTTTGTATACAAAAAGTGATTTTCAAAAATGATATCCATCCATATAAATTAAATCTTCTTCTGCTGCTGGATCACTAACTTTTACCCCAATTCTGTGATAGACAACTTGTTTTTATTCCGCTTTATTTTGGGCCAGTACCACCCCTGCTTAATTACTGCCATCTCTGGGAAGTTCATTACTACCGATCGATGTAGTATGTAATCTGTTTACTGATTGAGCGTTATCCTGGAACATCATAATTTGGTTCTGTTCCTGCAATTAAAGACGCCAGTCATGAGTTACTGCTATATTGGGCTGATAGGAGGACCCGATGGTGATTGAAAAGTATGGCTGCTGGTTTTTTGCCCCTCCCCTGCCCGTATCGTCTTGTCTGCTCCGAGTTCTTTCTTTAACCCTTTATGCACCCTTCCTGTCTTACCATAGGACGCCTCTCTCTCTGTCTTTGGGCACCATCCTATATCAATGTTCCAGGCAAATGAGAAATATAGTCCAAATGAAATATAAATCCTGGGTAATCATATTAGCTAACTGCGCCACAAGTCGCTCTAATAGCCCTGCTATGGTATCCGAGCCTCGGGAGTCGATAATTTAATTGTGCGGACAGACACAGGAAGACAAATTCACTCCATCGGCTCCCAAAGACCGAGCGATCCTCCGCTATTCATAGCCCGTACGGGAGCCGAGAAAATATGGTGAGAATGTCATTTTAATCTACATAAATTAATATTTGATTTGCATAAATTATGCGTGAAATGGAGGGTGCTTAAAACATCTTGCTGCAGGTTTTTTTTTCTTCTTCTTTTTTTTTTGGGCGAGACAATTAAAAACATCACTAAACGCTTCTTAGCTAATTGGGGATTTTTGGAAAAAATTTTCTGCATAATATTTTTTTTACTCTCCCACTCCCCACACCTGAACATCAAATCCCCTGACATCGCAACTCAGAGAAGCCAGTGCTGTAACCCTATTACAAAGGAGTCGGGAAGGAATCCGAGAAGACGTTCGGGTGCCTTGTCTTTCCTTTAATGTGTTTGCTGGGAGGTGGAGGAGCGGGAGGGGACGGGGTATATATTTGTATTATACCATGAAGGGATTTAGTGTTACAGCTCTTCAGCTTGTTAGCAAAAACCTTGTGACGAAGAGGTGAATCTCTTTATCGGGCTCCATTCCTCCACACATGTATGAAAAGAACTGTGCAAAAATATCCCCCGCCTGCATGGATTTCCTGTACCGATTCAGGTTTCAACAGCCTTGGCCACATCGGTCAAGAATAAGACAAATTAATACTTGTATAAAATTTTGTCAGATCCACAAAGAAACAATGAAGAGGTCTGACACAAGGTTACGACTACCCCACATATGACTATTTCAATTGTTTGTGCTATACTCCTGGCTGAAACACCTTGTAGAAGATATTTCCTAACTATGGATGTGTAGGCATCTCAGGAGGCATCTACCAAAGGTCTGTCCATCCCAAACTATGGCCATGGTACCTCCACCGCTGTGGTCTTAATCTCAGATGCAACCAGCCATCAGTCTTGCTCTAGCCATGGTCTTCTTGATCCCAACCGTAACTCTACTTCCAGTCCAAAGCCCAATCCTTTCCTTAGTCCTTGAATAGCCTCAAGTCTATTCTAATTTATTGCCCCAGACATAGCTTCAACTAATATGTAACCTGACCCTAGACCCAGGCATAACACCTACCCATGGCATCACTGGTCCAAGACCTAGCATCAACCCTAGAACCTAGTCGATCCAGCCATTGCCTAGCCTCAAATAAACCTTAACCTAACCCTAAGTCTTGTGCCAACCATAGCATGAACCCTAAACTAAACCCTGGCCTTAGCTTTAATCCTACTACTGCCATTGCTTCAACCTTAACCCCAACTCCAGCCTTAGCCCAAAAATAGCTTGAATCCACCAATATCTATCCCTATTTCCATCCCATCCATAGTCTAAACCCAAGTCATTGTTTCAACCTTACACTCAACATTAAGTCAAACTCTAGTAAGCCCTTAATTCTACCACTGCTATAGTGACGGTCCTGACCCCCAACTTTATCCTAACCCCCAACATGGTCTTAATCCTAGATGGAATCTTAACCCTACCCCTGAAAGAAACTCACAACCCTGATCTAAACTCTGGGTTAAGCCATAGACATAGGCTGAAACTTAGACTAAACCCTAGCTTTACCTATAACCTCAACCCAACACAAGCACCATAAATAGTCAGGAACCTAACTGTGACCCTAACCAGAGCTCCAGCCAAAGCCTCCATTATAGAGCAAGTCATGCTGAACCCTAACCCTAGACTACAGTTCTAGAACCAGACTTTACCTCAACAGTAAACACAACGCTAACCCTGTGCCTAACAATAGGGACCAAAAGTAGCCTAGAACTTCCCCCGATGGGGCACATTTACTAAGGGTCTGCATGGCGAATTTTCGTCGGGTTTCCTGACTTTTTCCGTTTTGGACCGCATTCAATTGGGGTTTTTGGAGCACATGATCTGATTTTGGGGCGATCGCACCCATTTCATGCGACACAAATCGGGGGGCGTGGCCAACAGACAACCCGACTGATTTGGACTAAGCGCGGGATTTAAAATTCAAATTTTGTCGCACTTACCTACACTGGGAAGAAGAAGGTGAAGACCGGCGGACCTGAGCGGGGAAGCGACACATGCAGGATATCGGGCGCACAATCTTGATGAATCGCGTCCTCGTCGGACAGTCGGGGATCGCGCCAGGACCGGGTAAGTAAATGTGTCCCTGTGTCTCTCTTTTATTCCACCCTTCAGAGTATTAGACATCACTCACTACCACACACAAGACGTTGCGATTCTCCAGCGAGGTCTCCTCTTCCCCTACCAGAACCGCAGGCGTTTCATCATTCATCCACAAACAATAACAACCCATCCTGGGTGATCCGAGCCAATTACCGGTAATAAATATTCGAGAATCCATCACGAGCGCCGGCGCATTGTACACGCTAATGTTGTGCGTTATTGACTTTGGTGGCGGTGATGTAATCTGCCGGTCTATTAGCGGGCGCAGGATCGGGGGCCGGCAGCTGCAGATAAAAGCCTTGTGTCAATCATTAGTTCTGCTAATTCACAGACAGGACCCGAAACACAAAGCAAATTATTCCGCTCCAGAAGAAATCAAGGAACGTGATAATGGAAAGAGGGAGAAATTGATACGTTCGCTTAAGTAACGCGGTCTAGTTCATATTTCATGGTGTCATCCATTAGCCCAGATTTCTTTTCCCGTCTGTCATCTAGCCTACATTTGCTCTGCAGGAGAACGCAGTCTGTTGGTCTCTGTTATCAGCCGTTTTGGACCTGGATAAGGGTAGGGTCCAGAATATCTCCAATCCCTAACTTGTGCCCCTCAAGCTGTTACAATATGACAACTCCCCACATCCCTCATAGTAGTAGGCTGCATTGGAACATGATGGGAGGTGTAGGTTTACAGCAGGTGAGGAGCCAAAGGTTGGACCTGTTTCCCCACCTGTCCCGTTTTTGGGTTGTTATATTTCTTGGGCTTTTAAAAGGTACATTATGTATGAAATCTATAATAAGCTCCAGGATATAAACGACACCATTCACTCAAAGCACTGCAATGCAGAGAGCTAAGAGCACAGCAGTGCCAGGACATGCATCATTGAATGTGTGAAGCAAGAATCCCGGAATAAAAATATATTGATACTAACAACATAGACAAAGGTCTTATTACACATCTCTCTGGGGACGCTACCTAACACTGGCTGCAGAGAGCACAGAGCACAGCAGTGTGAGGACACACCCTCAGTACAATCCTGGTCTGTAAATCCATATATCACAGTCCAGCTGCTATTAACAACAATAATGGGGCTCATTTACTAAGGGTCCGTTTCCGTTTTGCGCCAAATTTCCCCAGGATTTTGGAGCATCGGCGTCGGCTTGCAGGCGACAGAAATGGGGGAGGGGCGCCGGACAACCCGACGGATTTGGACAAACCGTGGAATTTAAAAAAGGATTTGTGTCACAAGATCAAGCACTTACATGCACCAGGAAGAAGAAGGTGAACTCCGGCGGACCTCGGCGCAGTAGCGACACATGCAGGATATCGGGCGCACGATCTTAGTGAATCGCGGCGGACCCCAATCTTCGTCGGACAAGGCACCGTGGGATCGCGACTGGACTGGTAAGTAAATCTGCCCCAATCTGATTAAACATCTCTAGAAGGACACTACCTAACAATGGCTGCAGAGAGCACAGAGCACAGCAGTGTGAGGACACACCCCCAGTACAATCCTGGACTATAAATCCATATATCACAGTACAGCTGCTACTCACAACAAAAGTCTGATTAAACATCTCTAGAGTGACACTACCTAACTGGGTGTAGAGAGCACAGAGCAGAGCAGTGTGAGGACACACTCCTAGTACAATATTGGAATACAAATCTATATATCACAGTCCTGCTGCTGCTACTAACAATAAAGGTCTGATTACACGTCTTTCCAGGGATAATACCTGACACAGTCTACAGCTTTGCATTGCCACATCTTCTGAAGGATTCCCTTTAAATCCATAAGCAATTAGCTCCCCCTAGTGGTGACAGCATGCAGCCAATATAATGCCAATTCACAAGCCCCCCAAAAAATGGCATAAGGTACAGGTGTAGGGATCAGAATGATTCCTAAATGCCTAATATTTTACCATCGACTAGCACGTGCGGGGTTAACAATACTACAGAAATCAGATTTTTAATGCGTTCATCGTACACAAAAACTTTTTGTGAAGGTGCCATGAAAAAGCGAGCAAGTAATGGCACAGCTGGACGGCAAAATATAATTAAATGTGTCGCAAACGGCAGGTTAGGCAATCAAAGGCTTCTCCGGGAAGGAAGGGGAAATAAAAAAGCGACATAAATAGCGACTTTTCTCCCATGTTGCTAAGAAGCCAGTGAGTCACAACATAGAAGTTATTAATTATACGCAGGAAAGGGGGAAATATTTACCGTGGTAATAGTCTAACGATGGAAGATGAATGAAAACAAGTGTGAAGCGATGGGGAGCCGGCGAGGTGGAATCCCGCTTCTTAATTGAATTTCTCTGCTTTAAGATTGTACTTAATCCTTGGCTAACAAACAGACGGATAGCGAGGGGGGCACCGGCTACAATTATTATGCTACGCACTCATTATCTTTCATTTAAATATTGTACAAAGCTTGGAGCAATAATAATATGGACCTAAAGTGTGTGTGTGTGGGGGGGGGGGGGTTGAAAAATTCAGATTGCATGTCCCCTTTATACATTGGACTAGTTGCATAGTCTGGAGGGCCCCTATAAATGCAGTCTGACTGTGTATCTTCAATAAGAGTAGTGTGACTGTGTAGTCTGAACCTCCCCCTATAACAGTAGTCAGGCTGTGTAGACTGAACCTCCCCCTATAACAGTAGTCTGGCTGTGTAGTCTGAACCTCCCCCTATAACAGCAGTCTGGTTGTGTAGTCTGGACCTCCCCCTATAACAGTAGTCAGGCTGTGTAGTCTGAACCTCCCCCTATAACAGTAGTCAGGTTGTGTAGTCTGAACCTCCCCCTATAACAAAAGTCAGGCTGTGTAGACTGAACCTCCCCCTATAACAGTAGTCAGGTTGTGTAGTCTGAACCTCCCCCTATAACAGTAGTCAGGCTATGTAGTCTGGACCTCCTCCTAGAACTGTTGTCTGGCTGTGTAGTCTGAACCTCCTTCTATAAAAGTAGTCAGGCTATGTAGTGTGGACCACCCCTTTAACAGTAGTCAGGCTATGTAGTCTAGAGTGCTCCCTATAACTGCAGTTTGGCTGTGTAGTCTGCTGTGTAGCCTGGAGAGCCCCCTATAACAGTAGTATGATGTGTAGTATTGCCTGCCTCCTAAAACAGCAGCCTTGCTGTTTAGTCTGGACCTCTCCCTATAACATAAGTCTGGCTGTATAGTCTGAAGTGTGCTCCCTATATCAGTAGTCAGGCTGTGCAGTCTGGTCCTCCCTCTAAAGCAGTAGTGAGGCTGTGTAGTCTACATCTCCCCCCAAAAAAGCAGTGTGGATGCGTAGTCTGGAGTGCCCCCTACAACAGCAGTCTGGCTGTGTAGTCTGGACCTCCCCCCTATAAAAGTAGTCTGGATGTGTAGTCTGGACCTCCCCCTATAAAAGTAGTCTGGCTGCGTAGTCTGGACCTCCCCCTATAAAAGTAGTCTGGCTGTGTAGTCTAGCTGCATTGCCTGGACCGCCCACTATAACAGAAGTTTGGTTGTGCAGTGTGACTGTATATTCTGGATATCCCCCATAACAGTTGTCTGTTTGTGTAGTCTGCCCTGCCCCCTACAACAGAATCCTTAATGTGTAGTCTGGACTGACCCATATAATAGTATAGTCTACAGTGTCTTTCATACTGCCCCTATAACTTTGTAGTCTGCATTGTCCAGGATTGTCCCAGATTTCTTAATCGGTAGTATGGAACACGTCCTATAGGTGTAATCTGGAGTGTCCTCCATATTCTATAGGAAAATTGTCACTATAATCAGAAACAACCCTATAATAAAAGTGTGTAATATCTAATGTAAGTCTCCCCCCTTTAACAATGTATATGTAATTTAATATGTAAGTCTGGAAATATTTTATCTGGAGCACCCCTATAACTCCAGTCTGGTAGTGTAGTCTGGACCGCCCCCTGTAACAATAAATGCAATGTATAATGTAAATCTAGATATATAGTCTGGAGTACCCCTATAACTGCAGACTGGTTGTGTAGTCTGGACCGCCCTTGTAATAATACATATAAAATATGATGTAAGTCTAGATTTCTAGTCTGGAGCATAAATTACTAGTTCCTTCCTTTATCCCCTGCCGGATCTTTGTGCCTAGTGCCAACCGCTCGCAGGTGTCGGTTTACGTCATCGTCCGCGGTGGTTCAGTGGGTCCACTGCCCCTGGAGCCTGACATATAGTTTGTAGCACCCAGTGTCAGACTGGGTTTCGTTAGGCCCACCAGAGAAAATCAATCTGGGGGCCCACTCTTCATTATCTCATAGGAAATATGTTGTTTGCTGATGGACCTCTAAGGTTCAGTATTGGGTTGAGCCAGGGCCCACCGGAGCACCCTCTGGTACTCTGGGGGGCCAGTCCGATACTGGTAGCAGCCCTATAACTGCAGCCTGGAAGCGTAGGCTGGACCGACCCTTTAATGATACATGTAAAATGTAATGTAAGTGTAGATTTCTATTCCGGAGCACCCCATTAACTGCAGCCTGGTGGCGTAGTCTGGACCGCTCCTGTGATAATACATGTAAAATGTAATGTAAGTGTAGATTTCTATTCCGGAGCACCCCTATAACTGCAGCCTGGTGGCGTAGTCTGGACCGCCCCTGTAATAATACATGTAAAATGTAATGTAAGTGTAGTTCAAATAAAGAAAGGATCCCGGCACTTCGAGGTCAGTCAAATCCAAAAAGGTTTTTTTAATTAAATCAGCTTATCCAGTACAAGCATAAAGTGTCGCAAACGCGTTTTTCGGCTCTTCCCGAGCCTTCATCAGCTGATATGCTAACATTCTAACAAACTATATAAAGAAAATCAACGTCCAATGAATGAATGACACATCATTCTCTGCGTCATCCGTCATGTGATATCCGGGTCTTGTGATCAATCACCCGTCACGTGATTATGTCATGTGATTCCTTCTCCGTGATGCGATCGTCAAGTCCGTCTCCATTCGATATGCAGATAGATTATCGCTGGTAAGTATATAACAACTTAGTGACAACTGTGTATACATCTCTGTATAGGAAAAAAATCTTAAACTCTAGTCAATCATTTATCATAAGAGTATGTTAAAAGAAGGGAAATGAAGAGACAGTGGATATAAACGAAATGACGAACGATGTCACTGATCTATACAATCATTTTTAGGCTAGGATAATTTGGTATCTAGGACATATTTACATGTAAAAATAATTAACATCAATAAATAGTATATTTCATACCATATCTTCGCCCCCAATCAGTGGAGCTCAAATATTCTGTGTCTGTAATAGAATAATATGGAATCAATTCAAAAGTGACAAATTTCATAGTCCCTATTGAGACCATATGGTTCAAGGGTTTTTAACTCATGTATCCAGAATGCCTCTTTCTGTAAGAGCATTTTAGTAATGTTTCCACCTCTCCTTGGGGGGTTAATTTTATCAATAACCTGATATTTTAATTGTGGTAAAGAGTGATTACACTTCTTAAAATGTGCTGGTACCGGTAACAATAGGTTTTCTCTCCTGATGGTGGACTTGTGTTGTCCTATGCGGTCACCTACACGCTGGCGTGTCTCTCCAACGTACAGAAGACCGCAAGGACACTTGATCGTGTAAATTACGTCTTTAGAATGGCAAGTAAAAAACCCTTTAATCTTATAAGCACGTCCTGAGTGGGGATGAAAAAAAGTGTCACTTTTGTTAACATTGCTGCATTGTTGGCAGCTTAGGCAAGGAAAAGTGCCATTTTTCTTCGGAGTAAATAGGGTTTGTATAGTGGACTTTTTTCCACTACCAAAGTCAGCCCTGACTAATCTATTCCGTAGTGTAGGAAGTCTTTTATTGCATATTAGCGGGGGTTCTTGAAATTCCGGTATATTTTGATATGTATCTTTCAATAGATGCCAATGTTTCCTAATTGTGTTATCTATCTTATGTATTAATGGATGGAACTGTCTCACGAATGGGAGACGTGGTGTGGTTATGGGCCTTCTATTGTGTGATGATTGTCTCGATTCATTAAGTATCTTGACTGGGTAACCCCTTTGCAAGAACCTATTTTCCATTTCTTTAAGTCTGGTTTGTTTGAGGATGGGGTCTGAAACTATACGGTCAACCCGTTGGAACTGAGATTTGGGAATTGATCTCTTGACCGCAAGGGGATGGGCACTTTGAAAATGTAAAAGACTATTGCGATCTGTGTCTTTCCTAAAGATATCAGAAGATAATGTGCCATTCCCTTGTTTAATGATCTTAGTGTCAAGAAAGCTTATCTCGTGTTGACTGTATGTGAAGGTAAATTTTAATTCTTCCCATACGGAATTTAAATATCCCTGAAAACTTAGGAGAGTGTCGAGTGGCCCCTCCCATATGCAAAAAATATCGTCTATGAAGCGTTTCCACGTTTTGACATGATTCATAAATAACACATTCGGATAGACGAATTGATTCTCAAAGTGGGCCATAAACGAATTTGCATATGGGGGGGCCACATTCGACTCCATGGCCGTACCTCGTTTCTGTAAATAAAATTCATCCTGAAACATAAAAAAGTTGTTATACAAGGTTAACTCTAAACAATCCAAAATGAACTTTTTCTGTTCAGCATCGTAGTCACTTTCATGTAGTATCCATTCAATGGCCTCAATGCCTCTCTTATGATCTATGGAAGTATACAAACTTGTTACATCTATAGTGACTAGCCAACTTTCTAGTGAAACATCGGAAAATCCCTGTATGGTTTCTAGAAAGGCACCTGTGTCTAAAAGGAAAGAGGGTGTTTTTTTAGTTAAAGGAGTCAACAATTTCTCCAGTATTTTTGCAAGTGGTGATAATAAGGATTCCATGGAGGACACTATTGGTCTCCCGGGTGGGTTTTGAAGAGATTTGTGTACTTTAGGTAATATATAGAAAACAGGAATAATTGGTGACTCCTTATGCAAAAATTTGGCTAGTTTGTCATCAATTACATTTTCATTTCTATTTCTAGTTATTAAATCATCAATTTTCCTTTTGATGTCTGTAGTAGGATTTCTGGATAATTTTTCGTATGTGTCCTGATCAGAGAGTTGGCGAATGATTTCGTTCTTATAAGCAGATTTATCCATTACCACTATGGAACCGCCCTTATCTGCGGGCTTTATAATGGTATTTTCTTTATGTAACAGATCATTAAGCGCCCTTCTCTCTGATGTGGACAAATTCTGACTGACACGGTAGGTACCTTTTTTTATTTCCGTAGAGATCTTTTCTATATCTCTATTGACCAGTTGGACAAAAGTTTCCACTGGATGGTGTGATTTAGGTGGGTTATATCGGCTCTTAAGGGTGAGACCCAGTTGAGATAAAGTAATAGTTTTTCTAGAATCGATCGTAACCTCAGATCGTTGAGGGGTTGGTTCCATCGAAAAATGTGTTTTTAACCTTATATTACGAAAAAACCTTTGTAAGTCTATGTCCAAATTAAATGTATCCAGTGTCTCTATTGGACTGAAGGATAAACCCTTCTGGAGTACTCCAATTTCATCTGGAGAGAAAATACCATTATAAAGCCCGCAGATAAGGGCGGTTCCATAGTGGTAATGGATAAATCTGCTTATAAGAACGAAATCATTCGCCAACTCTCTGATCAGGACACATACGAAAAATTATCCAGAAATCCTACTACAGACATCAAAAGGAAAATTGATGATTTAATAACTAGAAATAGAAATGAAAATGTAATTGATGACAAACTAGCCAAATTTTTGCATAAGGAGTCACCAATTATTCCTGTTTTCTATATATTACCTAAAGTACACAAATCTCTTCAAAACCCACCCGGGAGACCAATAGTGTCCTCCATGGAATCCTTATTATCACCACTTGCAAAAATACTGGAGAAATTGTTGACTCCTTTAACTAAAAAAACACCCTCTTTCCTTTTAGACACAGGTGCCTTTCTAGAAACCATACAGGGATTTTCCGATGTTTCACTAGAAAGTTGGCTAGTCACTATAGATGTAACAAGTTTGTATACTTCCATAGATCATAAGAGAGGCATTGAGGC
Source organism: Engystomops pustulosus (assembly GCF_040894005.1). Taxonomy (NCBI): domain Eukaryota; kingdom Metazoa; phylum Chordata; class Amphibia; order Anura; family Leptodactylidae; genus Engystomops; species Engystomops pustulosus. Next base: position 17,312,538 of record NC_092418.1, read on the forward strand.
CATTGAATGGATACTACATGAAAGTGACTACGATGCTGAACAGAAAAAGTTCATTTTGGATTGTTTAGAGTTAACCTTGTATAACAACTTTTTTATGTTTCAGGATGAATTTTATTTACAGAAACGAGGTACGGCCATGGGGTCGAATGTGGCCCCCCCATATGCAAATTCGTTTATGGCCCACTTTGAGAATCAATTCGTCTATCCGAATGTGTTATTTATGAATCATGTCAAAACGTGGAAACGCTTCATAGACGATATTTTTTGCATATGGGAGGGGCCACTCGACACTCTCCTAAGTTTTCAGGGATATTTAAATTCCGTATGGGAAGAATTAAAATTTACCTTCACATACAGTCAACACGAGATAAGCTTTCTTGACACTAAGATCATTAAACAAGGGAATGGCACATTATCTTCTGATATCTTTAGGAAAGACACAGATCGCAATAGTCTTTTACATTTTCAAAGTGCCCATCCCCTTGCGGTCAAGAGATCAATTCCCAAATCTCAGTTCCAACGGGTTGACCGTATAGTTTCAGACCCCATCCTCAAACAAACCAGACTTAAAGAAATGGAAAATAGGTTCTTGCAAAGGGGTTACCCAGTCAAGATACTTAATGAATCGAGACAATCATCACACAATAGAAGGCCCATAACCACACCACGTCTCCCATTCGTGAGACAGTTCCATCCATTAATACATAAGATAGATAACACAATTAGGAAACATTGGCATCTATTGAAAGATACATATCAAAATATACCGGAATTTCAAGAACCCCCGCTAATATGCAATAAAAGACTTCCTACACTACGGAATAGATTAGTCAGGGCTGACTTTGGTAGTGGAAAAAAGTCCACTATACAAACCCTATTTACTCCGAAGAAAAATGGCACTTTTCCTTGCCTAAGCTGCCAACAATGCAGCAATGTTAACAAAAGTGACACTTTTTTTCATCCCCACTCAGGACGTGCTTATAAGATTAAAGGGTTTTTTACTTGCCATTCTAAAGACGTAATTTACACGATCAAGTGTCCTTGCGGTCTTCTGTACGTTGGAGAGACACGCCAGCGTGTAGGTGACCGCATAGGACAACACAAGTCCACCATCAGGAGAGAAAACCTATTGTTACCGGTACCAGCACATTTTAAGAAGTGTAATCACTCTTTACCACAATTAAAATATCAGGTTATTGATAAAATTAACCCCCCAAGGAGAGGTGGAAACATTACTAAAATGCTCTTACAGAAAGAGGCATTCTGGATACATGAGTTAAAAACCCTTGAACCATATGGTCTCAATAGGGACTATGAAATTTGTCACTTTTGAATTGATTCCATATTATTCTATTACAGACACAGAATATTTGAGCTCCACTGATTGGGGGCGAAGATATGGTATGAAATATACTATTTATTGATGTTAATTATTTTTACATGTAAATATGTCCTAGATACCAAATTATCCTAGCCTAAAAATGATTGTATAGATCAGTGACATCGTTCGTCATTTCGTTTATATCCACTGTCTCTTCATTTCCCTTCTTTTAACATACTCTTATGATAAATGATTGACTAGAGTTTAAGATTTTTTTCCTATACAGAGATGTATACACAGTTGTCACTAAGTTGTTATATACTTACCAGCGATAATCTATCTGCATATCGAATGGAGACGGACTTGACGATCGCATCACGGAGAAGGAATCACATGACATAATCACGTGACGGGTGATTGATCACAAGACCCGGATATCACATGACGGATGACGCAGAGAATGATGTGTCATTCATTCATTGGACGTTGATTTTCTTTATATAGTTTGTTAGAATGTTAGCATATCAGCTGATGAAGGCTCGGGAAGAGCCGAAAAACGCGTTTGCGACACTTTATGCTTGTACTGGATAAGCTGATTTAATTAAAAAAACCTTTTTGGATTTGACTGACCTCGAAGTGCCGGGATCCTTTCTTTATTTGAATTACATTGTCTATCCACGAGCACGAGGAACGGGTCACCGGGTGCCGACCAGCCTTACAAAAAATTCCTGGTAATGTAAGTGTAGATTTCTATTCCGGAGCACCCCTATAACTGCAGCCTGGTGGTGTAGTCTGGACCGCCCCTGTAATAATACATGTAAAATGTAATGTAAGTGTAGATTTCTATTCCGGAGCACCCCTATAACTGCAGCCTGGTGGCGTAGTCTGGACCGCCCCTGTAATAATACATGTAAAATGTAATGCAAGTGTAGATTTCTATTCCGGAGCACCCCTATAACTGCACCCTGGTGGCGTAGTCTGACGCTCTCCCGCATGACAGCAGTCTCTGTCTCTTTTCGGTGATAGTGACTGAATTTTAATGAATATTGGTGCCGAAATCCAACATTTCCTCATTATCTTAGACACACAGGAAATTAGCGGGCGACAAAATAAAAGACGGAGCAGGTTATTTCCCAGATGAGGATAACGAATAAACGCCTCATTGTGGAGATCGGGCATTAAACGTGTGAATTATGGATGTGTCCAACAATAATTATATCAAAAGGTTACTCCCTCCTCCCCGTGACCTTTCATTCCTGCTCCGCTCTTTGTATTGGATTTTCCATTAATATTAAAAGAGACGAACTCTCCGAAAAACACATTCAGCGGTATAAAACTGTAAAAACTGATCAAATTACTGCAAATTAGGATCAAAGTAGAGATGAGCGAGTATACTCGTCCGAGTATACTGCTCGGTCGAGTATTAGTATACTCGGACCGGCTCGTTACTCCGACGAGTATCTCGCCAGCTCGAGATCGAGCAGTAAATTAATAAAATAAATTGAATAAAAGTATTTTTATTGTAAAAAAAAAATATTACACATGTTTGCAGATGTTTTACTTGTAAGAACACATTGAAATAACACTATTCTTCACTTTCCAGGTGTTCGCGCGTGTCTCCCGCTAAGTTAGGAGATGTGCACGAACATCTGGAATGTGAAGAATAGTGTTCTTTCAATGTGTTCTGCCCTTAAATGTTCGTGTTTTCACTGTTTTTAACCCCTTCCCGACGCGCGCCGTACTAGTACGGCGCGCGCCGGGTCCCGGTGCATGGAGAGGGCTCGCGGGCCGAGCCCTCTCCATAGCCGGTAAGTCTTTGCTGCATATTGCAGCAAAGGCTTACCGGTAACACCCGCGATCGGTGCTGCCGGAGGCTTCAAAAAGATGGCGCCGCATGGGCGCCGCCATCTTGGCGCGGATCTCCGCTCCCCGATGACGTCACGGGGAGCGGTGATCCGTTGCCATGACAGCATCGGGCCTCACGAAGGCCCGAAGCTGTCTCGTTTTAACCTATTCATTACAATGTGCTATCAGCACATTGTAATGAATGAGGAGTAAAATCCCCATATACTGCCATATTGCAGTATGGCAGTATATGGTAGGATCGATCAGACAACCTAGGGTTAAAGTACCCTAGGGAGTCTGAAAAATAGTTAAAGTAAAAAAAAGTTAAAAAAAAAAAAAATTATATTAAAAAAACCTAAAAATTCAAATCACCCCCTTTCCCTAGAACTGATATTAATATTAATAAACAGTAAAAATCATAAACACATTAGGTATCACCGCGTCCGAAAATGTCCGATCTATCAAAATATTATAACGGTTTTTCACTGCATTTAACCCCGTAACGGAAAATAGCGTCCAAAGTCAAAAATGACATTTTTTTGCCATTTTGGAAAATATAAAAAAAATTAATAAAAAGTGATCAAAAGGTCGCACAGTCCTAACAATGATAGCAATGAAAACGCCATCAAAAGTCGCAAAAAATGACACCACCCACAGCTTCGTACACCAAAGTATGAAAAAGTTATTAGCGCCAGAAGATGGCAAAATCAAAAAAAAAAATTTTGTACAGGAGGTTTTAATTTTTTTAAATGTATGAAAACATTATAAAACCTGTACAAATGTGGTATCCCTGTGATCGTAGCAACCCAAAGAATAAAGTAGACATGTCATTTGGGACGCAGAGTGAAAGCTGTGAAATCCAAGCCCACAAGAAAACGTCGCAAATGTGTTTTTTCACCATTTTCACTGCATTTGGAATTTTTTTCCCGCTTCCCAGTACGCGCCATGGAATATTAAATACCGTCACTACGAAGTGCAATTTGTTACGCAGAAAATAAGCCATAACAGAGCTCTTTATGTGGAAAAATAAAAAAGTTATAGATTTTTGAAGGTGGGGTGTGAAAAATGGAAGTGAAAAAACTAAAAAAGGCCAAGTCGTGAAGGGGTTAATGTTTTAATTCTATTCTTCACTTTGCAGCTGTGCGCGCGTATCTCCGAACCTATCGGGAGACACGCGCGCACACCTGCAATGTGAAGAATAGAATTAAAACATTAAAAACAGTGAAAACACGAACATTTAAGGGCAGAACACATTGAAAGAACAATATTCTTCACATTCCAGATGTTCGTGCACATCTCCTAACTTAGCGGGAGACACGCGCGAACACCTGCAAAGTGAAGAATAGTGTTATTTCAATGTGTTCTTACAAGTAAAACATCTGCAAACATCTGGAATTTTTTTTTTTTGCACTGTTCTTTTACTGTTCAGTTTTATTAAAAAAATGCTCGGGTCTCCCATTGACTTCAATGGGGCTCGTTATTCGAGACGAGCACTCGAGCATCTGGAAAAGTTTGTCTCGAATAACAAGCACCCGAGCATTTTAGTGCTCGCTCATCTCTAGATCAAAGTCATCGTTATCTTCCCAAATATTACCCCTGGGAGTAATGGGGTCACTTTCAATGTGGCATTAAAGGGGCCGTCCAGGAATTTATGTTGATGGACATGACATTCATAGTAGTCTCAGGCGGGATGTTATCTTTGGCGCCCCCCTTTAGCAGGGACCTATACAAGAGTGTCCATGTGATGTATAAGCACCTTAAAGGGGTTGTCCAGGTATTTATATAAATGGCCTATACAGGCAGTCCCCGGGTTACGTACAAGATAGGGTCTGGAGGTTTGTTCTTAAGTTGAATTTGTATGCAAGTCGAAACTGTATACTTTATAATTGTAGATACAGACAAAACAAATTTCTGCCCCAGTGACAATCGGAGTTTAAACATTTTTTGGTGTAATTGGACCAAGGATTATCAATAAAGCTTCATTACAGACACCTTACAGCTGATCATTGCAGTCTGGGACTATAGTAAAGCATTGAGAAAGCTTCATCATAGGTCAGAGGGGTCTGTCTGTAACTATGGGTTGTCTGTAAGTCGGGTGTCCTTAAGTAGGGGACCGCCTGTACTAGGATAACCCCCATTCCCCTACAGCTGTTCACTCTGTCCACAGAGCACACGACCAGAAGCTTATGACTCCATACACTGGGTAGTGGCCAGAACGCGCAACTGCAACTTCCATTGAAGTGAATAAGCCACAGGTGCAGTTACACCGTCTGTCCACTACGCCGACCACGGAGCCATCTGCTCTGGTCTATACAACTTATTGGATAAGAAATTGACCCTATAAAATGTGTCCCTTATAAAATTGTGAGTTGCCCTTTAAGTATGACATTTGCGCAGTAATAACGAGCTCCTGGCGGTCTTTACATCCTCCGCGTTTATTTGCTCTTCGTAACAGGTTTATTCGGCAAATATTGCATGAAACCTCGGCGCCAAACGCTCCGCTCCTCTAATAAGACTCAGGACAATAGAAAATGATGAGTATTTACTGAAACAATTACGGTTTTGTGGTGGCGATGAAGTGGCGTAATAATAAGGGGGCCACTTGTGCCCACATGGAAGCCTTGTCACCAGGACACTCAAGTGTCATCACATGAGCACAGGAGAGACGGGAACAATCCGGCCTGATGGTGACACGGTCACTGGCGCCATGAAGAGTTTACCGCCATCAACGCCACGTACGCATCACAACCAATACAATTAACTTCATCTACGCTTCTTTCCAGCTTAAACGTCGCTCTCTAATTCCTGTTTGTTTCCTATCTTAATCTCCTGAAATAAATTATGCAGATTTTGTTTGCCGAAGATAAATATACACGAAGAGCGAAGATGGTGAACGGCAAATCTGGTGAGAACGAAAGTATAAAAACAGGAAGCCCACAGGAGAGAGGAGAGAACTAACAGTGATAAGGTCATTACCAGAAAAAAGTATGATAGTAGTTATATTCCTGTACATAGGAGGCAGTATTATAGTAGTTATATTCTTGTACATAGGGGGCAGTATTATAGTAGTTATATCCCTGTACATAGGGGGCAGTATTATAGTAGTTATATCCTTGTACATAGGGGCAGTATTATAGTAGTTATATTCTTGTACATAGGGGGCAGTATTATAGTAGTTATATTCCTGTACATAGGGGGCAGTATTATAGTAGTTATATTCTTGTACATAGGGGGCAGTATTATAGTAGTTATATTCCTGTACATAGGGGGCAGTATTATAGTAGTTATATTCCTGTACATAGAGGGCAGTATTATAGTAGTTATATTCTTGTACATAGGGGGCAGTATTATAGTAGTTATATTCCTGTACATAGGGGGCAGTATTATAGTAGTTATATTCCTGTACATAGGGGGCAGTATTATAGTAGTTATATTCCTGTACATAGAGGGCAGTATTATAGTAGTTATATTCTTGTACATAGGGGGCAGTATTATAGTAGTTATATTCCTGTACATAGGGGGCAGTATTATAGTAGTTATATTCCTGTACATAGGGGGCAGTATTATAGTAGTTATATTCCTGTACATAGGGGGCAGTATTATAGTAGTTATATTCCTGTACATAGAGGGCAGTATTATAGTAGTTATATTCTTGTACATAGGGGGCAGTATTATAGTAGTTATATTCTTGTACATAGGGGGCAGTATTATAGTAGTTATATTCTTGTACATAGGGGTAGTATTATAGTAGTAATATTCCTGTACATAGGCAGAAGTATTACAGTAGTTATATTCTTGTACATAGGGGGCAGTATTATAGTAGTTATATTCCTGTACATAGGCAGAAGTATTATAGTTGTTATATTCTTGTACATAGGGAGCAATATTATAGTAGTTATATTCCTGTACATAGGGGGCAGTATTATAGTAGTTATATTCCTGTACATAGGGGGCAGTATTATAGTAGTTATATTCCTGTACATATGGAGCAATATTATAGTAGTTATATTCCTGTACATAGGGGGCAGTATTATAGTAGTTATATTCTTGTACATAGGGGGCAGTATTATAGTAGTTATATTCTTGTACATAGGGGGCAGTGTTATGGAGGAAATTTGCTTACCGAAATTTCCATTTCTTTTAGTCCGTGAGGCAGCACACATATGGGATTTATCCCCTAGGTACAACTCAGAAGAGAACAGGTTAACAAGCAGTAGTAGACAATTAACAATTAGTGTCTTGGCTGACTCCCCCTATATAAGGCCGGAGCACACACACAACCCTTGTATGGTATATAGCAATAAAGTTTCATCATTTAAGGGTGGGAAAGCTGTGCTGCCTCACGGACTAAAAGAAATGGAAATTTCGGTAAGCAAATTTCCTCCTTCTTTTTCGTCCGTTCGGCAGCACACATATGGGACGTAGCAAGCAGTACTTATGGGGAGGGATCTTAGTCGCCTGCTGAAGCACCGCCTTGTGTAAGGCTGAAGCCTCAGGAGGCAGAGAAGTCCATCCTGCAGAGATCTATAGACGAGGATGGAGAGGACCACATGGCAGCTCTGTAGAACTGATAGACGTGACAGAGCTCAGCTAAAGAAGCTGATGTAGAGTCGGCTCTCAGCTGGTCTGGAGCTTCATGACCAGAGAGCATCTCATGGAGTCCATGATCCATGTGGACAATTTGCCCCCTTATAAAAATTATTTGAAAATGTATTGTTTAAAAGAATTGTTCTGAAGACTGTAGAAATGGTTGGATGAAGGCTGAGCAGGAAAGGAACATGATGCTTTTTGGCAGAATGTTAAGGTAGGAATCCTTGAAGGACATTGCTTGAAGTCCTGCAGTCCTCCTGGATGATGTTGTGGCCATCAAGCATGATCATGATCGGCGGCTCTTGAGGATTCTCCTGGCTTTTAGTGGAGACAGAAGATATATCCTTTGTGAGTAGGCGCCCTGGACTTCCACTCAGCGCCGTCCGGGATGTGTCATGTGACGTCACATGTCTTCATGCAGGAAGAAGATAGGACGGCCCGCTGCCTGGACACACAGGTGGAGCCAGGTGCGGCAGTCTTAGGGACGGGCAGCCCCCTCAGCATTGCGGCAGCAGCAGCTATGGTCAATAGGGCCAGGCCCACCTAGGTACACGACATGCATAATTTATGATTCGGTCGTAGGTCCTGGGCTGGCCATTAGCATCACTGCTGTGGTTGCTACGGCGATAGTAACGCCTCTGGTAGCAAGTATTCTGGATATCAGAAATATGACTAAGGACATCAAGTGTCAACAGCTGAAGATTCGCCTCTGCTTAGTGCAGGGTTTTGCATTCTCTTGTAAGTTGGAGACTTCAGGAACCTTTTTATAGTGAATGACTTATGCAGGCAGCAGCACATTGTGATAGATGTGTTAGAATAATAACATAGAAGTATTGTAACGCTGGTCTGATTGGCTCACAGCTCCCGATGAATAGAGGACAATGGGGCAGATTTACTTACCCGGCCCATTGGCGATCCAGCGGCGCGTTCTCTGCACAGGATTCGGGTCCGGCTGGGATTTAAGAAGGTAGTTCCTCCGCCGTCCACCAGGTGGCGCTGCTGCGCCGAAAATAATCTTAACGCCCCGGAATGCACCATCCCATAGCAGGTGAAGGTGAGCGCTTCCCAAGCGACACATTTCGGTTTTTAAATGCGGCGGTTTTTCCGAATACGTCGGGTTTTCGTTCGGCCACACCCCCCTGATTTCTGTCGCGCGCATGCCGGCCCCGATGCGCCACAATCCGATCGCGTGCGCCAAAAACCCGGGGCAATTCATGTACAAGCGGCGCAAATCGGAAATATTCGGGTAACACGTCGGGAAAACGCGAATCGGGCCGTTAGTAAATGACCCCCAATATCTTCTCTGAGTGTTCCATGACTTATGATCCTCATCTCCTACATGGGACCCCAGCCTCAGAAAGACGCATCCCTCTGGCTAATGTGCGAGGATGAAGAATCCAGAATTTTCTTGCCATAAATTATTGGGACTGGTTCCTTCACTTCAGATATGGGCTTTGCTCATTGCACTACATCTATGGTGACAGGCATTTGGCCAGTGCTCTTGTCACTCACTAACTTTTGTTAGCTGAAGTCAGGGGAAATATTTCCAAAAATACATTTATAGACTTTCATTACTCTTCTTCAAATTTGAAGTTGAAGATTCAGAAGTTCCATGGAAATAACCAGTCCTCCAGGTATGGAACCTTTAAGGACATGACTGGCAATGCAGTGGGCTGGAGTCTGAAGCGTTATCCCGATGTTCTCCCGATGTGGAGGCAGGATGGGAATATGAAGATCTGATAGGACAGTTGATGCCGCGCAGTGATACCTCTGAGGCAGAGATACACAACTAGCAGATTGCTGGTCAGGGTCTGTCAGGTGGGAAGGTTACAGAGTCTATACTCAATGTATTGTAGAGGACACCAGGCGTCTGATAAAGACTTTGGCCAATCTGAAGAGAAGGACCTCCTTCTTATTGTTGATATTCCACCAGGCCAGATGCACTAACTCCCACGGTTTTGAGTTAAGTGGCTTTTTACCTACTCATGGAAGGTGCTGCCTGTGTCTGAACCGACCCTGTGTACCAAGTCAAATGTGATGGAATGATAAAAATCCAGGAAGAGCAGGATGAGTTTGAGTCTATATCTTGAAAATTCAAATAATCCCTTTTGATGGAGCGTCCTTATTCCAGAGCTTTGTACATGCAGCTCTTCTTGCCACGACCAAAGCAACCAGGACTTCAGAGGAATCCTTAATGCTGGTAATACAAGCATCAGATAGCTATTGTGACAGGTCACATGGCCAGTGGTGGCACAGAGTAGGATTTCATCCCTTGGTCACTGGACCTCTAATGCCGTTATCAGGTGTGGTCCATCCACGCTGAGAATATATAGACAGGACTGGGTGAGTAGGGAAGACGTCATCATCAGTGACTGGAAAGTAGAATCATCCTTTCCCTGTTGTTTCCCTTCAGTATATTTAGTGGATTCCACTGGTGGTTACATTCTCCTTCCTCAGAAGGAAGATCTGGTCTGGGGCATCAGATCTAATCCCTGAGATGTAATATTCCTATAGACAAGAATCTGCAATAGAGAATGATGTCTGGAGATCCAGAGGAAAAGGAGATGATCCATGATAAGAAGGCTTGGGCCTGGGATCTGTGTGGATCTCTGGATCTGTATCCTGGGGTAACATAGGAGAATAGATACAAGACTCATTCTCAATAGGCAATGGGTGAGGACATAACCTCTGCCTAGTTTTCCTCCTCTCATAGGGGTCTGTGACAGCCGCTCAGGAGAGGACGTCTAGTGAAAGCACAAAGGACACATTAGTATGAGGTACAGACAAGCCATATGCAGGTAACATCACTGTATGAGGAGTTCTGCTGCCGGGATATGAGAGGATCGCTCTCCAATGCCATTCATGTAGAGCAGACTATGGAGAACATACATAGAAGCAGAACCTAGAGATTCTGGTATCAGTCTGCTGTGTATCATTATTACAGTATGTCACTATGTATACGGATCATAGATACCTGCACATCTCACCAGAGGATGTGGGTACAGTGTATAACACACAGGCCATGCTCATACTTACCGGAGGCCGGGTACATGCTCATCACATACCAGAGGCCGAGTGCATGCTCATCACATACCAGAGGCCGGGTACATGCTCATCACATACCAGAGGCCGAGTACATGCTCATCACATACCAGAGGCCGAGTACATTCTCATCACATACCAGAGGCCGAGTACATGCTCATCACATACCAGAGGCCGAGTACATGCTCATCACATACCAGAGGCCGAGTACATGCTCATTACTTACCAGAGGCCGAGTACATGCTCATTACTTACCAGAGGCCGAGTACATGCTCATTACTTACCAGAGGCCGAGTACATGCTCATTACTTACCAGAGGCCGAGTACATGCTCATTACTTACCAGAGGCCGAGTACATGCTCATTACTTACCAGAGGCCGAGTACATGCTCATTACTTACCAGAGGCCGAGTACATGCTCATCACATACCAGAGGCCGGGTACATGCTCATCACATACCAGAGGCCGGGTACATGCTCATCACATACCAGAGGCCGGGTACATGCTCATCACATACCGGAGGCCGAGTGCATGCTCATTACTTACCGGAGGCCGAGTACATGCTCATTACTTACCGGATCCCGAGTACATGCTCATTACTTACCAGAGGCCGAGTACATTCTCATCACATACCAGAGGCCGAGTACATGCTCATCACATACCAGAGGCCGAGTACATGCTCATCACATACCAGAGGCCGAGTACATGCTCATTACTTACCAGAGGCCGAGTACATGCTCATTACTTACCAGAGGCCGAGTACATGCTCATTACTTACCAGAGGCCGAGTACATGCTCATTACTTACCAGAGGCCGAGTACATGCTCATTACTTACCAGAGGCCGAGTACATGCTCATTACTTACCAGAGGCCGAGTACATGCTCATTACTTACCAGAGGCCGAGTACATGCTCATCACATACCAGAGGCCGGGTACATGCTCATCACATACCAGAGGCCGGGTACATGCTCATCACATACCGGAGGCCGAGTGCATGCTCATTACTTACCGGAGGCCGAGTACATGCTCATTACTTACCGGATCCCGAGTACATGCTCATTACTTACCAGAGGCCGAGTACATGCTCATTACTTACCAGAGGCCGAGTACATGCTCATTACTTACCAGAGGCCGAGTACATGCTCATTACTTACCAGAGGCCGAGTACATGCTCATTACTTACCAGAGGCCGAGTACATGCTCATTACTTACCAGAGGCCGAGTACATGCTCATTACTTACCAGAGGCCGAGTACATGCTCATTACTTACCAGAGGCCGAGTACATGCTCATTACTTACCAGAGGCCGAGTACATGCTCATTACTTACCAGAGGCCGAGTACATGCTCATTACTTACCAGAGGCCGAGTACATGCTCATTACTTACCAGAGGCCGAGTACATGCTCATTACTTACCAGAGGCCGAGTACATGCTCATCACTTACCAGAGGCCGAGTACATGCTCATCACATACCAGAGGCCGAGTACATGCTCATCACATACCAGAGGCCGGGTACATGCTCATCACATACCAGAGGCCGGGTACATGCTCATCACATACCAGAGGCCGGGTACATGCTCATCACATACCAGAGGCCGGGTACATGCTCATCACATACCAGAGGCCGGGTACATGCTCATCACATACCAGAGGCCGGGTACATGCTCATCACATACCAGAGGCCGAGTACATGCTCATCACATACCGGAGGCCGAGTGCATGCTCATTACTTACCGGAGGCCGAGTACATGCTCATTACTTACCGGATCCCGAGTACATGCTCATTACTTACCAGAGGCCGAGTACATTCTCATCACATACCAGAGGCCGAGTACATGCTCATCACATACCAGAGGCCGAGTACATGCTCATCACATACCAGAGGCCGAGTACATGCTCATTACTTACCAGAGGCCGAGTACATGCTCATTACTTACCAGAGGCCGAGTACATGCTCATTACTTACCAGAGGCCGAGTACATGCTCATTACTTACCAGAGGCCGAGTACATGCTCATTACTTACCAGAGGCCGAGTACATGCTCATTACTTACCAGAGGCCGAGTACATGCTCATCACATACCAGAGGCCGGGTACATGCTCATCACATACCAGAGGCCGGGTACATGCTCATCACATACCGGAGGCCGAGTGCATGCTCATTACTTACCGGAGGCCGAGTACATGCTCATTACTTACCGGATCCCGAGTACATGCTCATTACTTACCAGAGGCCGAGTACATGCTCATTACTTACCAGAGGCCGAGTACATGCTCATTACTTACCAGAGGCCGAGTACATGCTCATTACTTACCAGAGGCCGAGTACATGCTCATTACTTACCAGAGGCCGAGTACATGCTCATTACTTACCAGAGGCCGAGTACATGCTCATTACTTACCAGAGGCCGAGTACATGCTCATTACTTACCAGAGGCCGAGTACATGCTCATTACTTACCAGAGGCCGAGTACATGCTCATTACTTACCAGAGGCCGAGTACATGCTCATTACTTACCAGAGGCCGAGTACATGCTCATTACTTACCAGAGGCCGAGTACATGCTCATTACTTACCAGAGGCCGAGTACATGCTCATCACTTACCAGAGGCCGAGTACATGCTCATCACATACCAGAGGCCGAGTACATGCTCATCACATACCAGAGGCCGGGTACATGCTCATCACATACCAGAGGCCGGGTACATGCTCATCACATACCAGAGGCCGGGTACATGCTCATCACATACCAGAGGCCGGGTACATGCTCATCACATACCAGAGGCCGGGTACATGCTCATCACATACCAGAGGCCGGGTACATGCTCATCACATACCAGAGGCCGAGTACATGCTCATCACATACCAGAGGCCGAGTACATGCTCATCACATACCAGAGGCCGAGTACATGCTCATCACATACCAGAGGCCGAGTACATGCTCATCACATACCAGAGGCCGAGTACATGCTCATCACATACCAGAGGCCGAGTACATGCTCATCACATACCAGAGGCCGAGTACATGCTCATCACATACCAGAGGCCGAGTACATGCTCATCACATACCAGAGGCTCATTACATACCAGAGGTCTAGTCCAGAGAAAATGGTTAGTAAATTCAGTGTAAAGATCACAGATTATACACATGAAATACCGGTAAGATAATTCTAAGTCACGCAGAGCTCACAGACTCTGCATATAAACCCTGGGGTCAGGGCGCAGGAGTGACTAGAAATGCAATAAAGTTCTATGCATTTAGCAGGTGGACATTATACCAATGCATTTAGCAGGTGGACATTATACCAATGCATTTAGCAGGTAGACATTATACCAATGCATTTAGCAGGTAGACATTATACCAATGCATTTAGCAGGTAGACATTATACCAATGCATTTAGCAGGTAGACATTATACCAATGCATTTAGCAGGTAGACATTATACCAATGCATTTAGCAGGTAGACATTATACCAATGCATTTAGCAGGTAGACATAGGAGACCTGAGCATTCCTCATACCTTGTCTTGCAGAGGTTATCTGGCAGCTGAGACCTGCTGTGAGGTTGCATGATATGACTGCAACAGGTGAATGCAAATTGAAAATGCACCAATACAAAGCAATGGCCGACACATGTGCACAAGAAAGACCAGAATGTCCAGGACAGGACAATCTATATCCCAGGAGCTGACAGTCTATATCCCAGGACAGGACAATCTATATCCCAGGAGCTGACATGTAATGCTCCCTGTACTGCAAGTGATATCAGGACATGCAGAAATCTCTGTACAACATGTGGTAACAGTGTAAATACTGTACAATATGCAGACATCTCCAGCAGGAGAAAACAGGTTAAGAAACCGTATAACATATTACAGGAGGATGAGAGACCAGCGGCCGGTATACAGCCTGGATATACTCACTGATACAATGTGCTGCCTCCATCCAGGGGAACAAATGGTTAATACCAGGAGCAGCGCTGGGCTGCGGCCTATGCAGGAGGCGACCTAAGCGTCCGATGGTGAGGCACGCAGTGTGATGAACCACAAGGCCCAGCAGGTAGGAGATACTAGCAGTGATCTCATGTGTCAGTGATGTGTGGTAGATACTCAGCACAGTCTGTATTATTACCCCTGTAAGGGCAGGATAGCTGTACAGGCTCTTACCTGGGCTGCGGCCTGTGCAGGAGGGGATCCAGGCGTCTGCTGGTGAGGCACGCACGGTGATGAACCACAAGGCCCAGCATGTAGGAGATACTAGCAGTGATCTCATGTGTCAGTGATGTGTGGTAGATACACAACACAGTCTGTATTATTACCCCTGTAAGGACAGGATAGCTGTACAGGCTCTTACCTGGGCTGCGGCCTGTGCAGGAGGGGATCCAGGCGTCTGCTGGTGAGGCACGCAGGGTGATGAACCACAAGGCCCAGCAGATGCAGGAGCGATCTCATGTGCCAAGTACATGGTGGCCGATGTACACCACAGCCTCAGCTATTGCCCCTGTAAAGACAGGATAGCTGTAAAGGCTCCTCCGGGACGAGGGACCGCATGCAGCGTATACAGCCCGGGCCGGTCCATCCAAGTGTTCTGTGTAAAGACACAGAGGACCTAGAAAACTTATTATCTGGATAGCCACACAGGACCTGAACTCTTCTGTCATACCTAAGAGAAAAAGAAATACAAGGGTTGTGTGTGTGCTCCGGCCTTATATAGGGGGAGGCAGCCAAGACACTAATTGTTAATTGTCTACTACTGCTTGTTAACCTGTTCCCTTCTGAGTTGTACCTAGGGGATAAATCCCCATATATGTGTGCTGCCGAACGGACGAAAAAGAAAGTAGTTATATTCCTGTACATAGGGGGCAGTATTATAGTAGTTATATTCTTGTACATAGGGGGCAGTATTATAGTAGTTATATTCTTGTACATAGGGGGCAGTATTATAGTAGTTATATCCCTGTACATAGGGGGCAGTATTATAGTAGTTATATTCTTGTACATAGGGGGCAGTATTATAGTAGTTATATTCTTGTACATAGGGGGCAGTATTATAGTAGTTATATTCTTGTACATAGGGGGCAGTATTATAGTAGTTATATTCTTGTACATAGGGGGCAGTATTATAGTAGTTATATTCTTGTACATAGGGGCAGTATTATAGTAGTTATATTCCTGTACATAGGGGGCAGTATTATAGTAGTTATATTCCTGTACATAGGGGGCAGTATTATAGTAGTTATATTCTTGTACATAGGGGGCAGTATTATAGTAGTTATATTCTTGTACATAGGGGGCAGTATTATAGTAGTTATATTCTTGTACATAGGGGCAGTATTATAGTAGTTATATTCTTGTACATAGGGGGCAGTATTATAGTAGTTATATTCTTGTACATAGGGGCAGTATTATAGTAGTTATATTCCTGTACATAGGGGGCAGTATTATAGTAGTTATATTCCTGTACATAGGGGGCAGTATTATAGTAGTTATATTCTTGTACATAGGGGGCAGTATTATAGTAGTTATATTCTTGTACATAGGGGGCAGTATTATAGTAGTTATATTCTTGTACATAGGGGATAGTATTATAGTAGTTATATTCCTGTACATAGGGGGCAGTATTATAGCAGTTATATTATTGTACATAGGGGGCAGTATTATAGTAGTTATATCCCTGTACATAGGGGGGCAGTATTATAGTAGTTATATTCCTGTACATAGGGGGGCAGTATTATAGTAGTTATATTCTTGTACATAGGGGGCAGTATTATAGTAGTTATATTCTTGTACATAGGGGGCAGTATTATAGTAGTTATATTCTTGTACATAGGGGGCAGTATTATAGTAGTTATATTCTTGTACATAGGGGATAGTATTATAGTAGTTATATTCCTGTACATAGGGGGCAGTATTATAGCAGTTATATTATTGTACATAGGGGGCAGTATTATAGTAGTTATATCCCTGTACATAGGGGGGCAGTATTATAGTAGTTATATTCCTGTACATAGGGGGGCAGTATTATAGTAGTTATATTCTTGTACATAGGGGGCAGTATTATAGTAGTTATATTCTTGTACATAGGGGGCAGTATTATAGTAGTTATATTCTTGTACATAGGGGGCAGTATTATAGTAGTTATATTATTGTACATAGGGGGCAGTATTATAGTAGTTATATCCCTGTACATAGGGGGGCAGTATTATAGTAGTTATATTCCTGTACATAGGGGGGCAGTATTATAGTAGTTATATTCTTGTACATAGGGGGCAGTATTATAGTAGTTATATTCTTGTACATAGGGGGCAGTATTATAGTAGTTATATTCTTGTACATAGGGGGCAGTATTATAGTAGTTATATTCTTGTACATAGGGGGCAGTATTATAGTAGTTATATTCTTGTACATAGGGGGCAGTATTATAGTAGTTGTATTCTTGTACATAGGGGGCAGTATTATAGTAGTTATATTCCTGTACATAGGGGTCAGTATTATAGTAGTTATATTCCTGTACATAGGGAGCAATATTATAGTAGTTATATTCTTGTACATAGGGGGCAGCGTTATAGTAGTTATATTCTTGTACATAGGGGGCAGTATTATAGTAGTTATATTCTTGTACATAGTGGGCAGTATTATAGTAGTTATATTCTTGTACATAGCGGGCAGTATTATAGTAGTTATATTCCTGTTCATAGGGGATAGTATTATAGTATTTATATTCCTGTTCATAGGGGATAGTATTATAGTATTTATATTCCTGTACATAGGGGGCAGTATTATAGTAGTTATATTCCTGTACATAGGGGGCAGTATTATAGTAGTTATATTCTTGTACATAGGAGGCAGTATTATAGTAGTTATATTCCTGTACATAGGGGACAGTATTATAGTAGTTATATTCCTGTACATAGGGGGCAGTATTATAGTAGTTATATTCCTGTACATATGGGGCAGTATTATAGTAGTTATATTCTTGTACATATGGGGCAGTATTATAGTAGTTATATTCCTGTACATAGGGGGCAGTATTGTAGTAGTTATATTCCTGTACATAGGGGGCAGTATTATAGTAGTTATATTCTTGTACATAGGGGGCAGTATTATAGTAGTTATATTCCTGTACATAGGGGGCAGTATTATAGTAGTTACAGGCGGTCCCCTACTTAAGGACACCCGACTTACAGACAACCCATAGTTACAGACAGACCCCTCTGACCTCTGGTGAAGCTCTCTGGATGCTTTACTATAGTCCCAGATTGCAATAATCAGCTGTATGGTGTCTGTAATGAAGCTTTATTGATAATCCTTGGTCCAATTACAGCAAAAAATGTTTAAACTCCAATTGTCACTGGGGCCAAAAATTTTTTTGTCTGGATCTACAATTATAAAATATACAGTTTCGACTTGCATACAAATTCAACTTAAGAACAAACCTCCAGACCCTATCTTGTACGTAACCCGGGGACTGCCTGTATATCCTTGTACATAGGGGGCAGTATTATAGTAGTTATATCCTTATACATAGGGGGCAGTATTATAGTAGTTATATCCCTGTACATAGGGGGCAGTATTATAGTAGTTATATTCCTGTACATAGGCGGCAGTATTATAGTAGTTATATTCTTGTACATAGGGGGCAGTATTATAGTAGTTATATTCTTGTACATAGGGGGCAGTATTATAGTAGTTGTATTCTTGTACATAGGGGGCAGTATTATAGTAGTTATATTCTTGTACATAGGGGGCAGTATTATAGTAGTTATATTCCTGTACATAGGGGGCAGTATTATAGTAGTTACAGGCGGTCCCCTACTTAAGGACACCCGACTTACAGACAACCCATAGTTACAGACAGACCCCTCTGACCTCTGGTGAAGCTCTCTGGATGCTTTACTATAGTCCCAGATTGCAATAATCAGCTGTATGGTGTCTGTAATGAAGCTTTAGTGATAATCCTTGGTCCAATTACAGCAAAAAATGTTTAAACTCCAATTGTCACTGGGGCCAAAAATTTTTTTGTCTGGATCTACAATTATAAAATATACAGTTTCGACTTGCATACAAATTCAACTTAAGAACAAACCTCCAGACCCTATCTTGTACGTAACCCGGGGACTGCCTGTATATCCTTGTACATAGGGGGCAGTATTATAGTAGTTATATCCTTATACATAGGGGGCAGTATTATAGTAGTTATATCCCTGTACATAGGGGGCAGTATTATAGTAGTTATATTCCTGTACATAGGCGGCAGTATTATAGTAGTTATATTCTTGTACATAGGGGGCAGTATTATAGTAGTTATATTCTTGTACATAGGGGGCAGTATTATAGTAGTTGTATTCTTGTACATAGGGGGCAGTATTATAGTAGTTATATTCCTGTACATAGGGGTCAGTATTATAGTAGTTATATTCCTGTACATAGGGAGCAATATTATAGTAGTTATATTCTTGTACATAGGGGGCAGCGTTATAGTAGTTATATTCTTGTACATAGGGGGCAGTATTATAGTAGTTATATTCTTGTACATAGTGGGCAGTATTATAGTAGTTATATTCTTGTACATAGCGGGCAGTATTATAGTAGTTATATTCCTGTTCATAGGGGATAGTATTATAGTATTTATATTCCTGTACATAGGGGGCAGTATTATAGTATTTATATTCCTGTTCATAGGGGATAGTATTATAGTATTTATATTCCTGTACATAGGGGGCAGTATTATAGTAGTTATATTCCTGTACATAGGGGGCAGTATTATAGTAGTTATATTCTTGTACATAGGAGGCAGTATTATAGTAGTTATATTCCTGTACATAGGGGACAGTATTATAGTAGTTATATTCCTGTACATAGGGGGCAGTATTATAGTAGTTATATTCCTGTACATATGGGGCAGTATTATAGTAGTTATATTCTTGTACATATGGGGCAGTATTATAGTAGTTATATTCCTGTACATAGGGGGCAGTATTGTAGTAGTTATATTCCTGTACATAGGGGGCAGTATTATAGTAGTTATATTCTTGTACATAGGGGGCAGTATTATAGTAGTTATATTCCTGTACATAGGGGGCAGTATTATAGTAGTTACAGTATATCCTTGTACATAGGGGGCAGTATTATAGTAGTTATATCCTTATACATAGGGGGCAGTATTATAGTAGTTATATCCCTGTACATAGGGGGCAGTATTATAGTAGTTATATTCTTGTACATAGGGGGCAGTATTATAGTAGTTATATTCTTGTACATAGGGGGAAGTATTATAGTAGTTATATTCTTGTACATAGGGGGCAGTATTATAGTAGTTATATTCTTGTACATAGGGGGAAGTATTATAGTAGTTATATTCCGGTACATAAGGGGTAGTATTATAGTAGTTATATCCTTGTACATAGGGGGCAGTATTATAGTAGTTATATTATACTAACACACTGACACATAGAAGGAGAGATGAGACATATGAGAGATGCATGAGATACCTATTACACAGAGACATGACAGACAGAGGCTGACAGACTTTTACACTGTCAGCTCTGCTACATCACTGTTCTCACAGATATGTGCCTGCCTCCCCCTTCCCCAGATCACTTATCCGCCTGGACTTTGTAGCTTGCAGCTTCTCTATCCTCACAATGTGTGTGCTGGCAGGAAGTGAATCAGTGTCTGTGTGCTCCGTGCTGGACTGCAGGGGTGGGGCTAGAGTGTAGGGGGCGGGGCTACAGGCTCAGAGCAGAGAGAGACAAATCTCCGCAGCACGGAGTCACACAGGAATCCAAGATGGCGGCCCGACCATATGTCAGAAGTTACAGGGTCGGATTTAGGGGAAACTGAAATTGTGTACAGCAGAACTGATAGACAGGTTGGACTTATAGCTGTGAACTGCTGCATTTTTGTTAATAACAGTGAATTGGAGAATGTGTTATTTTGTTATCCTGAGT
Organism: Engystomops pustulosus; assembly: GCF_040894005.1. Lineage (NCBI taxonomy): Eukaryota > Metazoa > Chordata > Amphibia > Anura > Leptodactylidae > Engystomops > Engystomops pustulosus. Next base: position 17,333,284 of record NC_092418.1, read on the forward strand.
ACATATAAGAAACTTGCCTTCGTTGGAGGAATACCCCTTTAAACAAAAATACAAAAACATAAATTACAAAATAAACTCAGAGTAAATGTAACTTACGGAGTCCATAGCTGCTGCTGGAGGAATTGCAGCCTCGTGATGTTCAGAAGGTACAGGGAGGACATGCCGGCCAACGGCCGTGAAGACGTGCCGGTCGGTCGGAGGGAGGACCTGCCGGTGGGTGGGAAGAGATGCTGGCTAGCAGGAGGGAAGATGTGCCAGCCGCAGGGAGGGAGGATAAGGAGAACGGGAGAGAAGAGTTTGGGGCGGATCTGATGGGGGGGGGCTACGCGGCCAGCACAGGTGGGCAGCTCTGCGTTCAGCACAGCCGGCCGGGTTCTGCTGTTAGCAGGGAGTGAAGGGCCCAAAATTTACTTTCAGAAACAAAGAGTCAAAGAAAACGCTTGGATTTAACATATCCAGCCCACCCTCTCTCCTCTGCAGGTAGGTGATCCCCCTTTTAACCTGGATCAACCTGTTCCCCCATAAAAGCTGGAAGAACAGGCTAAAGAGCCTAGCGGAGAAAGATTCTGGCAAAGGAAAGACGACAGAGACGTAGAGGAAGACAGGGACCAGGTAAGTCTTCAGTAGATTAACCCTTTCTCTATAGGTCAGCCTCCAGTTCTTCCATCGCTGAACCTTTACATTTCCGGTATCCAACTTCTCTTCCCAATTTAGTGTGGAATTATCTTCCCTCCCGAATTTCACCCCAAGGATTTTAATATGGGTGGAGGCCTTGGCGAACTGTGGCAGATCAAAGCCAGGAGCAGTGTCCAGAAAGCCTGACTCTTCTCTAGGTTGACCAAAGACCCGGAGGCCTCTGAGTAACTTCTGATGGCTGCAGATAACATCTCCACCTCACGAGGTTCAGATATCACCACAGTCACATCATCCGCGTAGGCGACAACATCCAGGGGAAAGCAGTGGGGGACCGGCACCCCCTGAAATTCACACCGCTGCAGTGATCTCAGGAACGGATCGATAGCAAACACATACAGCAGTGGACTCAGGGGGCAGCCTTGTCGCACCCCTGCCTCTACCCTGAAAGTGTCCCCCTGCCAACCATTGATCAGAGGAAAGCTCTTCGCCTCTCTATACAAAGTTCTCAGCCAATCTATAAATTGTCCCGGAATACCGTACTTTGACAAAGTGGCCCATAGATAAGCGTGATCAACCCTGTCAAAGGCTTTAGCCTGGTCCAGACCTACAACATATCTCCCACACCTCAGAGCTTTACATCTCTCAAACATCTCCCTTATCGAGATGACTGCTCCAGAGATGTTCCGCCCTCTTACTGTGCCGTACTGAGAGCCTGCCAACAGTGCCGGGGACAAACAGACTAATCTAAAATTTTTGCCAGAGTCTTCCTGTCTGTCACTAGGCTCCTTACCTTTAGACAGCAGAATAAGGGAGGACACTCTCATGGATGGAGGCATCAGGTGATTTTCTAGACAGTTAGTAAACACATCCACAAGGATCGGGGCTAAGAGATCTCTAAATTTCTTATAAAATTCAGATGTTATACCATTAGGTTTCCTACCACCCTGCATAAACATCATAAAAACTTGACTACGTGATGATACTATTCAAGACCTTAGAGTCCCTTGTGAGAGGTCTATCAATCGTCTATCACTGGTTGCTCTGGTGGCATTAAAGTCACCCACCATAATCACAGGAACAGATGTGAAGAGATGAAGAGATAGGGTTTCAATTCATTAAACAGATTCACCCTTTTAGTCACTGGCCCACATTTATCAAAAATAGTGCAGTGTGTACTATGTGCAGTGTCCTGTGTAGTGTGCAGGGGGCGCCAGATACAGTATTTGTGGTGCACATTCTTCATGAATCTGGTGCCTCTTGCACTGCTCCGGCAGAGTGCACCAACTTTTTTCTGTTTGACTTTGAACATTCCTTGTCCCGGTTGTGACATGTCCCTGGTGGTCTGGGAGAGTAATCACTGTCAGGTTGTCACTTGGTGAGAAGCCCATCTAGTCACACCACAAAGATCTCACTACAAACCTCCGGTCAGGTAGGTCTTCCTTGGCTCCTCCTGACCACAACTCTCCTCTTCTGTTTCTATGGCTGGACATGCTCCTAATTTCTGTAGGTCTCAGCCATGGGTCCCATCTTCTACAAAACTGCCTCAGTTTGGGTGATGTTGTCAGCGAGCTGCTTGGTCAGTGTGCCCTGTTTTTTGTCTAGAGGATCACATCTCTCAGGGTTTTCTGCCTTTCGCTTATAAACACAGTTTTTGTTCCTTTCGATTTTTCCAGTCTTTTCACCAGCGCTGGGATCTGGTCAGCCAGGTGGAGTTCAGGTGCACGCTCAGCCGCTGGACTGGGAGAGGACTGGTGACAGCTTGAGGCCTCCCTGCTGGTATTACCTTGGACTCCACAGACCTCACAGTCTTGTTTCCTCCACTCCCAGACCTGGTTCTCTCAGGCCGGATCAGCACACTCTGCTGCAGGTTCTCCAGGATGGTCTGCCTCTCCAGAGATGTCCTCCTGCGCTTGGATGATGGAGGTGTAGAGGGCACAGCTGAGGCCTGCAATGGAGGCTGCCTCTTCTCCTGCATAACTTTCCCCACTGGATGGGTTTTTGGATATTGTGACCTTGTCACGGCATTGAAAGAGAAAGGGTGGTGTCCTGGGGAGTGGTTGCAAGGAGGTTATATAAACCATCTGCAGGAGATCTAGGTGCCCTCGAACCTGGGGTTAATTGCGAAGGTGTGGGGCAGTCGTGTGCTTAACAGAAAAGTCGGTGGGAGGGGCCAAGCAGTCGGGTGGGGGAAGTGAAATGCGGTAAGAGTGACCATATTGACAGTGCCGATGTCATGTTACTCACATTCTTGGTAACTTTAGGATTTGCATCCACAGGTTTAACTTCGGATCCTCCTCTGTGCCGAGAGTCTCCTTGGACCTGATCCAACTTTAGCAGGACCAAATACCGACACTGCTGAGCAAAGATCTGGGCGGTGGAGTCTCTGAGCAACTTTCAACAAGTCCCCGTCTGGTCTTTGATGTGAGCCGTGTCTTGTACATGAGGATCCTGCCACCTAATTGCAATCACGCATCGCCTGGAGAAGAACCCCATCAATAATTCATTGGTGAAATCACACAGCGCCGGCTCGTGGAGACGACTTCCCTTTAATGTCAGCGTCTTGTAGCGAGAGGGGAGGCTGGAGAATGTGGCAGGCGTAAGGGCGCAGCATTAAAACGTTGGCATGAACTCGCATGTTTGTAGGGTGATACTGACACCGGGAGACACTTGGTAAGTGGGTTTGATGGCGTTGGCACTGGTCCCGCTGGATCAGGTGGCATCTGAGCTGCCAGTGTGTGAAGCTGCAGTCAGTGCCAGGACGGAGCAGAATATAGGTCATGAATATATATCATGTCTTTTGCAGAATTGCAATGCCCCATGGCAGGGGTATGACTAGACACCAGGTGGTCCAGGTGCCTTAGGCTCCCAATTAGGTGGCTCTTCCCCATAGGAGGAAAGCAGAACTAAAAACTATATACTGGATTTAGGGGCCTGCTACAGATTTTGCATTGGAACGTGAACTACACAAAGGTAGTATCGGACGAGCCCACCAGGGAATCGGCGGATCCTCCGGTGCGTCAGGGTTCTAAGCCAATCCTTGACCGGAGATGTTTCACTGGAGACAGTTTGGAGGCTACATAGAGGTTGGCCCCCAGAATAATCATCATAGGGCCCCAATAATAAAATTGGGACTGCATGCTAAGCCGAAAACAGTTGCAATGCTCCAACAGGACCTACTACCACCTTGCTAATGGGGTTATGCAGACCCCTATACTATCCATAATATGGGCCATTAGTAGTCCATCAATGGGGGTATAAGACCTTCCCCAAAAATCTCCACAATGCAACAAGCTTGTAGCGTATCCTTTACTTTAAAGGGCATCTACCAACAGGATGACAGATTGTATGCAAATGAGCCTGAGGGGCTCCCAACTTCATTAACAGCAATGGAGCGTGGAGCCCCTCAGACTACATCCTGGTGGTAGGTGTCCTTTAAGAAGCTGTTTAAAGTCCCCAAAACCCCATTAAGGATAAAAAATATGGGATCCCATAGACTCTACACCCTAAGGCCACTGGCCACAGCTTATTTCCCTCTTCTTCATATGAAAACACATGCATGCCCAGCCAAGCGGAGCATGCATGTGCATGGAGGGGAGTAGCCCTAACCCTAATTCTTCCCTTTTTGACTATAGTTAACTGACAATAAATTACAGACATGTTGCCTTTAAGATATTTCAGTGTTTGTTTTCCCTTTAACAGCGGTGATGTATCCACGCTCGGATGCGATCACTTTAGCGAAAATCCAGTCTTCTCGGTGTAAGTGGAGCGTCACTTGTGAATAATTTCCCGGCCTGCTGATTTATACACTGAGAAATGTAAAGAGAAAAGAGCAAGAAGAAGATAATCCAATAGCTGAGCAGAATATGGCGCCACAAGGAGCGGAGAGATACGGATGAAGGGAAGAGACCCGCTGCGTCCATTGTACTGCACGAGACCACACAATTATCAGAGGGCAGGATTACAATGAGGCTCTCGCTGCCCACTGCTGACACCGCTATAACGGGCACCCTATAGATGGATGGCAGATTATTGTACAGGGGGACAGCGCCACCTAGAGGCAATGTAATTACACAGCATCAGGGATGAAACAAACAGGGATATGCATAATCTCTGTGTGTATCAGACTAGTCCTATTCTGTATAAATAGTAGGGGTACATTACAGTACTACTACTCCTATTCTGTATATATGGGCACAGAACAGTACTACTACTCCTACGCTGTATATGTGCGCCCAGCACAGTACTACTACTCCTATCCTGTATATATGGTCACAGCACAGCAGTACTACTACTCCTAATCTGTATATATGGTTACAGCACAGTACTACTACTCCTATCCTGTATATATGGGCACAGTACTACTACTCCTATCTGTATATATGGGCACAGAACAGTACTACTACTCCTATCCTGTATATATGGGCACAGCACAGTACTACTACTCCTATACTGTATATATGGGCACAGAACAGTACTACTACTCCTATCTGTATATATGGGCACAGCACAGTACTACTACTCCTATCTGTATATATGGGCACAGCACAGTACTACTACTCCTATCTGTATATATGGGCACAGCACAGTACTACTACTCCTATCCTCTATGCATGGACACAGCTCAGTACTACTACTCCTATCTGTATATATGGGCACAGAACAGTACTACTACTTCTATCCTGTATATATGGGCACAGAACAGTACTACTACTCCTATCTGTATATATGGGCACAGCACAGTACTACTACTCCTATCTGTATATATGGGCACAGCACAGTACTACTACTCCTATCCTGTATGCATGGACACAGCTCAGTACTACTACTCCTATCTGTATATATGGGCACAGAACAGTACTACTACTCCTACGCTGTATATATGCGCCCAGCACAGTACTACTACTCCTATCCTGTATATATGGTCACAGCACAGCACAGTACTACTACTCCTAATCTGTATATATGGTTACAGCACAGTACTACTACTCCTATCCTGTATATATGGCCACAGTACTACTACTCCTATCTGTATATATGGGCACAGAACAGTACTACTCCTATGCTGTATATATGCGCCCAGCACAGCACAGTACTACTACTCCTAATCTGTATATATAGTTACAGCACAGTACTACTACTCCTATCCTGTATATATGGCCACAGTACTACTACTCTTATCCTGTATATATGGACACAGCACAGTACTACTACTCCTATCCTGTATATATGAGCACAGCACAGTACTACTACTCCTATCCTGTACTACTACTACTAGTACTACTACTCCTATCCTGTATATATGAGCACAGCACAGTACTACTACTCCTATCCTATATATATATGTGCATAGCACAGTACTACTACTCCTATCCTGTGTATATGGACACAGCACAGTACTACTACTCCTATCCTGTATATATGGACACAGCACAGTACTACTACTCCTATCCTATATATATGGACACAGCACAGTACTACTACTCCTATCCTGTATATATGGGCACAGCACAGTACTACTACTCCTATCCTGTATATATGGTTACAGCACAGTACTACTACTCCTATCCTGTATATATGGGCACAGCACAGTACTACTAATCCTATCCTGTATATATGGGCACAGCACAGTACTACTACTCCTATCCTGTATATATGGGCACAGCACAGTACTAGTATTACTCCCATTCTGTATATATGGGCACAGAACAGTACTACTACTCCTATCCTGTATATATGGGCACATATGTGCGAGTCTCTCACTCACACTCACTTGCTGTCTCTCTGTCACTCACTCACTTACTCTCACTGTCTGTCTCTCTGTAACTCACTCTCCCTGTCTGTTTCTCTGTCACTCACTCTCCCTGTCTGTCACTCACTCTTCCTGTCTGTCTCTCTGTCACTCACTCTCACTGTCTGTTACTCACTCACTCTCCCTGTCTGTCTCTCTGTCACTCACTCTCCCTGTCTGTCTCTCTGTCACTCTCCCAGTCTGCCTCTCTGTCACTCACTCACTCTCCCTGTCTGTCCCTCTGTCACTCACTCTCCCTGCCTGTCTTTCTGTCTCTATCCATCTTACTTCACATATAAGCGTCTTATACTTATTGGGCCACATTTATCACTTTTGTGCGCCTAAGTGTAGTAGTTGCGCCTAAATTCTGGCGCACTGTTTTGCCAGAATTATCACAAGCTACAACCATCTGTGATAAGTATATTTTCTGCCTCTTATTAATCACTTTACTTTAACACAGTTTAGGCACAGTTTAGGCGCAATGTTAGATTCAGGCAGTTACATGTGATCCTGCTACAAGCTCCTCTCTGCTTCTCCCACAGCCCAGAATGAAGATAGCACCCAGGTGTGTGACACCCAGCACCCAGTGACCTCCTCAGCAGTGGCTTCTCCTGGAGGGGATCCCCCAGTGCTGGTCTCCTGCTGCACCCCTGTAATTCTGCACAATATCCCCCTCAGACACTGTGCAGAATTACATGGGGGACACTTGTCTGTAGTATCTGCAACATTCTGCAAACTTCTGCAAAGTTCTTTTGCTCTTGCTGTGAGCTCAGCGTTTTGCAGAATGTTTTGTAAATAGAAGGTGATGAACTGTAAATAGAGTCTGCAGCTCCTGTCTGCAGTGTATCTAATGTATCTATTATCTGTTCTAGTGTCTGCAGAGTATCTAATGTCTGTATTATATGTTCTAGTGTCTGCAGTATATCTAATGTCTGTATTATATGTTCTAGTGTCTGCAGTGTATCTAATGTATCTATTATACACTCACCGGCCACTTTATTAGGTACACCTGTTCAACTGCTCGTTAACACTTAATTTCTAATCAGCCAATCACATGACGGCAACTCAGTGCATTTAGGCATGTAGACATGGTCAAGATAATCTCCTGCAGTTCAAACTGAGCATCAGTATGGGGAAGAAAGGTGATTTGAGGCCTTTGAACGTGGCATGGTTGTTGGTGCCAGAAGGGCTGGTCTGAGTATTTCAGAAACTGCTGATCTACTGGGATTTTCACGCACAACCATCTCTAGGGTTTACAGAGAATGGTCCGAAAAAGAAAAAACATCCAGTGAGCGGCAGTTCTGTGGGCGGAAATGCCTTGTTGATGCCAGAGGTCAGAGGAGAATGGGCAGACTGGTTCAAGCTGATAGAAAGGCAACAATGACTCAAATCGCCACCCGTTACAACCAAGGTAGGCAGAAGAGCATCTCTGAACGCACAGTACGTCCAACTTTGAGGCAGATGGGCTACAGCAGCAGAAGACCACACCGGGTGCCACTCCTTTCAGCTAAGAACAGGAAACTGAGGCTACAATTTGCACAAGCTCATCGAAATTGGACAGTAGAAGATTGGAAAAATGTTGCCTGGTCTGATGAGTCTCGATTTCTGCTGCGACATTCGGATGGTAGGGTCAGAATTTGGCGTCAACAACATGAAAGCATGGATCCATCCTGCCTTGTATCAGCGGGTCAGGCTGGTGGTGGTGGTGTCATGGATCCCTCCTGCCTTGTATCAGCGGGTCAGGCTGGTGGTGGTGGGGTCATGGATCCATCCTGCCTTGTATCAGCGGGTCAGGCTGGTGGTGGTGGTGTCATGGATCCATCCTGCCTTGTATCAGCGGGTCAGGCTGGTGGTGGTGGTGTCATGGATCCATCCTGCCTTGTATCAGCGGCTCAGGCTGGTGCTGGTGGTGTCATGGATCCCTCCTGCCTTGTATCAGCGGGTCAGGCTGGTGGTGGTGGGGTCATGGATCCATCCTGCCTTGTATCAGCGGGTCAGGCTGGTGGTGGTGGTGTCATGGATCCATCCTGCCTTGTATCAGCGGGTCAGGCTGGTGGTGGTGGTGTCATGGATCCATCCTGCCTTGTATCAGCGGGTCAGGCTGGTGGTGGTGGTGTCATGGATCCATCCTGCCTTGTATCAGCGGGTCAGGCTGGTGCTGGTGGTGTCATGGTGTCTTTGGGCCCCTTGGTACAACGCCACAGCCTACCTGAGTATTGTTGCTGCCCATGTCCATCCCTTTATGAGCACAATGTACCCTGTAACATCTGATGGCTACTTTCAGCAGGATAATGCGCCATGTCATAAAGCTGGAAGCATCTCAGACTGGTTTCTGGAACATGACAATGAGGTCACTGGACACAAATGGCCTCCACAGTCACCAGATCTCAATCCAATAGAGCATCTTTGGGATGTGGTGGAACGGGAGATTCGCATCATGGATGTGCAGCCGACAAATCTGCGACAACTGTGTGATGCCATCATGTCACTATGGACCAAAATCTCTGAGGAGCTTCCAGCACCTTGTTGTATCTATGCCACGAAGAATTGAGGCAGTTCTGAAGGCAAAAGGGGGTCCAACCCGTTACTAGCATGGTGTACCTAATAAAGTGGCCGGTGAGTGTATGTTCTAGTGTCTGGCTGAGCTTTGCTGCTAGAAATGAGCTCTTCTGCAAAGGGGCTCAGTGCTTTCTTCTCAGATAACGCCACCTTCGGGCTGGAGTGTTTTTGCGCCCGTTTTTGCGCCTAAATGAAAACGTTGCAAGTGATGAATATCATTAGGCGCAGCAAAACATCTGGATTGGTAAGATAGATGAGGGAAAGCTGCTTATTTTAGCTGCGCGGCTAATTTGACGTTTAATTGCAAAAATGGTGCAAAAACGGTGCGCCTGAATGAAAAGGCGCAAAAACAACAGAAAAAACGAGTGATACATGTGGCCCATTGTCTATAGTAACAAATCACAGCTCAGATCTCATATTAATGACCTGTGGCAGAACAGCAGCCAATCAGGGCTCAGCTTCTATCTGTCACAGCAGCAGCAGACAATGGCTCCTGTATATGGTGGGTAATAAGTGGATTTTGGAAAGCGTGGGGTGAAAATCTCATCTTAAAACCGAGTCTATGACGTTCCTTGAGTCACAGAGAGCGACTGTGCTGATTGTCACTGAACGCCACGGTGCAGATTCCTTTAGCGGACATACACACACACACATACAATACACACACACACACACATACAATACACACACATACATACATACAATACACACACACACATACATACAATACACACACACACATACATACAATACACACACACACATACATACAATACACACACACACACATACAATACACACACATACATACAATACACACACATACATACATACAATACACACACATACATACATACAATACACACACACACATACTATACACACACATACATACAATACACACACATACATACATACAATACACACACATACATACAATACACACACACACACACACATACTATACAAACATATATACTCTCAGCTTTATTTATATCATTTTTTTCCTGAAAAGTGAAAAATTCCTTTAACATTCTGCATCTGTAATGATAATATAGAAGGAATCCCCCTTAGTGTAATCCTGCAGCTCTCAGTCCCCGGGAGCAGGAGGCATCGCTGTGCCCTGCGCCCGCTGGGGGGGCACTATCATGGATTTGGCTTCTGGAGTGTGAAATTATTTCTGTTTCTGCGTGTGCTTTTTGCCTGTGAATCTGTAAAATTGGGATTTTTGTGTGCAAGATGAGACTTGTAGATGTTCTGCATAAAGATGTGTGTGATGTCTGAGGAGCAAGGATCTGTGCGGAAACATCCCAATATTCTCCAGCAGCGCAGTCCATCATTGTGGGGGGGCTCTGGCTATCATTGTGGGGGGGGGCTCTTGCTCTCATTGTGGAGGGGGGGCTCTGGTTATCATTGTGGGGTGATCTGGCTATCATTGTGGGGGTGCTCTGGCTATCATTGTGGGGGCTCTGGCTCTCATTGTAGAGGGGCTCTGGCTATGATTGTGGGGAGGCTCTGGCAATCATTGTGGGGGTGCTCTGGCTATCATTGTGGGGGCTCTGGCTATCATTGTGTGGGGGGGTCCTGGAAATCATTGTGGGGGTGCTCTGGCTATCATTGTGGGGGGTGGTGGCTCTGGCCATCATTGTGGGGGTGCTCTGGCCATCATTGTGGGGGAGGGCTCTGGCCATCATTGTGGGGGGGGGGCTCTGGTAATCATTGTGTGGGGGCTCTGGCTATCATTGTGGGGGTGCTCTGGCTATCATTGTGGGGGTGCTCTGGCTATCATTGTGGGGTGGGGGCTCTGGTAATCATTGTGTGGGGGCTCTGGCTATCATTGTGGGGGTGCTCTGGCTATCATTGTGGGGGTGCTCTGGCCATCATTGTGGGGGGGGGGGCTCTGGCTATCATTGTGGGGGTGCTCTGGCTATCATTGTGGGGGTGCTCTGGCTATCATTGTGGGGGTGCTCTGGCTATTACTGTGGGGGTGCTCTGGCTATTATTGTGGGGGTGCTCTGGCTATTATTGTGGGGGTGCTCTGGCTATTATTGTGGGGGTGCTCTGGCTATCATTGTGGGGGTGCTCTGGCTATCATTGTGGGGGTGCTCTGGCTATCATTGTGGGGGTGCTCTGGCTATCATTGTAGGGGTGCTCTGGCTATCAGTGCAGGGGTACAAAAACAATTCCAATAAGGAACATTGGTAAAATTGGGATGAAGGTGTTTCCCGGCTCCTCCTGTGCAGGGATTGGTCGGTCGGGGCAGTTCTATTTCAGGTCTGCCCAGTTGTACAATTGTGCCACAGCCCCCACTGAACGGACTCGGGGTAGACATTGGGCCACATTTATTAAAGTGTCTGCGCCAGTTTTGTGATGTGACTGCCCTGGTTATACCCCCCATACTGTCCCATCATCTCCCAGCATGCTCTGCTCTGTCTATGAAATACTCACCTCTTCACGAGCCCTCGCTTAAAGGGCAATTCCGGGAATATGAATGTCTGATAGAAAAACCTTTAATGCTATAACTAAATGATCTGTCAGTAACTCCTCCTCCCGGTGATGATGTAACAGCCTGTCCTGCTCTGTTACTATAGTAATGATGTAGCAACTGCCATCATCACACATCGGCCATACTGGATGCACCGCAACCAACCGACTACAGCCAAACATAGTGGTGATCACATGACCGTGCCCAGGCAGGTTCAGGTCATGTGACTGGCGGCCATGGTCTGTCCTGTGTTTTCTCCACAGGGATTACATTGTATCCTCCATTATACTCTATGTCCACTACATTTTCTGCTAAGGGGAGCAGCATTTTACATAACCACTAATGACACAATGGGGCCGATTTACTTACCCGGTCCATTCACGATCCAGCGGCGCGTTCTCTGCGGTGGATTCGGATTCTGCCGGGATTCACTAAGGCAGTTCCTCCGCCGTCCACCAGGTGGCGCTGCTGCGCTGAAAAGCATCCGAATGCCCTGAAATTCACCGAGCCGGACCAAGTGAAGGTAAGCGCGTCCCAAGCGACACTTTTATTGTTTTAAATGCAGCGGTTTTTCCGAATCCGTCGGGTTTTTGCTCGGCCATTCCCCCCCCGATTTCCGTCGCGTGCATGCCGGTGCCGATGCGCCAAAATCCCGGGGCAATACAGGAAAAATCGGCGCAAATCGGAAATATTCGGGTAACACGTCGGGAAAACGCGAATTGGGCCCTTAGTAAATGACCCTCCTTATCTTATATGTCACTGACCCAGTTGAACATGACTTCGGCTGATTCCTGGACTCCCCCTTTAAGCGCAGTCTCCCGGCCTGTCATTGGCTGCCTCCTTGTTGCTTGTTTCTTGGTTACAATCTCTAAGCAGCGGGACCGGGGAGCCGCTCAGGTGACAGACAAGTGACGCCCCTCTTCTCTGTGATTGGCCGCTTGTCGCTCGCTCACGTGACATGGGAATCCGTCGCTCGGCAACGTGACGCCGCGCCACCCGATAGCGTCCCGCGCTGCCATAGTGACGGCGGCCTGGTCAGACGCGCGGCCTCGGTGTGTGCAGTCATGTCCGCTCCGCAGCTCCTCGTGTCCCGGCCGCCGGCCCCGCAGACTGTCCCCGCGCAGAGCCTCCCGGTGCGCACAGCGGAGGCGGCCTATAACAGCGGGGAGCACTCGTCCTCCGGCCTGGCCACCGCCGGCTTCCGTACCGCCAAGTACCTGCTGGAGGAATGGCGCCAGAGCGGCCTCACCTCCTGCTACCAGGCGCACAGCGACCGCCACACCGCCCAGCAACTGCGGCACCAGGCCCGGGAGAGCGCGGCGGAGACCCAGGCCCGGGCCCAGCGCAGCCAGGAGGACAGCACCCGGAAGCTGGGGGAGCGCCTGCTGGACCTGCACTACTGGCGCGCCGAGCTGGAGAGGGAGGTCCGGGAGCTGAGCGCAGAGACCCGCACACTACTGCAGGAGAAGGACCGCCTGGAGAGGGCGCTGCACGCCACAGAGCTGCCCTACAGCATCGCCACAGACAACCTGCAGTGCCGGGAGCGGAGGATAGGGGGCGAGCTAGTGCGGGACGGCGCCGAGATAGAGCTGCTGCGGGTAATGACAGCGCCCCCTACTGTACACGTATAGTAATATTATAATTATACATAGGAGGCAGTATTATAGTAGTTATATTCCTGTACATAGGGGCGGTATTATAGTAGTTATATCCCTGTACATAGGGGCGGTATTATAGTAGTTATATTCTTGTACATAGGGGGCAGTATTATAGTAGTTATATTCTTGTACATAGGGGGCAGTATTATAGTAGTTATATTCTTGTACATAGGGGGCAGTATTATAGTAGTTATATTCTTGTACATAGGGGGCAGTATTATAGTAGTTATATTCCTGTACATAGGGGGCAGTATTATAGTAGTTATATTCCTGTACATAGGGGGCAGTATTATAATAGTTATATTCCTGTACATAGGGGGCAGTATTATAGTAGTTATATTCTTGTACATAGGGGACAGTATTATAGTAGTTATATTCTTGTACATAGGGGACAGTATTATAGTAGTTATATTCTTGTACATAGGGGGCAGTATTATAGCAGTTATATTCTTGTACATAGGGGGCAGTATTATAGTAGTTATATTCTTGTACATAGGGGGGAGTATTATAGTAGTTATATTCCTGTACATAGGGGGCAGTATTATAGTAGTTATATTCCTGTACATAGGGGGCAGTATTATAGTAGTTATATTCCTGTACATAGGGGGCAGTATTATAGTAGTTATATTCTTGTACATAGGGGGCAGTATTATAGTAGTTATATTCCTGTACATAGGGGGCAGTATTATAGTAGTTATATTCCTGTACATAGGGGGCAGTATTATAGTAGTTATATTCCTGTACATAGGGGGCAGTATTATAGTAGTTATATTCTTGTACATAGGGGGCAGTATTATAGTAGTTATATTCTTGTACATAGGGGGCAGTATTATAGTAGTTATATTCTTGTACATAGGGGGCAGTATTATAGTAGTTATATTCTTGTACATAGGGGGCAGTATTATAGTAGTTATATTCCTGTACATAGGGGCAGTATTATAGTAGTTATATTCTTGTACATAGGGGGCAGTATTATAGTAGTTATATTCCTGTACATAGGGGACAGTATTATAGTAGTTATATTCTTGTACATAGGAGGCAGTATTATAATAGTTATATTCCTGTACATAGGGGGCAGTATTATAGTAGTTATATTCTTGTACATAGGGGGCAGTATTATAGTAGTTATATTCTTGTACATAGGGGGCAGTATTATAGTAATTATATTCTTGTACATAGGAGGCAGTATTATAATAGTTATATTCCTGTACATAGGGGGCAGTATTATAGTAGTTATATTCTTGTACATAGGGGGCAGTATTATAGTAGTTATATTCCTGTACATATGGGACAGTATTATAGTAGTTATATTCCTGTACATAGGGGGCAGTATTATAGTAGTGATATTCGTGTACATAGGGGCAGTATTATAGTAGTTATATTCTTGTACATAGGGGCAGTATTATAGTAGTTATATTCTTGTGCATAGGGGGTAGTATTATAGTAGTTATAGTCTTGTACATAGGGGGCAGTATTATAGTAGTTATATTCCTGTACATAGGGGGCAGTATTATAGTAGTTATATTCCTGTACATAGGGGGCAGTATTATAGTAGTTATATTCCTGTACATAGGGGGCAGTATTATAGTAGTTATATTCCTGTACATAGGGGGCAGTATTATAGTAGTTATATTCCTGTACATAGGGGGCAGTATTATAGTAGTTATATTCCTGTACATAGGGGGCAGTATTATAGTAGTTATATTCCTGTACATAGGGGGCAGTATTATAGTAGTTATATTCCTGTACATAGGGGGCAGTATTATAGTAGTTATATTCCTGTACATAGGGGGCAGTATTATAGTAGTTATATTCCTGTACATAGGGGGCAGTATTATAGTAGTTATATTCTTGTACATAGGGAGCAGTATTATAGTAGTTATATTTTTGTACATAGGGGGCAGTATTATAGTAGTTATATTCCTGTACATAGGGGGCAGTATTATAGTAGTTATATTCTTGTACATAGGGGGCAGTATTATAGTAGTTATATTCCTGTACATAGGGGGCAGTATTATAGTAGTTATATTCTTGTACATAGGGGGCAGTATTATAGTAGTTATATTCTTGTACATAGGGGACAGTATTATAGCAGTTATATTCTTGTACATAGGGGGCAGTATTATAGTAGTTATATTCTTGTACATAGGGGGCAGTATTATAGTAGTTATATTCTTGTACATAGGGGGCAGTATTATAGTAGTTATATTCTTGTACATAGGGGGCAGTATTATAGTAGTTATATTCCTGTACATAGGGGGCAGTATTATAGTAGTTATATTCCTGTACATAGGGGTCAGTATTATAGTAGTTATATTCTTTTACATAGGGGGCAGTATTATAGTAGTTATGAAAGGGAAACGGGTATAAGCGCTCACACATCTGGACATGTAGTCTGTAATCCAGTCTCCACTCCTCTGGGATGCAAGAGAGCCTAGTCCGCCAGCCACGGACACAGATAGTGAAAATAGTAAAAAGTCCATAGCAAAGACCAACGCGTTTCAGGAGAATAATCTCCCTTAATCATGGTAACATTTTGCTCAATGCACAACCAAATATTTTTCAGTGGTCCTCCATTATATTATTTATTTATGTGTTTCTGGTGATTTTTGTTATTTTCTATGAAGGAGGTTGAGCTCATCAGAAATGTTCAGGAACTATTGAAGAGGACTCTGGAACAAACCATTGAGCAGATCAGGTAATGGCGAGATCTGTCTCCTCCTGTATTACATGATGTATCGGATAATGTTTCCCCCTTTCTATAATCCTCCTCACAGTTTCTGGTCCTGCGCTGCCTCCTGGTGGCCGTATCCTGCATTACCTCCTCTTCCTTTTCTGTCTTTATTCTCTTTATTCCTTTCCATTGTTATGTAATGTAAAGCTCACAGACCCTCTCCAGTTCTCCATGTGATGGGTAAGTGCTCCAGTGTATCAGTAAGTTGATGCTATACATGTAAGGTTGGGGGATATATGGTCTCCATACAGTTATGCAGCATACGGCCTGCAGATCACCTTCCTATTCTTCTCCTGAGTACCAGAGCTCGTCATGCCCCTTTTCTCTGTGGAGCGGTTGTACACTATCCTGCACCCAGGACTGTGACGTCTTATAAGTGGGAGCACAGGATCCGGGGAGAGATGATCCTTTGCCGCTTTCACCATCCAGATTTATTTATTAACATTAATTGTTTTCCTTATATTAACTGATGATGATTTGTATGATGAATGCCAGGTCCTGGGGTGAGATCAGAGGCTGAAGGGTTAATACTTGTCAAAATGTTTAGAGTTCCAAATCTATAATTCTACTTGTCACCAACAGATGGCGATATGTAACGATATTCTAGTTAATGGGTAACATTGTATAGTGCTATTTCTATTACAGGAAATCTACCATCAATAATGTACCTGATACTCTATAGATCCAGGCACCGTGACTGTGGTAATATCCTTATATTTGTCATCCATGGCCTCCTTTGTAATAAAAAATCTATTTTTAGAATTATGCTAATGAGCCTGAAGGGCTCCTGGGGTATTACCAGAGCCCCTCTGTGCCATAGCTTCACAGGCTGTTATACTGTGCAGGATCACTTCTCCCCTTCCCCTGTGTGAGATTACATCAGGCAGAGAGAGGGGGCTGAGTGAGCTGCGGGGGGGGGCTGCTCTGGTAATGCCCCCAGGCTCCTAGGCATAATTTTTTAAGTTGAATTTAAAAGGAAGGAGGCCATGGATAATAATAATCCTTTATATAGCGCCTACAGATTACGCAGCGCTCCACAGAGCCGAATTGGTCCCTGTCCCCAATGGGGCTCACAATCTAAACAGCCTACCAGTATGTTTTGGAGTGTGGGAGAATACCGGAGGACCCGGAGGAAACCCACGCAAACACGGAGAGAACATTCAAACTCTTTACAGATGTTGACCTGGGTGGGATTTGAACCCAGGACACCAGCGCTGCAAGGCAGAAATGCTATCCGCTCAGTCACCGTGGGTCTCAAACCTAGAACCTTGTGAGTAGGAGGCAGAAACGAACTTAAAAAAACTCTGGAAAACTCAATCATAATAGGGGCACTTTTACTTACCCGTCCATGTGCGTTCTGCGATCCGGAATGTCCGACTGGAATGCCCTGTGCCGCGTCACTAAATGGTGCGCCCGATATCCTGTATGTGTCGCTTCCCCACTCAGGTCCCCGGAGTTCACCTTCTTCTTCCTGGTGCATGTAAGTGCATTGTCCATGTATAATGTGCTGTGCGGGGAGTCACTAAGATCCTGCACCCGATATCCTGCATGTGTCGCTTCCCGGCTCAGGTCCCCGGAGTTCACCTTCTTCTTCCTGGTGCATGTAAGTGCATTGTCCATGTATAATGCGCTGTGCGGGGAGTCACTAAGATCGTGCGCCCGATATCCTGCATGTGTCGCTTCCCCGCTCAGGTCCCCAGAGTTCACCTTCTTCTTCCTGGTGCATGTAAGTGCATTGTCCATGTATAATGCGCTGTGCGGGGAGTCACTAAGATCCTGCACCCGATATCCTGCATGTGTCGCTTCCCGGCTCAGGTCCCCGGAGTTCACCTTCTTCTTCCTGGTGCATGTAAGTGCATTGTCCATGTATAATGCGCTGTGCGGGGAGTCACTAAGATTCTGTGCCCGATATCCTGCATGTGTCACTTCCCCGCTCAGGTCCCTGGAGTTCACCTTCTTCTTCCAGGTGCATGTAAGTGCATTGTCCGTGTATAATGTGCTGTGCGGGGAGTCACTAAGATCCTGCACCTGATATCCTGCATGTGTCACTTCCCCGCTCAGGTCCAACAGAGTTCACCATCTTCATCCTGGTGCATGTAAGTGCATTGGTTGCGACACAAGTTAAATCCCGCGCTCAGTCCGAATCCGTTGGATTGTTCGCCAGCCTGCCGGCGCGATTGTGCCACAATCCAATGGCGTGTGACACAATCCCCTTCTAAATAGGTGTCACAGTGGCGCAAATCCTGAAAATTTGGGTAAGAGTCAGAACAGAAGACTTGGGGAATGGGCAATTAGCGGAAGGTAGCGGCGGAGGGATGAGCAGAGCTGCAGATGCACGGAACAAGGTCCAAGCAGCAAGTACCGGAGAAATACAGGGTGCTGGAAGGTGGGGACATGGTGCTTTACTGACTAATACAATGTAAATAACGAGGATAGGGGACTTTAAGAGCAGAATGAAGCCCGGTTTTGTGGCTGTCGGGCACGGGCAGCTGACTGAAGGCGCTAGTTTGATCATCTGTGACGAGAAGTTCTTGAGATAGAAGACGTCTTGGAGAAGAGGAGGGATCGGAGGTTACAGCAGAGGCAGACGTGACTGACGGACAGGATGACAGCTCCATGCTCCTCGAGGTGACTGACAATATATAAAGGAGCAGAACATCTAAGAAAGCTTTGAAGCTCCAAGACAAATCTCTAAATTGTCTTCTGGGTTATGACGGAAGCGGCTGCTGGAATATACAATAAGAGGTACAGGGGGAGAGAGACGGGGAGGGCGGAGAAGAGACACCACTAATGAGGGATCCTCTTTATCATGGAGTCATTCGGGGGCGAGTAATTACAATACTGAATGGGAGAAGAGACTGAAAACTTCAGCCATGAAGATCAGAGAAGACCCTGACCGGTGGCCTGCTCTAGACATAAGAGAAACTTTCATGTGTAATCTTATACACCTAGTCCACCATCATTCTGGATTGCCGGATGGTCAGAACAGTTTTGATTGGATGATGCCAGTGTCCTGACTCCTCCTCAGTGACGGGATCTTCTTGGATTTTGTAACCTAGGCCAATGGATCCTTTCATCTCTCTGAGACTTACCGCCACTTTGGCTGACCTTATATGGAAGTGTCGGGTGTAAGAACCTCAGGTCTTGGATTCCAGACTGCCCTTTACTTATATTTTTGAGACTAACCACCACCAGAAGGGTCTTAGTCCCCTCTCTGACTTGGCTGAGCCAGGTGTGCATGCATTTGGAGGTCTTGACCACGGACAACTATATTACAGGAATCTTAGGGAAGAAAGAGGGATCTTCTTGGGTCTTGGATTTCTGCCTTTTTGATCCTACAGTCTCTTGAAGTTCAGCCACTGCCACCTCTCCGCTTTCTCCAGTGTGTATGTATATGGAGTTGTTGATGGCTTCTCAAGAGGAAGTCGAAGGGTCATGGTTCTGGTATCATTGGATCCGGGTGAATCCCTGGATCGCATTGATACCAAACCTGACCCATTTGCTATAGTCCTATCCAGAGATATTGATTATATCTGGACACTAAGGGTGCTAGAGCCCCTGGATTTGGACCGCTGTGATCTCCTGAGGATAACATATCCAAAAAATGTATTTGCTCTTGGGGTGAGATGGACCATATCTCCATAACTGTCCCTACTCAATCTATTGGTTTAAGAGTTTTTATGGCTCTTTGTCTGTTTGAAAATTGGAGGAAAAATCAGCTCAAGTCTTCAGAGACAATTCGGCTGCAGAGATCCTTTGAAGCTAACCTAATTCAATTAGGCCAATTAAGCTGAGGCTGGGGGTATTAAGGGATATGGGTGACTTGATGAACAGGACAATATCTGGCCTGTGAATCTCCCTTATACCTGTATGTTCATCACACCTCCCTCATATAGAGGGGTAGTACTTTTTTGTTTCCCCATGCGCCCAATCACTACCTCTCTATGCCTTAGAGATACCCAGCTTCAGCATCTCATCAGTCACCCAGCTGTGGCACTGTTGCACCTCAGGGGGACCCAGTATGCTGAAAACTGGGATGGGTTTTGTCCCCGGGGTCCATGTGATGGACTGCCAACAGGTTCCTCCCAGGTTGGTTGCTGAGCAACTCCCGGAAGGGGTGAAGGTTTGCCCACAGCTAGGACCTTTGGTTCGTCTGGAGCTGCTGGCAAGCCTCTACATCCGCCATTGCTTCCTCTGCCCAAACCGGACATGGTATCATTACCTGTGAGTCACTGAGCTAAACCTCTGGTGTACCCTGCTGAATGGTCCTCAGGTACAGTCGCCCCTTGGGTCTCTGACCCGTTTGGAGTCGGAATCCAAAGGAGACTCTACCACCTGTTTCTCTTGAGCTTTCAAGCTCCAGCGTCTAATGCTGACGGAAACTCCTGGCTGGATGTGGCAAGAATTGGCGTGACTTCCACATCTTCTGCTGGCTTCCCAGGATCTATCTCCTGGCCTCTGTTAGACTTGGCAACCACTTGGTCAGATGGGAGGAAGGCAGTGGATTCACGAGAGGCCTGAATGCTACGAGGGGCCACATCACCGCTGCAATGGTCGCCGTGACCATAGGTAATGTCTGCTTCCTCTTAGCTTTCAACCCTGTCTCCAAGGCAGACAGACTGACCAAGTCCTGTGACATTCCGGTTGGGGATGGGCCATGTAGTGTCCTTGCCGTGAAGACCTACCTCTCCTGGCACTTTCCTGTCTCGCTGACAGGCCCTCATACCTGAGACCACTGACTTGACGTGGTGAGAGTAGAAGAAACCCCCATTCGTTCTGCCAGCTCCCCCGGATCTGTCTCCTGGCCTCCATCTGACCTGGCAGCCACTTGATCAGAAGGGAGGAAGTCGGCGAGCCCCCGAGGGGCTACAACGATCAGACCATGCCCCCACGGCGATGGTCGCTGTGACCGCAGGTAGCGTCCACTTCTCCGCCTCTGACCCAGTTGCCATGGCAGACGGATGAGCCCTGTTCTGAGAAAGTCCAGCTGGTTATGGGCCCTGCAGTGGGTCCTTGCCGGGAAGACCCTTCCCGTCCTCACTTGCAGGCCCTCTTACCTGAGCCCCCTGACTCGACGTGTTGAGAGTAGAAAAAACCCACACGCCTTCTGCCAGTTCCCTCAGATCTGTCTCCTGGCCTCCATCTGAACTGGCAGCCACTTGATCAGAAGGGAGGAAGTCGGTGAGCCATTAAGGGCCTACAACGGTGCAACTGCGCGTCCCTGTGACTGCATGTAGTGTCTGCTTCCACCTCTGACCCAGTCGCCAAGGCAGACAGTTGCTGTGTGCTGACAATGTGCTTAGATTATCAGGGTACAGGGTTTATTTACACCTTTTATTTAGCTTCTGAACATTATATTAGTATCTGACACATAGGAGAGATATGACAGATCACAGATGATGAGATCCATGAGATGGATATAACACACAATGACCGTCTCAGCTCTGCTAGCTCACCTAACACTCACACACACACACACTCACACCCTCACACACCCTCACACCCTCCCTGGATAAAGACCTCATCTTTTCTGTAGCTTGTAGAGTAATTCTCTACCCACTGCTGTTTGCTGGCAGGAAGTGCCTGTGTTTGAGCTGGTTTTGTTATGACGGGCGGGAGGTAGAGCGCACTGCAGTGTGCAGACAGAAAAGCTATTCATTGGTATAATCCGACCACAGTCAGAAGATTTACGGTCGTAAATAGTTGTATCCAGGGGCAAACAAATTGTGTACATCAGGACTGATGGAGAGGTTGGACTATATCTGTGAAAGTACATGTAAGAATCTTGTCTTCTTGGGAGGAAAACCCCTTTAATAATGAGTCCACCATTGCTTCTCTGTTTCATTTTGTATAGGCTGAACAGAGACGCCAAGGGGAAGCTGGAGATGGACTGGTCAGACAAGGTGGAAGCCTACGACATCGACACCCAGTGCGGGCGATATAATAACCAGAGCACCGACATCCAGTTCCATCCCAACTCCGCAAAATTCGAGGACAAGTAAGTCTAAAAATAGGAAGGTGGAGTTACTCTATGTAGTTGTACCCCTTATATACCATCCCGGGGCGCTGAGGTGTGAGGAGCTACTGCCTGTAGATTGCTAGGTAGTCCCCCAGCAGCTTCTCTACATGTCACGGTGAGACATTCATTGGTCCTGGCGTCTAAGCCTCTAAGCTTTCCTCTGTTTTGGTCAGATTTGATTGACTGATGCATTCCATCTATAATGAGTCCCCCCAGTGCTCCCACCACTACACCGCCTGCAGTCACCGCCTGTGATGTGTAAATATTAATACCGCGCAGGTGATACAGGAGGAATTATTCCCCGTGAAGAGGCGGCGGTATTATATTATATGTGTCACATCATCCGGAAAATACTGAGCTGAATACATCACTGAGTATTAATTTACTGGTGTAATGAGCAAATAGTAATCTATACTTCCATTATATTTGTGTCTTAAAGTGTTCTTAGACACAGAAGCAGTGTTATACATAGGGGCAGTATTATAGTAGTTATATTACTGTACATAGGGGCAGTATTATAGTAATATTACTGTACATAGGGGCAGTATTATAGTAGTTATATTCTTGCACATAGGGGGCAGTATTATAGTAGTTATATTCTTGTACATAGGGGGCAGTATTATAGTAGTTATATTCCTGTACATAGGGGGCAGTATTATAGTAGTTATATTACTGTACATAGGGGCAGTATTATAGTAATATTACTGTACATAGGGGCAGTATTATAGTAGTTATATTCTTGTACATAGGGGGCAGTATTATAGTAGTTATATTCTTGTACATAGGGGGCAGTAGTATAGTAGTTATATTCTTGTACATAGGGGGCAGTATTATAGTAGTTATATTCCTGTACATAGGGGGCAGTATTATAGTAGTTATATTCCTGTACATAGGAGGCAGTATTATAGTAGTTATATTCTTGTACATAGGGGGCAGTATTATAGTAGTTATATTCCTGTGCATAGGGGGCAGTATTATAGTAGTTATATTCTTGTACATAGGGGGCAGTATTATAGTAGTTATATTCCTGTACATAGGGGGCAGTATTATAGTAGTTATATTCCTGTACATAGGGGGCAGTATTATAGTAGTTATATTCTTGTACATAGGGGGCAGTATTATAGTAGTTATATTCTTGTACATAGGGGCAGTATTATAGTAGTTATATTCTTGTACATAGGGACAGTATTATAGTAGTTATATTCCTGTACATAGGAGGCAGTATTATAGTAGTTATATTCTTGTACATAGGGAGCAGTATTATAGTAGTTATACTCCTGTACATAGGGGGCGGTATTATAGTAGTTATATTCTTGTACATAGGGGGCAGTATTATAGTAGTTATATTCTTGTACATAGCTGACGGTATTATAGTAGTTATATTACTGTACATAGGGGCAGTATTATAGTAGTTATATTCTTGTACATAGGAGACGGTATTATAGTAGTTATACTCCTGTACATAGGGGGCAGTATTATAGTAGTTATAGTCTTGTACATAGGGGGCAGTATTATAGTAGTTATATTCTTGTACATAGGAGACGGTATTATAGTAGTTATATTACTGTACATAGGGGCAGTATGATAGTAGTTATATTCTTGTACATAGGAGACGGTATTATAGTAGTTATATTCCTGTACATAGGGGGCAGTATTATAGTAGTTATATTACTTTACATAGGGGCAGTATTATAGTAGTTATATTCCTGTACATAGGGGGCAGTATTATAGTACTTGTATTCTTGTACATAGGGGGCAGTATTATAGTAGTTATATTCTTGTATAGGGGGCAGTATTATAGTAGTTATATTCTTGTACATAGGAGCAGTATTATAGTAGTTATATTCTTGTACATAGGGGGCAGTATTATAGTAATTAGTGATGTGGGTCAGTATACAGGTGAGTGATGTCTGTATACAGGTGCAGTTGGTCTGTCACATCTATATTTGGCCGCAGATACCGGTCTTTCCTGTCTTCTGTGCAGTGGGCACTAGATGGCAGCAGATGCTTTGCTTAGTTTGGTGTTGCGCGCCCCCTTACCCTCTGTATAGTTCGGGGCGTCCATGTTTCTCGGGTTTAGGCAGAATTCATTGTGATTTAGGATTTGGGGCTTTGTGTGTGTGTAGAGTAGACAGTAAATGAGATCTTGTGGGATGTAGTTTTCCCTCTATAGGACACGTTTGGAATCTCTCGCTGTCCGATTAATTTCATGTTAATTCCTCAGAATAGAAAACCTGATGTAAATGTGATTCCAGCGCCTTGCGTCCACCGCTCCCTTCATGTGTTTCTCACCCTGTGACGGTAAATTAATGATGCGCCTTGTATTATAAGCAATTCCTCTCTTTACGGCACATTAGTATCTATAATGCGTCAGGGGATCGTACATAAGGGGGCACAGGATTTGGTAAGTACAGGAAGGCGTCAGAGGGAGAAGAAATGAGGCGTCGGACCCCAGCGGACGACATAGACCCTCATTCATTACTCACCGCAGTCGTGAAATCATTATTTATGGACGCCCTCCGCCTTCATAGTTTTAATTAGTTAATCTATTATTAGCTGAAGAATCTCACCAGGAACTGTAATTTAATAAATGAGAATCATAAACGGTGCAATATATTAACGACCACTAGAGGACGCCATTGCGGCACCTAGAGTCGTGCACCCGCATCAACACCCTTCTTGCTTTTCATCTACTCTCTTGTGTGTCAGTCATCACTGCAGTTCTGGCATTCTGTTCCTGCACCAGGAAGCTCAGGATGAATAACGTAGATGAAGACTACGCCATAAACAAATGACTCTTCCCCATAAGATACATAATAGGTGGGGGGCAGGTATAGAATATGCATATGGGCCCAGGAGCTTCACATTACCCCACTGTTAAAGGGTGTTAGACTACTTTCTTACAGAGAACAGCGCCCCTCATGTCAACAGGTTGTGTGTGGTATTTCAGCTGAGCTTCATAGCAGTGAATAGGGCCGAGCTGCAATTCAGGCTTCTGGTTGAATACTACAGCAGACAGAGGAGAGGCTGTGGAATAGTTCAGAGAACACAGAGCGCAGCAGTGTGAGGACATGTCCCCAGTTCTTCAATCCTGGACTATAAATCCATATTTCACTGTCCTGCTGCTCCTAACCACATACAGAAACCTATGATTAAACAGATTCCCTTTAGTGTAGGTATCGGACCCCTGAATATTTGGTATTCCCAGCCCCCCGCACTATACACATCACCGCTCTCATCCTCTCGCACGCTGTCACAAAGCTTCTACTCTTTTAATTTGTTTCCAAATCTTAGAATAATTGCTTCGGTGGCTGCGCCTTTCTCTTCAGCTAATTATAATTGATTTTTGATTGTTTTATTGGACATCCTTGACTGATCTACTGAGCCGGATAAAAGGGAAGCTTTTCCCGCAGCAGCCTGACACATCAGGACGTTATCAGGAATTTAAAGGGGAGCTCCAGCTTTATATTCCCTAATAACTCTAGAATTTAACTTGTATGGGAGATCTTCATTCACGGAAGAAGCCACAAGAGGACGGGACCTCTTCACCATTGCTGCCTGCTTCTTAAAGGGATACCGAGTGTGGTGTCAGTCACCTTGCAACTTTTAGATGTGTTTGACCTCTGTATGTGATGTATGTGCCTGTCCTGATCTCGGCCTGTCCCCTGGCTAGGTCTCTGGCTGCCCTGAACTTGCCCTACCCCCTGGCTAGGTCTCTGCCTGTCCATGTCTCGCACGTCTCCTGCCTATGCATATGCCTGTCCCGCTCTCGTCTGTCTCCTGGCAATGTTGTTGCCTGCCATGATCTCTGCCTCTTCCCTTCCCTCTGCCTATGTCTCTGGCTGCGCTGACCTCTGCCTGTCTCTTGGCTATGTCTCTGGCTGCCCTGACCTCTGCCTGTCTCTTGGCTATGTCTCTGGCTGCCCTGACCTCTGCCTGTCTCTTGGCTATGTCTCTGGTTGCCGTGACCTCTGCATGTCTCTTGGCTATGTCTCTGGTTGCCGTGACCTCGATTTGTCCCCTGTCTATGTCTCTGGCTCCCCTGACCTCAGCCTGTCCTCTGTCTATGTCTCTACCCCGACATCGGCCTGTCCCCTGCCTAGGTCTCTGGCTGCCCTGACCTCTCCCTGTCCCCTGCCTAGGTCTCTGGCTGCCCTGACCTCTCCCTGTCCCCTGCCTAGGTCTCTGGCTGCCCTGACCTCTCCCTGTCCCCTGCCTAGGTCTCTGGCTGCCCTGACCTCTCCCTGTCCCCTGCCTAGGTCTCTGGCTGCCCTGACCTCTCCCTGTCCCCTGCCTAGGTCTCTGGCTGCCCTGACCTCTCCCTGTCCCCTGCCTAGGTCTCTGGCTGCCCTGACCTCTCCCTGTCCCCTGCCTAGGTCTCTGGCTGCCCTGACCTCTTCCTGTCCCCTGCCTAGGTCTCTTGCTGCCCTGACCTCTTCCTGTCCCCTGCCTAGGTCTCTGGCTGCCCTGACCTCTCCCTGTCCCCTGCCTAGGTCTCTGGCTGCCCTGACCTCTCCCTGTCCCCTGCCTAGGTCTCTGGCTGCCCTGACCTCTCCCTGTCCCCTGCCTAGGTCTCTGGCTGCCCTGACCTCTCCCTGTCCCCTGCCTAGGTCTCTGGCTGCCCTGACCTCTTCCTGTCCCCTGCCTAGGTCTCTTGCTGCCCTGACCTCTTCCTGTCCCCTGCCTAGGTCTCTGGCTGCCCTGACCTCTTCTTGTCCCCTGCCTAGGTCTCTGGCTGCCCTGACCTCTACCTGTCCCCTGCCTAGGTCTCTGGCTGCCCTGACCTCTTCCTGTCCCCTGCCTAGGTCTCTGGCTGCCCTGACCTCTCCCTGTCCCCTGCCTAGGTCTCTGGCTGCCCTGACCTCTCCCTGTCCCCTGCCTAGATCTCTGGCTGCCCTGACCTCTCCCTGTCCCCTGCCTAGGTCTCTGGCTGCCCTGACCTCTCCCTGTCCCCTGCCTAGGTCTCTGGCTGCCCTGACCTCTCCCTGTCCCCTGCCTAGGTCTCTGGCTGCCCTGACCTCTCCCTGTCCCCTGCCTAGGTCTCTGGCTGCCCTGACTTCTCCCTGTCCCCTGCCTAGGTCTCTGGCTGCCCTGACCTCTTCCTGCCCCCTGCCTAGTTCTCTGGCTGCCCTGACCTCTTCCTGTCCCCTGCCTAGTTCTCTGGCTGCCCTGACCTCTTCCTGTCCCCTGCCTAGTTCTCTGGCTGCCCTGACCTCGGCCTTTCCCCTGGCTTTGGCCATTGGTCATATGTATGTTGCATGTAAATGCAACACAATCCAGATTTCTATATGGGGGATAAAGGGTGAACATCAGGGGATGATGTCCACGGCACCTATAGGAGTAGCCTTAAGTCAAATCCTTTCAGTAGCCCACAGAACCAGGACCCATTGGATGCCCATAACTGGTAAGAGTCAACTTTGTGGCCTGGGGGGGGAGGGGGGGGGCTCAACCAATCATTGGTGGAGGTGGGTCAATACTGCAGCCAATGATTGGCTGAATAGATATTTACAATTACTTCCTGTTGTGTTGAAGCGGAACGACTGTTGTTAGTAGCAGCTGGACTGTGAAAAGTGGATTTAAGTTTGGGGATTGGGGGCAATTCCTCACACTGCTGTGTTCTTGGCTCTCTGGATTAAAGTAGTGTTCCTCCATTAGTCTGCTTCAGCTTTTACTTGGCTAAGCCGTACAGGACCCCTCCTCTGATAAAGTCTCCCCTTTTATTTGGCTCCAGTACCTCTACCCCAGAGTCCTGGGCTCAGCATAGCCACGAGAATATCTACAAGGCTGAAAGGGAGAGGATGGCCTCCATCAACCTGCGCTCCCTGATCGACAGCATCCTGCAGGACACTGCCGAGGACCTGCGCTCCCAGTGCGATGCCGTCAATAGCGCCCTCGCCCAACGCTGCGAGGAAGTGGAGGACGTCAAGAGGAAGCTGGAGGACCACCTGAGCAAGGTAGGATTCCTGGCTGTTCATCCTGAGCTTCTTGGTTCACGAATAGAAAGTCGGAACCACAGAGAAGACTGACACCTGTGCAGTGGTATCATACATGTATGGATCAGGGACAACGTATATGAGCACCGTATAGCGGCCACCAGTGGTTGTAATACCGCTGTCCTGCCTCATGGGGGCAGCTTAGATGCATTTCTCTGTATTTGTTTCCACCAGTGATGGTTCAGAAGAGACTATAAATTATGAGGCGACACACGGTGCGGGTATAATTGTACTATAATGACGCCATTATTCACCTCTTAAAGTGATAGACCCATCATTAAGCCTGGGAATAAATATTGTAAGAAAACATCAATCAGCAGGTGAATCAATACCGGAGATCAGCGAAGTGGAGGAGCAGCCACAAGGGGGCGCTGGAGGCATGCGGCACAACCACAGGGGGCGAGAGTGGCTATCACATGTTCTATCTATCTCTATATATATCTCTATCTTTCTTTATATCTCTATCTCTCCAGTTCTCGCTCTCTCTCTTCTCCCTCTCTCTTCTCGCTCTCTTGCGCTCTCTTCTCGCTCTCTTGCGCTCTCTTCTCGCTCTCTTGCGCTCTCTTCTCGCTCTCTTGCGCTCTCTTGCGCTCTCTTCTCTTCTCTTGCGCTCTCTTCTCGCTCTCTTGCGCTCTCTTCTCTTCTCTTGCGCTCTCTTCTCGCTCTCTTGCGCTCTCTTCTCTTCTCTTGCGCTCTCTTCTCTTCTCTTGCGCTCTCTTCTCTTCTCTTGCGCTCTCTTCTCTTCTCGCTCTCTTGCGCTCTCTTCTCTTCTCGCTCTCTTGCGCTCTCTTCTCTTCTCGCTCTCTTGCGCTCTCTTCTCTTCTCGCTCTCTTGCGCTCTCTTCTCTTCTCGCTCTCTTGCGCTCTCTTCTCGCTCTCTTGCGCTCTCTTCTCGCTCTCTTGCGCTCTCTCTTTTCTTCTCGCTCTCTTGCGCTCTCTCTTTTCTGCTCGCTCTCTTGCGCTCTCTCTTTTCTGCTCGCTCTCTTGCGCTCTCTTCTCTTCTCTGCTCGCTCTCTTGTGTCTCTCTTTTCTGCTCGCTCTCTTGCGCTCTCTTCTCTTCTCTGCTCGCTCTCTTGTGTCTCTCTTTTCTGCTCGCTCTCTTCTCTTCTCGCTCTCTTGCGCTCTCTTCTCTTCTCGCTCTCTTGCGCTCTCTTCTCTTCTCGCTCTCTTGCGCTCTCTTCTCTTCTCGCTCTCTTGCGCTCTCTTCTCTTCTCGCTCTCTTGCGCTCTCTTCTCTTCTCGCTCTCTTGCGCTCTCTCTGCTCGCTCACTCTCTGTGCGCCGAAACCAGCCACACAGCCTTCAACACCGGGAACACCATCCTGTGTTGACCCTGTACCTCGGCGATCCTGTGTTCACCCTGAACACAGCAATTATCACGGACCTGAGGAAGGGGGTAGACCACCCCCGAAACGCGTAGTCCTTTTTATCCTCTAAATAAATAATATCTTGCACTCCACTACCGTGTTGGATATAACTCAATTGGGGCAGCGCGTCTTATACCAACCCGGTTTTTTCAAACCTATACATCCATGTGATTACCTATCCGGCACTACCACTGTACCGGACCCCGGGAAGACGCAGCACACCCGAGCCACAGCTACCAGAGAACAAAAAGTATCTACTCTAGACGCATAAGACACAAGGTGTCTTCAGGTGAGCAGATACTCTCTAACATCTCATCTCACTTATAAGTGACCTATTGCACTAGGGGCGCCGCCCGTGTCTCGTTCTATTTTTCCCTGTCTATGGTGATGGCAGAACCTCCTCTCCTCTAGGTGTAGAGGATGCCCCCTGTCTATGGTGATGGTAGAACCTCCTCACCTCTAGGTGTAGAGGATGCCCCCTGTCTATGGTGATGGTAGAACCTCTAGGTGTAGAGGATACCCCCTGTCTATGGTGATGGTAGAACCTCCTCACCTCTAGGTGTAGAGGATGCCCCCTGTCTATGGTGATGGTAGAACCTCTAGGTGTAGAGGATGTCCCCTGTCTATGGTGATGGTAGAACCTCCTCTCCTCTAGGTATAGACGATGCCCCCTGTCTATGGTGATGGTAGAACCTCCTCTCCTCTAGGTGTAGAGGATGCCCCCTGTCTATGGTGATGGTAGAACCTCCTCACCTCTAGGTGTAGAGGATGCCCCCTGTCTATGGTGATGGTAGAACCTCTAGGTGTAGAGGATACCCCCTGTCTATGGTGATGGTAGAACCTCCTCTCCTCTAGGTATAGAGGATGCCCCCTGTCTATGGTGATGGTAGAACCTCCTCTCCTCTAGGTATAGAGGATGCCCCCTGTCTATGGTGATGGTAGAACCTCCTCTCCTCTAGGTATAGAGGATGCCCCCTCTCTATGGCGATGGTAGAACCTCCTCTCCTCTAGGTGTAGAGGATGCCCCCTGTCTATGGTGATGGTAGAACCTCCTCTCCTCTAGGTATAGAGGATGCCCCCTGTCTATAGTGATGGTAGAACCTCCTCTCCTCTAGGTGTAGAGGATGCCCCCTGTCTATGGTGATGGTAGAACCTCCTCTCCTCTAGGTGTAGAGGATGCCCCCTGTCTATGGTGATGGTAGAACCTCCTCTCCTCTAGGTGTAGAGGATGCCCCCTGTCTATTGCAATGGTAGAACCTCCTCTCCTCTAGGTGTAGAGGATGTCCCCTGTGTATGGTGATGGTAGACCCCCCTCTCCTCTAGGTGTAGTGGATGCCCCCCGTCTATGGTGATGATAGAACCACCTCTCCTCTAGGTGTAGATGATACCCCTGTCTATGGTGATGGTAGTGCCTCCTCTCCTCTAGGTGTAGAGGATGCCCCCTGTCTATGGTGATGGTAGAACCTCCTCTCCTCTAGCTGTAGAGGATGTCTCCTGTCTATGGTGATGGTAGACCCCCCTCTCCTCTAGCTGTAGAGGAAGTCTCCTGTCTATGGTGATGGGTGTATGGTGATGGTAGACCATGGTAGACCATGTGAGTGTGTGAGTGCTGTGCCCTGTGAGTGTGTGAGTGCTGTGCCCTGTGAGTGTGTGAGTGCTGTGCCCTGTGAGTGTGTGAGTGCTGTGCCCTGTGAGTGTGTGAGTGCTGTGCGAGGGAGGGAGGGAGTGTGCGCTGTGCGAGTTAGGGAGGGAGTGTGCGCTGTGCGAGTTAGGGAGGGAGTGTGCGCTGTACGAGTTAGGGAGGGAGTGTGCGCTGTGCGAGTTAGGGAGGGAGTGTGCGCTGTGCGAGTTAGGGAGGGAGTGTGCGCTGTGCGAGTTAGGGAGGGAGTGTGCGCTGTGCGAGTTAGGGAGGGAGTGTGCGCTGTGCGAGGGAGGGAGGGAGTGTGCGCTGTACGAGTTAGGGAGGGAGTGTGCGCTGTGCGAGTTAGGGAGGGAGTGTGCGCTGTGCGAGTTAGGGAGGGAGTGTGCGCTGTGCGAGTTAGGGAGGGAGTGTGCGCTGTGCGAGGAAGGGAGGGAGTTAATGTGCGCTGTGCGAGGAAGGGAGGGAGTTAATGTGCGCGGTGAGCAGACAGATGATTTTTTTTGTTTTTTTTATAATTAGCGTCTATTTACGGCTATTATATATTATTTAGTTATATGTATTACCGAAATTTTCATACTCCTCCTCGACTAAAAATACTCCTCAAAAATAGTAAGAGGAGTATTTTTACCTCCTCTAGTAAATCCTCTCCTCTAGGTGTAGAGGATGCCCCCTGTCTATGGTGATGGTAGAGCCTCCTCTCCTCTAGGTGTAGAGGATGCCCCCTGTCTATGGTGATGGTAGAACCGCCTCTCCTCTAGGTATAGAGGATGTCCCCTGTCTATGGTGATGGTAGAACCTCCTCTCCTCTAGGTGTAGAGGATGCCCCCTCTCTATGGTGATAGTAGAACTGCCTCTCCTCTAGGTGTAGAGGATGCCCCCTGTCTATGGTGATGGTAGAACCTCCTCTCCTCTAGGTGTAGAGGATGCCTCCTGTCTATAGTGATGGTAGAACCTCCTCTCCTCTAGGTGTAGAGGAGGCCCCCTGTCTATGGAGATGGTAGAACCACCTCTCCTCTAGGTGTAGAGGATGTTCCCTGTCTATGGTGATGGTAGAACCTCCTCTCCTCTAGGTGTAGAGGATGCCCCCTGTCTATGGTGATGGTAAAGTTACCTCTCCTCTAGGTGTAGAGGATGCCCCCTGTCTATGGTGATGGTAGAACCTCCTCTCCTCTAGGTGTAGAGGAGGCCCCCTGTCTATGGAGATGGTAGAACCACCTCTCCTCTAGGTGTAGAGGATGCCCCCTGTCTATGGTGATGGTAGAACCTCCACTCCTCTAGGTGTAGATGACGACCCCTGTCTATGGTGATGGTAGAACCTCCTCTCCTCTAGGTGTAGAGGATGCCCCCTGTCTGTGGTGATGGTAGAACCTCCTCTCCTCTAGGTGTAGATGATACCCCTGTCTATGGTGATGGTAGAACCTCCTCTCCTCTAGGTGTAGAGGAGGCCCCCTGTCTATGGAGATGGTAGAACCTCCTCTCCTCTAGGTGTAGAGGATTCCCCCTGTCTATGGTGATGGTAGTGCCTCCTCTCCTCTAGGTGTAGAGGATGCCCCCTGTCTATGGTGATGGTAGAACCTCCTCTCCTCTAGGTGTAGATGACGACCCCTGTCTATGGTGATGGTAGAACCTCCTCTCCTCTAGGTGTAGAGGATGCCCCCTGTCTATGGTGATGGTAGAACCTCCTCTCCTCTAGGTGTAGAGGATGTCCCCTGTCTATGGTGATGGTAGAACCTCCTCTAGGTGTAGAGGATGCCCCCCTGTCTATGGTGATGGTAGAACCTCCTCTCCTCTAGGTGTAGAGGATGCCCCCTGTCTATGGTGATGGTAGAACCTCCTCTCCTCTAGGTGTAGAGGATGTCCCCTGTCTATGGTGATGGTAGAACCTCCTCTCCTCTAGGTGTAGAGGATGCCCCCTGTCTATGGTGATGGTAGAACCTCCTCTCCTCTAGGTGTAGAGGATGCCCCCTGTCTATGGCGATGGTAGAACCTCCTCTCCTCTAGGTGTAGAGGATGCCCCCTGTCTATGGTGATGGTAGAACCTCCTCTCCTCTAGGTGTAGAGGATGCCCCCTGTCTATGGTGATGGTAGAACCTCCTCTCCTCTAGGTGTAGAGGATGCCCCCTGTCTATGGTGATGGTAGAACCTCCTCTCCTCTAGGTGTAGAGGATGCTCCCTGTCTATGGTGATGGTAGAACCTCCTCTCCTCTAGGTGTAGAGGATGTCCCATGTCTATGGTGATGGCAGAACCTCCTCTCTTCTAGGTGTAGAGGATGCCCCCTGTCTATGCTGATGGTAGACCCTCCTCTCCTCTAGGTGTAGAGGATGCCCCCTGTCTATGGAGATGGTAGAACCTCCTCTCCTCTAGGTGTAGAGGATGCCCCCTGTCTATGGTGATGGTAGAACCTCCTCTCCTCTAGGTGTAGAGGATGCCCCCTGTCTATTGCAATGGTAGAACCTCCTCTCCTCTAGGTGTAGAGGATGTCCCCTGTGTATGGTGATGGTAGACCCCCCTCTCCTCTAGGTGTAGTGGATGCCCCCCGTCTATGGTGATGATAGAACCACCTCTCCTCTAGGTGTAGATGATACCCCTGTCTATGGTGATGGTAGTGTCTCCTCTCCTCTAGGTGTAGAGGATGCCCCCTGTCTATGGTGATGGTAGAACCTCCTCTCCTCTAGCTGTAGAGGATGTCTCCTGTCTATGGTGATGGTAGACCCCCCTCTCCTCTAGCTGTAGAGGAAGTCTCCTGTCTATGGTGATGGGTGTATGGTGATGGTAGACCATGGTAGACCATGTGAGTGTGTGAGTGCTGTGCCCTGTGAGTGTGTGAGTGCTGTGCCCTGTGAGTGTGTGAGTGCTGTGCCCTGTGAGTGTGTGAGTGCTGTGCCCTGTGAGTGCTGTGCCCTGTGCCCTGTGAGTGCTGTGCCCTGTGAGTGTGTGAGTGCTGTGCCCTGTGAGTGTGTGAGTGCTGTGCCCTGTGAGTGTGTGAGTGCTGTGCCCTGTGAGTGTGTGAGTGCTGTGCGAGGGAGGGAGGGAGTGTGCGCTGTGCGAGTTAGGGAGGGAGTGTGCGCTGTGCGAGTTAGGGAGGGAGTGTGCGCTGTACGAGTTAGGGAGGGAGTGTGCGCTGTGCGAGTTAGGGAGGGAGTGTGCACTGTGCGAGTTAGGGAGGGAGTGTGCGCTGTGCGAGTTAGGGAGGGAGTGTGCGCTGTGCGAGTTAGGGAGGGAGTGTGCGCTGTGCGAGGGAGGGAGGGAGTGTGCGCTGTACGAGTTAGGGAGGGAGTGTGCGCTGTGCGAGTTAGGGAGGGAGTGTGCGCTGTGCGAGTTAGGGAGGGAGTGTGCGCTGTGCGAGTTAGGGAGGGAGTGTGCGCTGTGCGAGTTAGGGAGGGAGTTAATGTGCGCTGTGCGAGGAAGGGAGGGAGTTAATGTGCGCGGTGAGCAGACAGATGATTTTTTTTTTTTTTTTATAATTAGCGTCTATTTACGGCTATTATATATTATTTAGTTATATGTATTACCGAAATTTTCATACTCCTCCTCGACTAAAAATACTCCTCAAAAATAGTAAGAGGAGTATTTTTACCTCCTCTAGTAAATCCTCTCCTCTAGGTGTAGAGGATGCCCCCTGTCTATGGTGATGGTAGAACCGCCTCTCCTCTAGGTATAGAGGATGTCCCCTGTCTATGGTGATGGTAGAACCTCCTCTCCTCTAGGTGTAGAGGATGCCTCCTGTCTATGGTGATGGTAGAACCTCCTCTCCTCTAGGTGTAGAGGATGCCCCCTCTCTATGGTGATAGTAGAACCACCTCTCCTCTAGGTGTAGAGGATGCCCCCTGTCTATGGTGATGGTAGAACCTCCTCTCCTCTAGGTGTAGAGGATGCCTCCTGTCTATAGTGATGGTAGAACCTCCTCTCCTCTAGGTGTAGAGGAGGCCCCCTGTCTATGGAGATGGTAGAACCACCTCTCCTCTAGGTGTAGAGGATGTCACCTGTCTATGGTGATGGTAGAACCTCCTCTCCTCTAGGTGTAGAGGATGCCCCCTGTCTATGGTGATGGTAAAGTTACCTCTCCTCTAGGTGTAGAGGATGCCCCCTGTCTATGGTGATGGTAGAACCTCCTCTCCTCTAGGTGTAGAGGAGGCCCCCTGTCTATGGAGATGGTAGAACCACCTCTCCTCTAGGTGTAGAGGATGCCCCCTGTCTATGGTGATGGTAGAACCTCCACTCCTCTAGGTGTAGATGACGACCCCTGTCTATGGTGATGGTAGAACCTCCTCTCCTCTAGGTGTAGAGGATGTCACCTGTCTATGGTGATGGTAGAACCTCCTCTCCTCTAGGTGTAGAGGATGCCCCCTGTCTATGGTGATGGTAAAGTTACCTCTCCTCTAGGTGTAGAGGATGCCCCCTGTCTATGGTGATGGTAGAACCTCCTCTCCTCTAGGTGTAGAGGAGGCCCCCTGTCTATGGAGATGGTAGAACCACCTCTCCTCTAGGTGTAGAGGATGCCCCCTGTCTATGGTGATGGTAGAACCTCCACTCCTCTAGGTGTAGATGACGACCCCTGTCTATGGTGATGGTAGAACCTCCTCTCCTCTAGGTGTAGAGGAGGCCCCCTGTCTATGGAGATGGTAGAACCACCTCTCCTCTAGGTGTAGAGGATGCCCCCTGTCTATGGTGATGGTAGAACCTCCTCTCCTCTAGGTGTAGATGACGACCCCTGTCTATGGTGATGGTAGAACCTCCTCTCCTCTAGGTGTAGAGGATGCCCCCTGTCTATGGTGATGGTAGAACCTCCTCTCCTCTAGGTGTAGAGGATGTCCCCTGTCTATGGTGATGGTAGAACCTCCTCTAGGTGTAGAGGATGCCCCCCTGTCTATGGTGATGGTAGAACCTCCTCTCCTCTAGGTGTAGAGGATGCCCCCTGTCTATGGTGATGGTAGAACCTCCTCTCCTCTAGGTGTAGAGGATGCCCCCTGTCTATGGTGATGGTAGAACCTCCTCTCCTCTAGGTGTAGAGGATGTCCCCTGTCTATGGTGATGGTAGAACCTCCTCTCCTCTAGGTGTAGAGGATGCCCCCTGTCTATGGTGATGGTAGAACCTCCTCTCCTCTAGGTGTAGAGGATGCCCCCTGTCTATGGCGATGGTAGAACCTCCTCTCCTCTAGGTGTAGAGGATGCCCCCTGTCTATGGTGATGGTAGAACCTCCTCTCCTCTAGGTGTAGAGGATGCCCCCTGTCTATGGTGATGGTAGAACCTCCTCTCCTCTAGGTGTAGAGGATGTCCCCTGTCTATGGTGATGGTAGAACCACCTCTCCTCTAGGTGTAGAGGATGCCCCCTGTCCATGGTGATGGTAGAACCTCCTCTCCTCTAGGTGTAGAGGATGTCCCCTGTCTATGGTGATGGTAGAACCACCTCTCCTCTAGGTGTAGAGGATGTCCCCTGTCTATGCTGATGGTAGAACCTCCTCTCCTCTAGGTGTAGAGGATGCCCCCTGTCTATGGTGATGGTAGAACCTCCTCTCCTCTAGGTGTAGAGGATGCCCCCTGTCTATGGTGATGGTAGAACCTCCTCTCCTCTAGGTGTAGAGGATGCCCCCTGTCTATGGTGATGGTAGAACCTCCTCTCCTCTAGGTGTAGAGGATGCCCCCTGTCTATGGTGATGGTAGCGCTGCCTCTCCTCTAGGTGTAGAGGATGTCCCCTGTCTATGGTGATGGTAGAACCACCTCTCCTCTAGGTATAGAGGATGCCCCTGTCTATGGGGATGGTATAACCTCCTCTCCTCTAGGTGTAGAGGATGTCCCCTGTCTATGCTGATGGTAGAACCTCCCCTCCTCTAGGTGTAGAGGATGTCCCCTGTCTATGGGGATGGTATAACCTCCTCTCCTCTAGGTGTAGAGGATGTCCCCTGTCTATGGTGATGGTAGAACCGCCTCTCCTCTAGGTGTAGAGGATGCCCCCTGTCTATGGTGATGGTAGAACCACCTCTCCTCTAGGTGTAGAGAATGCCCCCTGTCTATGGTGATGGTAGAACCACCTCTCCTCTAGGTATAGAGGATGTCCCCTGTCTATGGTGATGGTAGAACCTACACTCCTCTAGGTGTAGAGGATGCCCCCTGTCTATGGTGATGGTAGAACCTCCTCTCCTCTAGGTGTAGAGGATGCCATCTGTCCTGTGAGTGTGTGAGTGCTGTGCGAGGGAGGGAGGGAGTGTGCGCTGTGCGAGGGAGGGAGGGAGTGTGCGCTGTGCGAGGGAGGGAGGGAGTGTGCGCTGTGCGAGGGAGGGAGGGAGTGTGCGCTGTGCGAGTTAGGGAGGGAGTGTGCGCTGTGCGAGTTAGGGAGGGAGTGTGCGCTGTGCGAGTTAGGGAGGGAGTGTGCACTGTGCGAGTTAGGGAGGGAGTGTGCGCTGTGCGAGGAAGGGAGGGAGTTAATGTGCGCTGTGCGAGGAAGGGAGGGAGTTAATGTGCGCGGTGAGCAGACAGATGATTTTTTTTTTTTTTTTTTATAATTAGCGTCTATTTACGGCTATTATATATTATTTAGTTATATGTATTACCGAAATTTTCATACTCCTCCTCGACTAAAAATACTCCTCAAAAATAGTAAGAGGAGTATTTTTACCCTTTGGGAAAAATGTTAGTGCGACCTCTGCCCCCTGTCTATGGTGATGGTAGAACCTCCTCTCCTCTAGGTGTAGAGGATGCCCCCTGTCTATGGTGATGGTAGAACCTCCTCTCCTCTAGGTGTAGAGGATACCCCCTGTCTATGGTGATGGTAGAACCTCCTCTCCTCTAGGTGTAGAGGATGTCCCCTGTCTATGGTGATGGTAGAACCTCCTCTCCTCTAGGTGTAGAGGATACCCCCTGTCTATGGTGATGGTAGAACCTCCTCTCCTCTAGGTGTAGAGGATGTCCCCTGTCTATGGTGATGGTAGAACCTCCTCTCCTCTAGGTGTAGAGGATGCCCCCTGTCTATGGTGATGGTAGAACCTCCTCTCCTCTAGGTGTAGAGGATGCCCCCTGTCTATGGTGATGGTAGAACCACCTCTCCTCTAGGTGTAGAGGATGCCCCCTGTCTATGGTAATGGTAGAACCTCCTCTCCTCTAGGTGTAGAGGATGCCCCCTGTCTATGGTGATGGTAGAACCTCCTCTCCTCTAGGTGTAGAGGATGCCCCCTGTCTATGGTGATGGTAGAACCACCTCTCCTCTAGGTGTAGAGGATGCCCCCTGTCTATGGTAATGGTAGAACCTCCTCTCCTCTAGGTGTAGAGGATGCCCCCTGTCTATGGTGATGGTAGAACCTCCTCTCCTCTAGGTGTAGAGGATGCCCCCTGTCTATGGTGATGGTAGAACCGCCTCTCCTCTCTAGGTGTAGAGGATGCCCCTGTCTATGGTGATGGTAGAACCTCCTCTCCTCTAGGTGTAGAGGATGCCCCCTGTCTATGGTGATGGTAGAATCACCTCTCCTCTAGGTGTAGAGGATGCCCCCTGTCTATGGTGATGGTAGAATCACCTCTCCTCTAGGTGTAGAGGATGCCCCCTGTCTATGGGGATGGTAGAACCTCCTCTCCTCTAGGTGTAGAGGATGCCCCCTGTCTATGGTGATGGTAGAACCTCCTCTCCTCTAGGTGTAGAGGATGCCCCCTGTCTATGGTAATGGTAAAACCTCCTCTCCTCTAGGTGTAGAGGATGCCCCCTGTCTATGGTAATGGTAGAACCTCCTCTCCTCTAGGTGTAGAGGATGCCCCCTGTCTATGGTGATGGTAGAACCTCCTCTCCTCTAGGTGTAGAGGATGCCCCTGTCTATGGAGATGGTAGAACCACCTCTCCTCTAGGTGTAGAGGATGCCCCCCTGTCTATGGTGATGGTAGAACCTCCTCTAGGTGTAGAGGATGCCCCCTGTCTATGGTGATGGCAGAACCTCCTCTCCTCTAGGTGTAGAGGATGTCACCTGTCTATGGTGATGGTAGAACCTCCTCTCCTCTAGGTGTAGAGGATGTCACCTGTCTATGGTGATGGTAGAACCTCCTCTCCTCTAGGTGTAGAGGATGTCACCTGTCTATGGTGATGGTAGAACCTCCTCTCCTCTAGGTGTAGAGGATGCCCCCTGTCTATGGTGATGGTAGACCCTCCTCTCTTCTAGGTGTAGAGGATGCCCCCTGTCTATGGTGATGGTAGACCCTCCTCTCTTCTAGGTGTAGAGGATGTCCCCTGTCTATGGTGATGGTAGAACCTCCTCTCCTCTAGGTGTAGAGGATGTCCCCTGTCTATGGTGATGGTAGAACCTCCTCTCCTCTAGGTGTAGAGGATGCCCCCTGTCTATGGTCACATGGATGTATAGGTTTGAAAAAACCGGGTTGGTATAAGACGCGCTGCCCCAATTGAGTTATATCCAACACGGTAGTGGAGTGCAAGATATTATTTATTTAGAGGATAAAAAGGACTACGCGTTTCGGGGTGGTCTACCCCCTTCCTCAGGTCCGTGATAATTGCTTGAGCGCCAGGGTTCAGGGTGAACACAGGATCGCCGAGGTACAGGGTCAACACAGGATGGTGTTCCCGGTGTTGAAGGCTGTGTGGCTGGTTTTGGCGCAAAGTTTCTCTGCTCGCTCTCTTGTGTCTCTCTTTTCTGCTCGCTCTCTTCTCTTCTCGCTCTCTTGCGCTCTCTTCTCTTCTCGCTCTCTTGCGCTCTCTTCTCTTCTCGCTCTCTTGCGCTCTCTTCTCTTCTCGCTCTCTTGCGCTCTCTTCTCTTCTCGCTCTCTTGCGCTCTCTTCTCTTCTCGCTCTCTTGTGCTCTCTCTGCTCGCTCACTCTCTGTGTCTATCTAGCAGTATTGGTATCTGATGATACATGACCCGGTGGCCGGTTCTGTCCCCTTAGTGTACGATTCCTTCTTGTTATGTGGATATTGTCGGGAGAATTCATTTACTCCGGTATTTTCTGTGGCCCCTCTGCCCCGCGTCGCGTTTCCCTTTGGTTTCCATGACGACCTTGGCGGTCGGCGTCGGATCATTTAGCTCGGCTGTTTTGTCTCCGGTGTTTGTTTTGTGCTGTGCGCGGCCGCAGACACTGGGTCATTAGAGGGAGATGGCGGAGTAACAGGAGCAGCAGACGTGTGTGAGGGGCGCTCAGATCTACTGTCTGATTAACTCATCTCTTACTATGAGGAATTCACAAGAGGAAGGTCCAATAGCAGCCATTGGGCCCCTGGACTTGTTCCCCTTCTAAATGTCCTACCAACAAGGTACCAAAAGCAACACGGACTCATAAATAAAAGAGCTTCCCCCAAAGTCATGGGACTATGAGCAGGGAACAGTCATATTTTTACCTAAGATGAGTAAAGTGTAGAGGCTGCAGGGGGAGTGTTGCTTCAGTTCCACTTGTTTCTCAGTTCTGTAGCACCTAGAATCATGGTGTGGTATTACAGATAAGAATCGCTTCTTTTGATTAGAACCAGACGCAATTCTGTCATCTACAAAAAGAGAAGTTGAAAAAAAGTGAGCTGCAGATAAAAATCCAATTCCCACCTTTTTTACGTTCTGTAGCTCCCAGAACCACAAGCCTGATGTGCTGCGAGAGATGGGATTCTTATCTTTAATATGACATGAGAAGGAAGATACAGACCCTCCCCCTGCAGCCTTTAAACTTGATTCATCAAAATATGACTCTACTCTTCTCGTTGTCACATGACTTTGGAGGAGTCTCTTTTTTTACAGTTAAACAGGTGAGATTTTACATAAAGAGGGAATTCTAGAGGGGACATTTCTTCATCTCCTACCTGAGGGGGCCGGTCGTATAATGGGGTAAAATCTGGGGACAGGTTCCCTTTAGGTCAACCCCTGCTCTCCCTTTTCTGCTGCATTTTATATAAAGTGACTCTTCTTAGTAGGACGTGATGTTTTTCTTGCCGTATTTACATGTGGATGAGGCTACGGAGACGCTTCCTTATGTAAATACACTCAGATATTCACCGCTCAACCTTCTGGCGGTGCCTAATAATATCCTTGTAAATATTTGAGGACCTACAAAGGCTCTCGGCTCGGGTTATTGCTCTGATGAGACGATCTGGGGTTTTATATTTATAGTCGGTTTTCTTCTCTTCCTGGAACAGACCCTGAAGGAGATCGGAGATCAGGAGAATAATATCGCTGCCCT
This sequence comes from Engystomops pustulosus, assembly GCF_040894005.1. NCBI lineage: Eukaryota > Metazoa > Chordata > Amphibia > Anura > Leptodactylidae > Engystomops > Engystomops pustulosus. The sequence goes on from NC_092418.1 coordinate 17,374,311, forward strand.
CAAGCAGGCCATAAAGGATAAGGAGGCGCCTATGAAGGTCGCTCAGACCCGCTTGTATCAGAGGTCCTACAGGCCCAATGTGGAGCTCTGCAGGGACCCTGTGCAATTCAGGTAAGTCCAGGAAATTGGGAATTTTACGCTGACCTACATTCCGGGGATGATTCTAGGTAAGCATAACGGGAATGAGGTGAGAGACCATCATGATGGTCATGGTGCCTAAATGAGTGGTGGCTTAAAGACTCCTAATAATTTAACGTGGTGAAGGTGACAACCCAAAAAACATGGATGCTTTTGGACCTTCTCTTATTCAGGTAAGTCCATGGAATAGGGAATTTTACTCCGACCTCTGTTCCGAAGATGATTCTACCTTCATCACAATGCGAGAGGTCCATCACCAGCAAAGATTTTTTTGGGCCATCACCTTCCCCATATTTTTGGAAGTTCAGTTTTCCCAGACATCACTCCATTAGGCTCCATGACCAGGAACGTGGTCCTCACGATGAAGTTTGTCCCACCAAGGGAGAGTCCATCACATTTACCATGTTTTGGCGGTGGCTTGAAAACTTGACTGAACTTTCCAATGGAAAAGGGGACCGCCCCAAAAAACTTGGCAGACAATAAACCCAGGTAAGTGCAGGGAATGTTACTTCAGCTGATGTTCTGGAGATGATTGGGGCTACATGTTCTGGAAATGAGCTCTTTCTTGGTGGGACAACCTTCAACCCAAGGCCAGAGGTCGTCACGATGATCGGGTCTTTGTCATGATGTGGTGGAGGCTGAGCTTCAAATAATATAAAATGGTGAAGGCAACGACCAATAAAACCTGTCAGGGGATGGACTTTGTAATATTCGGGTAAGGCAAGACCATGTTTTTAAAGATTTCTCCTACAGAAGAGGAGAAATCATCTTAGAACCTGCAGAACCAACAGAATCTGGGTCGAAATTTGCGACAAATTGTATATGGCAACGGACAACCTCCAGCTTTTATCAGTGAGGAGGCCAAATCCATCCACCCCGGAGTGATCCATGTAGGATTTTGAGTCCTCTTTGTTCCCGAGCCCCGAGGCTTGTTGGATTACGTTGGATTCATTGTTCTTCGGGGAAGTGATGAAAGATGGATGAGGCCCCTAATAATGCGTCTCGTTCAATTCATATCAGACGCGAGTTGTGAAGCTCGGAGGAGCGGTGAGTCATGTGTCCGCTCCTGTGTAGTGTCCACCGAGATCACTGGAAGAAGCCGCTGCCTTTGATCACTGGGAAACATTCGGAGGAAGATATGAAGTCTCGTCACTGTGATAAGCGGCCGGACGGGATGGGGACGGCAGGAGGCAGAAGAGTCTGACATGTCACACGTCCCTAATAAGGAGAACACAGACATAAAAGACTCCGCAGGCCGGGACATAAATGAGAATTATCGTCAGTCCATTTAGATAAAGAGACTTACCTGCACCAACGCCTGGGAGAGGAGAGGTTCCTGCTGACCCCTAATACATGAGGCTGGGGGCTGTAATGAAGGGAGGATCCAAAAGAGTGGGAGTGTGGTCAATACTGTGGGCTGAGTCTCCCTGCTAGCCAGGGGTAATAACAGGGTTAGTGGCAGTATCCCTGGTGGCCTAGGGTGATAACAGGGTTAGTGGCAGTATCCCTGGTGGCCTAGGGTAATAACAGGGTTAGTGACAGTATTCCAAGTGGCCTCGGGTGATAACAGGGTTAGTGGCAGTATCCCTGGGGGCCTAGGGTGATAACAGGGTTAGTGGCAGTATCCCTGGTTACCTAGGGTAATAATAGGGTTAGTGGCAGTATCCCTGGGGGCCTAGGGTGATAACAGGGTTAGTGGCAGTATCCCTGGGGGCCTAGGGTGATAACAGGGTTAGTGGCAGTATTCCAAGTGGCCTCGGGTAATAATAGGGTTAGTGGCAGTATCCCTGGGGGCCTAGGGTAATAACAGGGTTAGTGGCAGTATTCCAAGTGGCCTAGGGTAATAACAGGGTTAGTGGCAGTATTCTTGATGGCCTAGGGTGATAACAGGGTTAGTGGCAGTATCCCTGGCGGCCTAGGGTGATAACAGGGTTAGTGGCAGTATCCCTGGTTACCTAGGGTAATAATAGGGTTAGTGGCAGTATCCCTGGGGGCCTAGGGTGATAACAGGGTTAGTGGCAGTATCCCTGGTTACCTAGGGTAATAATAGGGTTAGTGGCAGTATCCCTGGGGGCCTAGGGTAATAACAGGGTTAGTGGCAGTATTCCTGGTGGCCTAGGGTAATAACAGGGTTAGTGGCAGTATCCCTGGGGGCCTAGGGTGATAACAGGGTTAGTGGCAATATCCCTGGGGGCCTAGGGTGATAACAGGGTTAGTGGCAGTATCCCTGGTTACCTAGGGTAATAATAGGGTTAGTGGCAGTATCCCTGGGGGCCTAGGGTGATAACAGGGTTAGTGGCAGTATCCCTGGGGGCCTAGGGTGATAACAGGGTTAGTGGCAGTATTCCAAGTGGCCTCGGGTAATAACAGGGTTAGTGGCAGTATCCCTGGTGGCCTAGGGTAATAACAGGGTTAGTGACAGTATTCCAAGTGGCCTCGGGTGATAACAGGGTTAGTGGCAGTATCCCTGGGGGCCTAGGGTGATAACAGGGTTAGTGGCAGTATCCCTGGTTACCTAGGGTAATAATAGGGTTAGTGGCAGTATCCCTGGGGGCCTAGGGTAATAATAGGGTTAGTGGCAGTATCCCTGGGGGCCTAGGGTGATAACAGGGTTAGTGGCAGTATTCCAAGTGGCCTCGGGTAATAACAGGGTTAGTGGCAGTATCCCTGGTGGCCTAGGGTAATAACAGGGTTAGTGACAGTATTCCAAGTGGCCTCGGGTGATAACAGGGTTAGTGGCAGTATCCCTGGGGGCCTAGGGTGATAACAGGGTTAGTGGCAGTATCCCTGGTTACCTAGGGTAATAACAGGGTTAGTGGCAGTATCCCTGGGGGCCTAGGGTGATAACAGGGTTAGTGGCAGTATCCCTGGGGGCCTAGGGTAATAACAGGGTTAGTGGCAGTATTCCAAGTGGCCTAGGGTAATAATAGGGTTAGTGGCAGTATCCCTGGGGGCCTAGGGTGATAACAGGGTTAGTGGCAGTATCCCTGGCGGCCTAGGGTTATAACAGGGTTAGTGGCAGTATCCCTGGCGGCCTAGGGTGATAACAGGGTTAGTGGCAGTATCCCTGGGGGCCTAGGGTAATAACAGGGTTAGTGGCAGTATCCCTGGGGGCCTAGGGTGATAACAGGGTTAGTGGCAGTATCCCTGGTTACCTAGGGTAATAACAGGGTTAGTGGCAGTATTCCTGGTGGCCTAGGGTGATAACAGGGTTAGTGGCAGTATCCCTGGTTACCTAGGGTAATAATAGGGTTAGTGGCAGTATTCCTGGGGGCCTAGGGTGATAACAGGGTTAGTGGCAGTATCCCTGGGGGCCTAGGGTAATAACAGGGTTAGTGGCAGTATCCCTGGGGGACTAGGGTAATAACAGGGTTAGTGGCAGTATCCCTGGGGGCCTAGGGTAATAACAGGGTTAGTGGCAGTATCCCTGGTTACCTAGGGTAATAATAGGGTTAGTGGCAGTATTCCTGGGGGCCTAGGGTAATAATAGGGTTAGTGGCAGTATCCCTGGCAGCCCAGGGTGATAACCGGGTTAGTGGCAGTATCCCTGGGGGCCTAGGGTAATAACAGGGTTAGTGGCAGTATCCCTGGGGGACTAGGGTAATAACAGGGTTAGTGGCAGTATCCCTGGGGGCCTAGGGTAATAACAGGGTTAGTGGCAGTATCCCTGGTTACCTAGGGTAATAATAGGGTTAGTGGCAGTATTCCTGGGGGCCTAGGGTAATAATAGGGTTAGTGGCAGTATCCCTGGCAGCCCAGGGTGATAACAGGGTTAGTGGCAGTATTCCAAGTGGCCTAGGGTAATAATAGGGTTAGTGGCAGTATCCCTGGGGGCCTAGGGTGATAACAGGGTTAGTGGCAGTATCCCTGGCGGCCTAGGGTTATAACAGGGTTAGTGGCAGTATCCCTGGCGGCCTAGGGTGATAACAGGGTTAGTGGCAGTATCCCTGGGGGCCTAGGGTAATAACAGGGTTAGTGGCAGTATCCCTGGGGGCCTAGGGTGATAACAGGGTTAGTGGCAGTATCCCTGGTTACCTAGGGTAATAACAGGGTTAGTGGCAGTATTCCTGGTGGCCTAGGGTGATAACAGGGTTAGTGGCAGTATCCCTGGTTACCTAGGGTAATAATAGGGTTAGTGGCAGTATTCCTGGGGGCCTAGGGTGATAACAGGGTTAGTGGCAGTATCCCTGGGGGCCTAGGGTAATAACAGGGTTAGTGGCAGTATCCCTGGGGGACTAGGGTAATAACAGGGTTAGTGGCAGTATCCCTGGGGGCCTAGGGTAATAACAGGGTTAGTGGCAGTATCCCTGGTTACCTAGGGTAATAATAGGGTTAGTGGCAGTATTCCTGGGGGCCTAGGGTAATAATAGGGTTAGTGGCAGTATCCCTGGCAGCCCAGGGTGATAACCGGGTTAGTGGCAGTATCCCTGGGGGCCTAGGGTAATAACAGGGTTAGTGGCAGTATCCCTGGGGGACTAGGGTAATAACAGGGTTAGTGGCAGTATCCCTGGGGGCCTAGGGTAATAACAGGGTTAGTGGCAGTATCCCTGGTTACCTAGGGTAATAATAGGGTTAGTGGCAGTATTCCTGGGGGCCTAGGGTAATAATAGGGTTAGTGGCAGTATCCCTGGCAGCCCAGGGTGATAACCGGGTTAGTGGCAGTATCTCTGGTGGCCTAGGTTAATGGAAGGATTTGTACTAGTATCTCTGATGGCCTAGGGTAGACAGACAATTAGTGCCAGTATCCCTGGTGGCCTTGAACATTGAAAGCGTTAGCACAGTTGCCTTTGTTTTTCTGAAGTAAATGGTAGGTTAGGTAGTGGCAGGGTTAATATCAGCATCCCTGGTGGTCTGGTAATGGGTAATGGGTTAGTTCCAGTCTCCCTGCTGGTCTAAAGAAATGAATCAGATCGTGTCTGTGAGCTTGGTGGCAGTATCCCTGGCAGTGGCAGTATCCCTGGTGGCCTGTGGTGGTAAAAGGTTAGGGCTTGAATCCATGGTGGACTGGAATAGTTAGGGGTTTGTGCGGCTATCTCCGATGGCCTCAGTTAGTAAAAGGTTGGTGGGAGTATTCCTTGTGGCCTAGGGTAGTAAAGGGTTAGGGCTCAGCGAGGAGCTTGGCACATTGTGCATCAGGCTGCGGAGATCACACAGTAATCGTCTCTTTCTTCGGAGGCGTCCCGGAGACGCAAGACGTGAGCCTCATCATTTTTTCCAGCTTGAATATCTTTTGCGACAATGGACCAGAAAATGGAGAGAGAGGAATCATGGGTAATTTACTTTCCCTGACCCCCAACCCAGACATTATCAACCGCTCTACAGCGCCATCGTGATATAATACTCCCATCCTCTGCGCTGTTATCTAGTATATCTGCCTGTCTTCCAGACTGTTTAATACCGCTCCATAGGGGATGGTGTGTGATACCGCTATGTAGTAACATATAGGGAAGATGGTGTGTGATACCGCTATATAGTAACATATAGGGGGGATGGTGTGTGATACCGCTATGTAGTAACATATAGGGGGGATGGTGTGTGATACCGCTATGTAGTAACATATAGGGGGGATGGTGTGTGATACCGCTATATAGTAACATATAGGGGGGACGGTGCATGATACCGCTATATAGTAACATATAGGGGGGATGGTGTATAATACCGCTATGTAGTAACATATAGGGGGGATGGTGTGTGATACCGCTATATAGTAACATATAGGGGGGATGGGGTGTGATACCGCTATATAGTAACATATAGGGGGGACGGTGCATGATACCGCTATATAGTAACATATAGGGGGGATGGTGTATAATACCGCTATATAGTAACATATAGGGGGGATGGGGTGTGATACCGCTATATAGTAACATATAGGGGGGATGGGGTGTGATACCGCTATATAGTAACATATAGGGGGGACGGTGCATGATACCGCTATATAGTAACATATAGGGGGGATGGTGTATAATACCGCTATATAGTAACATATAGGGGGGATGGGGTGTGATACCGCTATATAGTAACATATAGGGGTGGTGGTGTGTGATACTGCTATATAGTAACATATAGGGGGGGGGTGATACCGCTATATAGTAACATATAGAGGGGGATGGTGTGTGATACCGCTATGTAGTAACATATAGGGGGGATGGTGTGTGATACCGCTATATAGTAACATATAGGGGGGGATGGTGTATAATACCGCTATATAGTAACATATAGGGGGGATGGTGTATAATACCGCTATATAGTAACATATAGAGGGGATGGGGTGTGATACCGCTATATAGTGACATATAGGGGGGGTGGGGTGTGATACCGCTATATAGTAACATATAGGGGGGATGGTGTATAATACCGCTATATAGTAACATATAGGGGGGGTGGGGTGTGATACCGCTATATAGTAACATATAGGGGGGATGGGGTGTGATACCGCTATATAGTAACATATAGGGGGGATGGGGTGTGATACTGCTATATAGTAACATATAGGGGGGATGGGGTGTGATACCGCTATATAGTAACATATAGGGGGGATGGGGTGTGATACCGCTATATAGTAACATATAGGGGGGATGGGGTGTGATACTGCTATATAGTAACATATAGGGGGTGTGTGTGATACCGCTATATAGTAACATATAGGGGGGGGATGGTGCGTGATACCGCTATATAGTAACATATAGAGGGGGATGGTGTGTGATACCGCTATGTAGTAATATATAGGGGGGATGGTGTATAATACCGCTATATAGTAACATATAGGGATGATGGTGTATAATACCGCTATATAGTAACATATGGGGGGGTGTATAATACCACTATATAGTAACATATAGGGGGGGATGGTGTATAATATCGTTATGTAGTAACATAAAGGGGGGGATGGTGCATGATACCACTATATAGTAACATATAGGGGGGATGGTGCATGATACCGCTATATAGTAACATATAGGGGGGATGGTGTATAATACCGCTATATAGTAACATATAGGGGGGGGATGGGGTGTGATACCGCTATATAGTAACATATAGGGGGGATGGTGTGTGATACTGCTATATAGTAACATATAGGGGAGGGATGGTGCGTGATACCGCTATATAGTAACATATAGGGGGGGGGGTGTGATACCGCTATATAGTAACATATAGGGGGGGGATGGTGCGTGATACCGCTATATAGTAACATATAGGGGGAGGGATGGTGCGTGATACCGCTATATAGTAACATATAGGGATGATGGTGTATAATACCGCTATATAGTAACATATAGGGGGGGGGATGGTGCGTGATACCGCTATATAGTAACATATAGGGATGATGGTGTATAATACCGCTATATAGTAACATATGGGGGGGTGTATAATACCACTATATAGTAACATATAGGGGGGGATGGTGTATAATATCGTTATGTAGTAACATAAAGGGGGGGATGGTGCATGATACCACTATATAGTAACATATAGGGGGGATGGTGCATGATACCACTATATAGTAACATATAGGGGGGATGGTGTGTGATACCGCTATATAGTAACATAAAGGGGGGGATGGTGCATGATACCACTATATAGTAACATATAGGGGGGATGGTGTATAATACCGCTATATAGTAACATATAGGGGGGGATGGGGTGTGATACCGCTATATAGTAACATATAGGAGGGATGGTGTGTGATACTGCTATATAGTAACATATAGGGGAGGGATGGTGCGTGATACCGCTATATAGTAACATATAGGGGGGGTGTGTGATACCGCTATATAGTAACATATAGGGGGGGGATGGTGCGTGATACCGCTATATAGTAACATATAGGGGGGGGTGATACCGCTATATAGTAACATATAGGGGGGGGGGTGTGATACTGCTATATAGTAACATATAGGGGTGGTGGTGTGTGATACCGCTATATAGTAACATATAGGGGGGGGGATGGTGCGTGATACCGCTATATAGTAACATATAGGGGGGGGGGTGCGTGATACCGCTATATAGTAACATATAGAGGGGGATGCTGCATGTTATCGCCATACAGTAACACTATAGTGGTGAGTGTATTATATTCCAGGCTGATCAGTGAGGTCGGAGAGTTGTCGGAGTCGGTAGAGATCCTGAAGCAGAAGCTGGAGGAGGCCGAGCAGTCGCTCAGGAACCTGGAGGACACCCGGATGTCCCTGGAGAAGGACATCGCCAACAAAGCCAACACTCTCTTCATCGAGCGGGAGAAGTGCATGAGCCACCGCACCCGCTACCCTGTGGTCATGAAGCTGACGGGATATCAGTAGCAGAGACGCGTCATTACACGTGTGATGTGTATCAGGTCAATAAAGAATGAGAAGTGATCCTGGAGCCGCTCGCTGCTCCTCTGTGTCTGCGGTATTATATGGGGACCATTAGGCAGTATTATACAGCAGTTATTAGCAGTACTCTATGGTTACAGGATGTTATGGGATATATATGGCCCTATTACAGTATATGGCGGTATAGGTGAGGGTCTCTCTGGGAGCCTCCATAGAAGGTGCTTAGCGCAGGGCGGTATTATACAGGGATATGTAACATAAGGCTCCAGGATTAGATCCAGATGCAGGAGGTGAGCGGCTGATTCCTATACATGGATGATTGGTTCACAGGTGAAGTTTTGTGACAATCTCTTGAGTTTGTGGTCCCCAGCGGTGGCTCCAGGTCCCTGTCTGCAGATGGAGGAAGAGGAAGGTAAAGTCCAATTAAGGAAAGTGTTCATTGCTGTGAGGCTGGAGACGTTCTCCCTGACTGTGTACAGGTCATTCTCTAACAATACTGACACATGGCTGCACATATCCCCATCACTGACCGACACATTATAGGGACTAACAGGAGAGACCGAATACACGGGTGCAACCTGGAGCCCCAGGCGAAACCTACATAATAATATCATCTGCCTGAACGTGAGTAGGGAACCTAGTGCACAGTTTTACACTTTCTGTTCTGTTACTAGAAGCAAATTATAGAAGATTGAAGTCACGCTGACACTTGGGGGACAGGACAGGGACACGCTGACACTTGGAGGTACAGGACAGGGACACGGTGACACTGGGGGGACAGGACAGGGACACGCTGACCCTCGGGGGACAGGACAGGGACACGCTGACCCTCGGGGGACAGGACAGTGACACGCTGACACTTGGGGGACAGGACAGGGACACGCTGATACTTGGGGGGACAGGACAGGGACACGCTGACACTTGGGGGGGACAGGACAGGGACACGCTGACACTTGGGGGGACAGGACAGGGACACGCTGACACTTGGGGGGACAGGACAGGGACACGCTGACACTTGGGGGGACAGGACAGGGACACGCTGACACTTGGGGGACAGGACAGGGACACGCTGACACTTGGGGGGACAGGACAGGGACACGCTGACACTTGGGGGGAAAGGACAGGGACATGCTGACACTTGGGGGGACAGGGCAGGGACACGCTGACACTTGGGGGGACAGGACAGGGACACGCTGACACTTGGGGGGACAGGACAGGGACACGCTGACACTTGGGGGGACAGGACATGGAAACGCTGACACTTGTGGGACAGGACAGGGACACGCTGACACTTGGGGGACAGGACAGGGACACGCTGACACTTGGGAGACAGGACAGGGACACGCTGACACTTGTGGGACAGGACAGGGACGCGCTGACACTTGGGGGGACAGGACAGGGACACGCTGACACTTGGGGGACAGGACAGGGACACGCTGACACTTGGGGGGACAGGACAGGGACACGCTGACACTTGGGGGGAAAGGACAGGGACATGCTGACACTTGGGGGGACAGGGCAGGGACACGCTGACACTTGGGGGGACAGGACAGGGACACGCTGACACTTGGGGGGACAGGACAGGGACACGCTGACACTTGGGGGGACAGGACATGGAAACGCTGACACTTGTGGGACAGGACAGGGACACGCTGACACTTGGGGGACAGGACAGGGACACGCTGACACTTGGGAGACAGGACAGGGACACGCTGACACTTGTGGGACAGGACAGGGACGCGCTGACACTTGGGGGGACAGGACAGGGACACGCTGACACTTGGGGGACAGGACAGGGACACACTGACACTTGGGGGGAAAGGACAGGGACACGCTGACACTTGGGGGACAGGACAGGTACACGCTGACACTTGGGGGGACAGGACAGGGACACGCTGACACTTGGGGGACAGGACAGGGACACGCTGACACTTGGGAGGACAGGACAGGGACACGCTGACACTTGGGGGGACAGGACAGGTACACGCTGACACTTGGGGGGACAGGGCAGGGACACGCTGACACTTGGGGGACAGGACAGGGACACGCAGACACTTGGGGGGACAGGACAGGTACACGCTGACACTTGGGGGGACAGGGCAGGGACACGCTGACACTTGGGGGACAGGACAGGGACACGCTGACACTTGGAGGACAGGACAGGGACACGCTGACACTTGGGGGACAGGACAGGGACACGCTGACACTTGGGGGGACAGGACAGGGACACGCTGACACTTGGGAGGACAGGGACACGCTGACACTTGGGGGGACAGGACAGGGACACGCTGACACTTGGGGGGACAGGACAGGGACACGCTGACACTTGGGGGACAGGACAGGGACACGCTGACACTTGGGAGGACAGGACAGGGACACGCTGACACTTGGGGGGACAGGACAGGGACACGCAGACACTTGGGGGGACAGGACAGGAACACGCTGACACTTGGGGTACCATGAGGATAAGAGTAGCCCAAATCTGTTGTGCGGTTGGTTAGGAAGCACTATTACGGTAATATTACCCGGTATCTGACCCCCTCATGGTGTGCAGTGGACACTTCGGGGAGCAGCTCTGTCTCTGGGGACTCGTTTATCACTCTGGTCCAAGACTCCACAAATCCAGGATTTGGTGCTCGGGAGGAGGCTTAGCTGCGCAGTTCCAGAGTCAGCAGCACATGCAGTAAATAAGTGTACGGTATTATACATCTGCGCACCCCAGGCAATCTGTATGACCGCCGCCAGCAAATCCCATTACCTCCTGTACATGGCTGCCTCTTATTTGTGCTGATGATGGTATAACACAAGATATTTACATACTTCTACCATTGCAGATTCTCAATTAGCTGTGATATGCTGAGGGGCCGTTACACTGTTTAAGGGATAAGCAACTTCTTAAAGGTTTTCCATTTCTTAGGCCTCCTCGTGTCCTGGAAATATAAAAGAGTCAATAATTTAAAAAATGTTGTCAAATTAAATATTTATCTGGCGCATCCTGTACTGATCCTGAGTTACATCCTGTAGATCTTTTATTTAATATAAATGAAAAACATTACAATAAACCAAAAAAATAATAAAATTAGCCAAAACATCTGGCAAAAGAAAAGAAACCTAAAAGAAACTTAAAAAACTCCTGGCCCAGCCACAGACTCAGCATAAACACAAGCAAAATCTCCACCCAGTCCCACCACCTAATTTTATTTTAAATATAACTAAATCCCACACCCATCACGATCCCAGGTCCAAATCCCGTCCACCCCCCTCCCAACCTAACACCTACACCCCAAAACCAACATATATACACATGAACTATAACTTATACACTAATTACACACTGCACACAAGATACATATTATTAATAAATCTGCAAGCCCTACATCACTACATACTCAGAACACAAAACAAAAATCTACATCAGCCCAACACCAGGAGAGGAGATGACAGACTAAGGGACACTAAAGGAGAACCCCCTCCAAAGGAGAGAGGCCCTCCCCGTGCCCAGCCTCTCATACTCCAGAGAGCGCACCTTCACCAGGTCACCCAGAATGTTCCTAACCACCTCATCCACCGGGAGGGTTTTACGCTGCGTCGATACTAAACACCGTGCGTTCCACGTGTGGTACCTGACCACTAGACTGACTAGGAATAACGTGCATCGGTCCCGGCCACCCAGGCCTCTGAATGCTCCATAGGCCCACTCCGCATAGGAGAGACCGGCCAACCCGGGCCAATGGATGGAAGCGCCCACCCGGTTGTACACCTCTGTGTTAAAGGGGCACTGAAGCAGGAAGTGGTCCATGCTCTCCAGCAGGCCACCGCACTCCTCCCGGGGACAGCCCCTTTCCTCAGAGCTCCTACACTTCAGATTGTCCCTCACACACAGCTTTCCATGGAAGCAGCGCCAAGTCACGTCCCAAAACTTCAAGGGGATCCTGATGGAATTCAATAAACTCAAACCCACCCCAAGATCCCGACTTGGGCAATCCCTGAGGGCCAGAGGCTTCTGGAAATGGGTCAACAGAACCCTTTTGTCAGGGAGTTTCCTCGACATGGTCCTGATCTCCCACATTCCCAGACCCCACCGGCGAATCGCCTTCAGAACCGGGGTAGCATAAGCCGGAAGATGCCCATGCGGTGTACGGAGATCCTTCACTCGCCCTCCTGTCTCCCATTCCTGGAAGAAAGGCCGAAACCATCCCCTGCAAGAGTATACCCACGGAGGAGCCCATCCCCTGCAGGAGTATACCCACGGAGGAGCCCATCCCCTGCAGGAGTATACCCACGGAGGAGCCCATCCCCTGCAGGAGTATACCCACGGAGGAGCCCATCCCCTGCAGGAGTATACCCACGGAGGAGCCCTCTCTTTCCAGAGGTTTGCTACATTGATCTTAAGAAAGGTATTCACTAGGAACACCACAGGGTTGACCATACACAACCCTCCTTGTCTCCTCGTGCGGTAAGTAACCTCCCTCTTGATTAGGTTCAGCCTATTCCCCCATAACAGCTGGAAGAACAGACTGTAGACCCGAGTCCAGAGGGGTTCTGGCAACATGCACACACTGCCCAGATATATCAGCAACGGGAGCAGGTAAGTTTTGATCAGATTAACCCTTTCTCTGAGGGTCAAAGACCAACCCTTCCACTGGTCCACCCTCTGAGCGGCGATCTTAAGCCTGCCGTCCCAGTTTTGCATGGGGTAATCCCCCTGGCCAAATTCGATGCCAAAAACTTTGGCGGAGTCCTGGGGCCTTGGAAGAGTGTCCGGGAGATCAAAGCCTGGATCCCCCTCTCCCAGCCAGAGACTCTCACACTTATCCCGGTTGATCTTGGACCCAGAAGCCTCTGAGTAGCGGTCAACCTCTGACATCACCCACTGCGCCTCCCCTCCCGAGGACACGAAAACAGTGACATCATCGGCATACGCTACCACCCTTAGAGTGGCTTCCGGTGCCGCCTGGTCCATCCCGACTCCCACCAACGGCCCACGATCAACCCTCCTAAGGAATGGGTCAATCGCAAACATGTACAGTAGTTCATACATCCTGTATTATACCCCAGAGCTGCACTCACAAGGGGGCACGGGTTGCTTGCAGAAACCTCCAGTCTGTATTTTCCGCCATTACGTTCTCCTCCCTGGTTACATCAGACTTGAGTCGTTCTTCCCATCTGTGAATAGTCTGGTTCCCGTTGTGCCAGAATCCTGCCCTATACCCAGTCTGGCCTCATCACTTCGCTATTGAGACTGTAATAAGCGGCTGCTCCTGGAGTTGTGGATATAGTCACACAATGGGAGCAATCTGCTTAATTATTAATCATCTCACATTGTAATTAGCGCTATTATATGGGGAGCCATGTTGTCGTGGTGTTTGTATGTAAAGTGCGCGTCGTGTAACACGGTCCGCTGAGATTAAGATGACATAATGGCGCATGACTCTGATGGAAATAAGTGACCTTGGGTCGGCATGGCAGACATGGGGTTAAATGGAATGATTAATTGTGAGCTGCCATCATTGATTAGGCGCGTTCATGGTCTGTGCAGCCGCTCGTTACCTACACAGCAAAACCTGAGATACAACGGGATCAGACTATGAGCTGAGAATGTCAGGGAGTTATATCATGCCAAATAATCAATAAATAATCCTCGTAATCAATCTGTACCACAAAAATCTTTATCGAGCCTTCCCTTTCATGTTAAGACTGCGAAGAGTGGATCACAGGTTCTTTCCTTTTCATACAATATTGGTTCTAGTACTGTAGCTTTATAGTAAACATGGTTCTGGTGCAGTATCTCTGTAGTAAGCTTGTTTCTGATATTTAATCCATATAGGAAGATCTATACCATATCTGTGTAGTTGGTTTGGCTCTGTTACTGCGAAATATGATGTAAGCTTATGTTGTAAGTCTGGTTCTTGTATTTTATCTGTGTAGTAAGCTTGATTCTGGCACTGTATCTATGTAATAAGCAATATTCTGGTGCAGTATCAATGTAATATGCTTGGTTCAGGTATATAATCCATATAGTAAGCTTGTTTGGAATAACATATGTGTGTAGTTAATCTGGCTATGCTACTGCTATCTATGACATAAGCTTGGTTGTGGTACTATATCCAAGCTTGATTCTTGCAGTGTATCTATGCGTTAATATGGTTCTGGTAACATATATGTGTAATATATATATATATATATATATATATATATATATATATTATATAGTAAGCTTGGTTTCAGTACTGTATGTATGTAGTAAGTGTGACTCTGTGTACCTATGGTTCTGGTATTGTATCTATGTAGTGAGCCTGGCTCTAGTATTGTAACTGTCTAGCAATATCGGTTCTTGGACAGGATCTATGTTGTAGGCTTTTTTCTGGTACTGTTTCTATGTATTAATGCTGGTTCTGGTACTGTATTTATGTAGTAAGTCTGATTCTAGGATTGTATCTATGAAGTTTCCCTGGTTCTTGGACTGTAGTTATGCAGTAAGCTTGGTTTCAGTGCTGTATGTCACGGGTGACCCCACGATCCATGTTGCGGATCCCGCTCCCCCAAGTCGATACTTACATCTCCTGGTTCCTGGCTCCGGTCCCTGGCTCCGGCCCGTCTGCCGCCGCTCCTGCTGTCGGACTCTCCTGACTCTCCCTGACTCTCCAAAAATTTAAAGGGACAGCGTCCTCCTTATTGCTGCTGGCATTCCCGGCTCTGCTATATAGCCTGGCGACTCCCAGCATCCATTTCCAGACGTCTCCGAGCTTCTGTGTTCCTGTGGTGTTCCCATGGTGTGAATATGTCCCGTAATCCTGTCTTCCCGTGGTCCTGTCTTCCCGTGGTCCTGTCTTCCCGTGGTCCTTCCTTCCCGTGGTCCTTCCTTCCCGTGGTCCTGCCTTCCCGTGGTTCTGCCTTCCCGTGGTCCTGCCTTGGTTGCCACCGCGGGCCTAGTCGTACCTGTGGAGAGACCTGGTGGCTCCCCGCCGCAGCAAGACCCTCCACTTTTCTGCGGGCTCTGGCGAAGACCAGGAGTCCAATTAGACTCTGCTCCCAGGTTGCGGCTAGCATCATTACCCCCCGCGGTGGTCCAGGGAGTCCACAGAATTTAGCCTCAGACTCTTCCCGCACCCCAGTGCGTGACACTGTATTCATATAGTTATCCTGGTTCTGGTATTGTATTTATGTAGTAATACTTGAACTATAGGACGGAACTGGAAACATGGTGAGATATGTGCCCCTATAGTAAACTCCTTTACTGAAAAAATTGGATTACTAAAATATACAAAAAGACCCCTGATGAGGTGACACTAGAATAAGCACTGACTAGCTGAACTAGGGGGTTTAGATTTGAGATTTGAAGTCCCCATAGGACAGATATTGAGTTCCTTCTATAAGAATCTGTGCCTGACTAATACATTTAACAATGATTTAATGGAGCAGGATGTATTTTTTATATTTTAGTAGTTTATATTGTAGTAATCTTGGTTCTTGGTCTGTATCTTTGTTTGTTCTGGTACTGTATTTATGAAGTATTTTTATCTATTTAGTAATCTTGGTTCTTGGTCTGTATCTGTGTTTGTTCTGGTACTGTATTTATGAAGTATTTTTATCTATTTAGTAATCTTTGTTCTTGGTCTGTATCTGTGTTTGTTCTGGTACTGTATTTATGAAGTATTTTTATCTATTTAGTAATCTTGGTTCTTGGTCTGTATCTGTGTTTGTTCTGGTACTGTATTTATGAAGTATTTTTATCTATTTAGTAATCTTGGTTCTTGGTCTGTATCTGTGTTTGTTCTGGTACTGTATTTATGAAGTATTTTTATCTATTTAGTAATCTTGGTTCTTGGTCTGTATCTGTGTTTGTTCTGGTACTGTATTAATGGAGTATTTTTATCTATTTAGTAATCTTGGTTCTTGGACTGTAGCTATATAGTAAGCTTGGTTTCAGTATTGTATTTATGTAGTAAGTTTGGTTCTGGCATTGTATCTTTATAATATTCTTGGTGTCAATACTATATCTATGTCTTGCTCTGGTGCTGCATTTATGTAGTAACTGTGGTTCTTGGACTTTATCTACGTTGTAAGCTTTGTGCTGGTAACGTATCTATGCCATTATGTTGGTTCTGTAACTACATAGTAATACTAGTTCTGGTGCTGTATCTGAGTAATAAACTTGCACAATGGCCATCCATTAACCCTTATTTCACTAGTGCCATAAAGTGCATGCATTTGCTGTGCTTCCTCCATAAGGAGAGTTAAATACGTCCGGCCCTAAAAAAAAAACATATAAAATTAAAAATATCACATTTTTTTATCTTTTCTTCTGACGTAAAAGGAATTAACGAGACTGAAATGACAACCGCGAGACATTTCCTTTAACTGTGTAGCTGACACCCGGCGGCCGGCCTGACCTTCCATGGTAAGAGCTGCGGTCTGTATCTAATATAATTGATTGCGGGAGTTTATAAGATATAAGCTACGATCTGCGCTGATTCATTCCCTTGTCAATGACTTGTGTAATAATGTAATTAGTGTTAAGGACAAGCATGGCCAAAGCAGAGGAGGAAGGGGGGTGGGAGACCTACCCGCCTCACATCACAAAATCCATCCCAATGATTACACCGTACAAGAGTGATGACCGGGGAGCGCCCCCACTGATGGATTACTGGAAAACTGATCAGTTGTGTCCCAGACTTTTATTAAATATGCTAATCCCCCCTCCCTCCCCATAGACTGCAGCGTCCACCACTACCCATTAACTAAATAGGAAACTGTTAATCAATGAGGGAAGGAATTAATCTGCGGGGCAACGATTATGTCATAAAAGTTACTACCAGACAATTGCTTACAGGGGGTTTTGTCTTAGAGCTGGCGCCAGATATATAGGAAAGAAGAAGGTGTGTGAGGGAGATGCAAGAATATAACTATAATACCGCCCCCTATGTACAGGAATATAACTACTATAATACTGTTACCTATGTACAGGAATATAACTACTATAATACTGCCCCCTATGTACAGGAATATAACTACTATAATACTGCCCCTATGTACAGGAATATAACTACTATAATACTGCCCCCTATGTACAGGAATATAACTACTATAATACTGCCCCCTATGTACAGGAATATAACTACTATAATACTGCCCCCTATGTACAGGAATATAACTACTATAATACTGCCCCCTATGTACAGGAATATAACTACTATAATACTGCCCCCTATGTACAAGTATATAACTACTATAATACTGCCCCCTATGTACAAGAATATAACTACTATAATACTGCCCCCTATGCACAAGAATATAACTACTATAATACTGCCTCCTATGTACAAGAATATAACTACTATAATACTGCCCCCTATGTACAAGAATATAACTACTATAATACTGCCCCCTATGTACAAGTATATAACTACTATAATACTGCTTCTATGTACAAGAATATAACTACTATAATACTGCTCCCTATGTACAAGAATATAACTACTATAATACTGCCCCTATGTACAGGAATATAACTACTATAATACTGCCCCCTATGTACAAGAATATACCTACTATAATACTGCCCCCTATGTACAACAATATAACTACTATAATACTGCCCCTATGTACAAGAATATAACTACTATAATACTGCCCCCTATGTACAAGAATATAACTACTATAATACTGCCCCCTATGTACAAGAATATAACTACTATAATACTGCCCCCTATGTACAAGAATATAACTACTATAATACTTCCCCCTATGTACAAGAATATAACTACTACAATACTGCCCCCTATGTACAGGAATATAACTACTATAATACTGCCCCCTATGTACAAGAATATAACTACTATAATACTGCCCCCATGTACAAGAATATAACTACTATAATACTGCCCCCTATGTACAAGAATATAACTACTATAATACTTCCCCCTATGTACAAGAATATAACTACTATAATACTGCCCTCTACGTACAGGAATATAACTACTATAATACTGCCCCATATGTACAAGAATATAACTTTTATAATACTGCCCCCTATGTACAAGAATATAACTACTATAATATTACCTCATATGTACAAGAATATAACTACTATAATACTGCCCCCTATGTACAGGAATATAACTACTATAATACTGCCCCCTATGTACAGGAATATAACTACTATAATACTGCCCCCTATGTACAGGAATATAACTACTATAATACTGCCCCCTATGTGCAGGAATATAACTACTATAATACTGCCCCCTATGTACAAGAATATAACTACTATAATACTGCCCCCTATGTACAAGAATATAACTACTATAATACTGCCCCCTATGTGCAGGAATATAACTACTATAATACTGCCCCCTATGTACAAGAATATAACTACTATAATACTGCCCCCTATGTACAAGAATATAACTACTAAAATACTGCCCCCTATGTACAAGAATATAACTACTATAATACTGCCCCCTATGTACAAGAATATAACTACTATAATACTGCCCCTATGTACAAGAATATAACTACTATAATACTGCCCCCTATATACAGGAATATAACTACTATAATACTGCCCCCTATGTACAGGAATATAACTACTATAATACTGCCCCCTATGTACAAGAATATAACTACTATAATACTGCCCCCTATGTACAGGAATATAACTACTATAATACTGCCCTCTATGTGCAAGAATATAACTACTATAATAATGCCCTTCTATGTAGAAGAATATAACTACTATAATACTGCCCCCTATGTACAGGAATATAACTACTATAATACTGCCCCCTATGTACAGGAATATAACTACTATAATACTGCCCCCTATGTACAGGAATATAACTACTATAATACTGCCCCCTATGTACAAGAATATAACTACTATAATACTGCCCCCTATGTACAGGAATATAACTACTATAATACTGCCCCCTATGTACAGAAATATAACTACTATAATACTGCCCCATATGTACAGGAATATAACTACTATAATACTGCCCGTATGTACAAGAATATAACTACTATAATACTGCCCCCTATGTACAAGAATATAACTACTATAATACTGCCCCCCTATGTACAAGAATATAACTACTATAATACTGCCCCCTATGTACAAGAATATAACTAAAATAATACTGCCCCCCTATGTACAAGAATATAACTACTATAATACTGCCCCCTATGTACAAGAATATAACTAAAATAATACTGCCCCCCTATGTACAAGACTATAACTACTATAATACTGCCCCCTATGTACAAGACTATAACTACTATAATACTGCCCCCTATGTACAAGAATATAACTACTATAATACTGCCCCCTATGTACAAGAATATAACTACTATAATACTGCTCCCTATGTACAGGAATATAACTACTATAATACTGCTCCCTATGTACAGGAATATAACTACTATAATACTGCCCCCTATGTACAAGAATATAACTACTATAATACTGCCCCCTATGTACAAGAATATAACTACTATAATACTGCCCCCTATGTACAAGAATATAACTACTATAATACTGCCCCCTATGTACAAGAATATAACTACTAAAATACTGCCCCCTATGTACAAGAATATAACTACTATAATACTGTCCCCTATGTACAAGAATATAACTACTATAATACTGCCCCCTATGTACAAGAATATAACTACTATAATACTGCCCCTATGTACAAGAATATAACTACTATAATACTGTCCCCTATGTACAAGAATATAACTACCTTAATACTACCTCCTATGTACAGGAATATAACTACTATAATACCGCCCCCTATGTACAGGAATATAACTACTATAATACTGCCCCCTATGTACAGGAATATAACTACTATAATACTGGCCCCTATGTACAAGAATATAACTACTATAATACTGCCCCCTATGTACAAGAATATAACTACTATAATACTGCCCCCTATGTACAAGAATATACCTATTTTAATACAGCCCCCTATGTCCAAGAATATAACTACTATAATACTGCCCCCTATGTACAAGAATATAACTTTTATAATATTGCCCCCTATGTACAAGAATATTACTACTATAATACTGCCCCCTATGTACAAGAATATAACTACTATAATACTGCCCCCTATGTACAAGAATATAACTACTATAATACTGCCCCCTATGTACAAGAATATAACTACTATAATACTGCCCCCTATATATAAGACTAGTACTGTGTATGACATGTAATACTCTGCAGTAAACAGTATATGATTCATACTGTTAGATCTCGTAGTCTCTGGGGTCGCTGACCTCTGAACTCGTGGAGGTAGTGGGTGATTAGTAGGATGGGGTGCGGAGGCGGCTCATGGCGGTATGTTGTGTGTATCGCTGTCATCTATATAGAGTGTGATGTACAGGAAATCTATAGGAGGTGACGGGTCTGATTCAGGGTTAGTTGTGTCTCTCTGGAGTATTCCCCCCCCCTGTAGTGTATGATGTGTATATAGATGTGAGGGTCCGCTCAGGGGGAGGGTCGGCCTCTCGTCACGGCCGCCGGAGACAGCAGTAAAAATATCTGCCTACCTGATGAAGAAAGTTATGGAGAAAGAAGGTGGATCAATAATCACAGCGTGGCAGTATTATATGGCCACTGCCTGCCATAACTGAGAGACGTGTGATACACCAGGGCCCCCGCACCCCATGCGCCCCTTCATCCTGTTCCCCATCCCCCACAACCCATTTTTTGTAAATATCTTGTACGTGTTCCTGCCAATAAAGCTTCTTTGAATTGATATGTAGGAGATAGATCTGTCTCTATAGGTGATGTATAGGAGATGTATAGGTGATGTGGGGCCTCCTCCTCCTCTGTTGCCCCTCTCTGGTGATGGATACCCCCGGGGCAGCTTTTATTAACCTCTTCCTGACCTGCGGCCAGTGTATTATCTCCGGGCGGCGCTGGAGAGGTTTCTGATAATCTCCGGCACATGTCAGTCCCCGCGACGTGGTGAAGGCTCCGCATCCTCAGCCGCCACTTACTGTCCTGCGTCCTGTTTCGTTTGGCAAACCAATTACAGCTCCATAATTACCATCCAAGGGGAAATAAGACGAGACGGGGAGCGAAACGCAGCGCGACACAAGAAGACGAGAAACCAGAGAGCAACATTTACATTCCGCTCCCATAGCTGTCGCCTCAGCACCCGAAAAAGGCTGACTCCAAAAACAATCATGTCTAGTATGTGGGATGACAACTCCCCTGAGGCCTACCCATCATGCACTGCTCTCACATCTCTGTGTATGTTTTCACTTAGTAGCAGGAAAATGTAGCTTCTCTCAGTGCACTGGGGACCTGTCCTCACACTGCTGTGCTCTGTGCCGCCAGTATTAGGTATTATGATATATGGATTTATATTCCAAGATAGTAACAATAGGATACGTGTCCTCCCACATTTTAACCCCTTTCTTTACAATGTTACTCAGTGTTATTGCTCCTATCACTATGGTGCTCTTTGCCCAGGGTGTGGGGGCCTCTCTAGCAGACACATTGAGGCTCATTTACTATGGGTCAGCAAATTTCCGTTTTTTTGGGGGGACTTTGACGCAGAAGCGACGGATGCAGGAACTCGGTGCGCACAATCTTAGTGAATTGCAGCAGACCCGAATACTAGTCGGACAACGCACTGCGGGATCGCGACAGGACCAGGTAAGTAAATGTGCCCCAATATGCTCCATCTAGTTCTGTGGGGTGACAATGTGGTTACATTATCAGGATACAGGTGTAAATACACTTTCATCTGTCTTCTGACATTGTACTAACACACTGACACATAGAAAAGGAGAGGAGGCAGATGAGAGATGCATGAGATCCATTAGATGCCTATTACAGAGTTAGCCCTGCTACATCTCTGTTCTTAGTCTCACTGATGTGTGCCTGCCTCCCCCTTCCCCCTGGATCACTTATCTCTGCGTAGCTTGTAGTTTGCAGCTTCTCTATCCTCACAATCTACTGGCAGGAAGTGATGAGTGCCTGTGTCTCTGAGCTCCGTGCAGGGGGCGGGGCTACAGCCACAGGACACAGAAATCTCATCTGCACTATCTCACACAGAAATCCAAGATGGCCACCACCCGACCCTAAGTCTGAAGTTACAGGGTCGGATGTGGGGCAGCTGAAATTGTGTACAGCAGGACTGATAGAGACCGGTTGTGAAATGCTGCATTTTTGTTAGAACAGTGAATTAGAGAACGTGTTATTTTGTTATCCTGAGCACATATTTATTCGTGCCCGGAGTAACTCACATCTCAGTTTGTTTCCTCTGCAGAAAGTGACTTGAATGAAAAGATGGCAGCAGGCGATGACCGGGCACATGTCATCTCCATGTAGATGATGGAAAATGATAAAAGAGATGATTACCCAGAAGCCTCTGTGGTGGGATAAAAGCATGATCCTGCGAAATCTTAATGTTCTTGTAACAGGAGAACCGAGCAGGTAACAACAAAGACTCGGAAGAGAATCATAATGGCGCCATTCTCTGCCGTCCTCACACGCGGGATGATTAACGCTGGATACATGGACCGGGCAGCACTGCGGGGGGCAACGTATCCTTTAATGGGGTCCGTCAGGTCCATGATATTGGGTCCTGTCGCGATCCCGCGGTTCGTTGTCTGACGAGGATTCGGGTCCGGCGCGATTCACTAACATTGTGCATCCGAGTTCCTTCCTGTGTCGCTGCTGCGCTGAGGTTCGCCGGAGTTCACCTTCTTCTTCCTGGTGCATGTGAGTGCTGGATCTTGCGACACATTTCCTTTTTTAAATTCCGTGGTTTTTCCGAATCTGTCGGGTTGTCCGACGGCCCGCCCCCCGATTTCTGTCGCGTCCAAGCCGGCGCCGATGCACCAAAATCCGATTGCATGCTCCAAAAACCCGGGACAATTCAGCGCAAAATGGAAATATTCGTGAAACGCGATGAAAGTGCGGCGTTTGGACCCTTAGTAAATGAGCCCCATTGTCTTTCATAGAAGCAGAAACAAACTTTTCAGGTTACAAGCCGATAATCATGGGGCACATTTATCAGGGCTTGTGCGCCCATATTCTGAATACGCCCTAGAATGGCGCCTATTTCCCCACTTACCAGTGTCGGACCGGAGTACTGGCACCAGGAAATAAATTTTGGGGCCCACTCTTCTAGAATGAATAAAAGACTACTCCTACTTTATATAAAAGTCCCTCATGGTGAGAGATTGTAGACTGCTAGACATGTCTCTGTGTATCGCTGCCATTGCTGTGGAGGGACGCCCCCTGCTGGTGTGATCATCTGGGGGCCATAACATGTGACGGTGGGTCACCCCCAGGACAAGTCACCTTGCTCTAATAGTTGATCTCTCGTGTAATTCTTGGCTCGTCTCTGCTGGCTCATCGCCACCTCTATAGCCACATTTATTACCTCCGAGGAAATTGAAACTCATAAGTGCAATGTCATGGCGGGGTCAGGAAGAGTTGTCATTGTCCCTTATTCTTGTGTTACAATGACAGCAGTAATTCAGGAGGCGATCGTACATCACATCCCCGGGCTGGTTACACCGCTATAATACGGGCTGATGATTGCATGAAAGCAAAGATCCTTCACCTGTCATTGGCCTCATAAAAAGTATAGGAGACGCCACAGCTCACTGATCTTATATATCCTATACCACACAGGAGACACATCCTCTATATACTACACCACACAGGAGACACATCCTCTATATACTACACCACACAGGAGACACATCCTCTATATACTACACCACACAGGAGACACATCCTCTATATACTACACCACACAGGAGACACATCCTCTATATACTATACCACACAGGAGACACATCCTCTATATACTACACCACACAGGAGACATCCTCTATATACTACACCACACAGGAGACACATCCTCTATATCCTACACCACACAGGAGACATCCTCTATATACTACACCACACAGGAGACACATCCTCTATATACTACACCACACAGGAGACACATCCTCTATATACTACACCACACAGGAGACACATCCTCTATATACTGCACCACACAGGAGACACGTCCTCTATATACTACACCACACAGGAGAAACGTCCTCTATATACTACACCACATAGGAGACACATCCTCTATATACTACACCACACAGGAGACACGTCCTCTATATACTACACCACACAGGAGACACATCCTCTATATACTACACCACACAGGAGACACGTCCTCTATATACTACACCACACAGGAGACACATCCTCTATATACTATACCACACAGGAGACACATGCTCTATATACTACATCACACAGGAGACATCCTCTATATACTACACCACACAGGAGACACATCCTCTATATCCTACACCACACAGGAGACATCCTCTATATACTACACCACACAGGAGACACATCCTCTATATACTACACCACACAGGAGACACATCCTCTATATACTACTCCACACAGGAGACACATCCTCTATATACTACACCACACAGGAGACACATCCTCTATATACTACACCACACAGGAGACACATCCTCTATATACTACTCCACACAGGAGACACATCCTCTATATACTATACCACACAGGAGACACATCCTCTATATACTATACCATACAGGAGATATACTCTATATACTACACCACACAGGACACATGCTCTATATACTACACCACACACGAGACACATCCTCTATACACTACACCACACAGGAGACACATCCTCTATATACTACACCATACAGGAGACACATCCTCTATATACTACAC
This sequence comes from Engystomops pustulosus, assembly GCF_040894005.1. Taxonomy (NCBI): domain Eukaryota; kingdom Metazoa; phylum Chordata; class Amphibia; order Anura; family Leptodactylidae; genus Engystomops; species Engystomops pustulosus. The sequence goes on from NC_092418.1 coordinate 17,399,538, forward strand.
CACACAGGAGACACATCCTCTATATGCTACACCACACAGGAGGAGATCTGGCATATCCTCTATATACTACACCACACAGGAGACACATCCTCTATATACTACACCACACAGGAGACACATCCTCTATATACTACACCACACAGGAGACACATCCTCTATATACTACACCACACAGGAGACACAGCCTCTATATACTACACCACAAAGGAGACACATCCTCTATATACTACACCACACAGGACACACATCCTCTATACACTACACCACACAGGAGACACATCCTCTATATACTACACCACGCAGGAGACACATCCTCTATATACTACACCACACAGGAGACACATCCTCTATATACTACACCACACAGGAGGAGATCTGGCACATCCTCTATATACTACACCACACAGGAGACATATCCTCTATATACTACACCACACAGGAGACACATCCTCTATATACTACACCACACAGGAGACACAGCCTCTATATACTACACCACACAGGAGACACATCCTCTATATACTACATCACACAGGAGACACATCCTCTATATACTACATCACACAGGACACATCCTCTATATACTACACCACACAGGAGACACATCCTCTATATACTACACCACACAGGAGACACATCCTCTATATACTATACCACACAGGAGACACATCCTCTATATACTACACCACACAGGAGACACATCCTCTATATACTACATCACACAGGACACATCCTCTATATACTACACCACACAGGAGACACATCCTCTATATACTACACCACACAGGAGACACAGCCTCTATATACTACACCACACAGGAGACACATCCTCTATATACTACATCACACAGGAGACACATCCTCTATATACTACATCACACAGGACACATCCTCTATATACTACACCACACAGGAGACACATCCTCTATATACTACACCACACAGGAGACACATCCTCTATATAATATACCACACAGGAGACACATCCTCTATATACTACACCACACAGGAGACACATCCTCTATATACTACATCACACAGGACACATCCTCTATATACTACACCACACAGGAGACACATCCTCTATATACTACACCACACAGGAGACACATCCTCTATATACTACACCACACAGGAGACACATCCTCTATATACTCCATCTTACAGGAGACACATCCTCTATATACTACACCACACAGGACACACATCCTCTATATACTACACCACACAGGAGATACATCCTCTATAAACTACACCACACAGGAGACACATCCTCTATATACTACACCACACAGGAGACACATCCTCTATATACTACACCACACAGGAGACACATCCTCTTTATAATACACCACACAGGAGATCTGTAGTGTCATATAATTATTCTGTTGAGAGAATTGAGTAAAGTATCCTTTTTGTTATACTTTTTAACCAGAAGTTTTGCAAAAAAGTTGTGCGCTATGAATTCTTATGCCCATGCACATCAGGGAGCCGTCAAAAGCTTAGGACATGAAGGCTTATGTATATCAATCCTGACACCTCAGGGGCTTACCGGAGCAGGGATTACAATTTTCTATTACAATCGAAGAAAACTTTCCTGCCGCTCCTGCATTGGCGCGTTCTCTGCTTGTGGGGCCGGCAGTGGGCGCGACGCTCACAATCATTACCCGCAAAATAGATTTCCTTTTCTTGTCTATTCATTATGTTAATAAAATGTATTGGAGCAGTGATCCAACTGTTTCTTCCTCCGCCGCGCAGGTTTAATTGGCAACTTTTCCAGCGGACTCCGACGTTATGTGGAAGAGAAAAGTATACGGTGAGAATAAGAAGGGGGTGCAGGAAGCACCCCAGCGCTATGTGTGAAAGATAGATCGCTAGATAACATCCTTTGCTTTGTTTATATTTGTAAATATTGAGGCAAATTTATCATTTGCTTACGATAAGCTTCAGCCTCCTAAAAAAATACCGGGGGGCAGCTTTGATGCCGGTGGGGCAGTTTTATGCAAGGTTCGGCCTATGGCATCACTCTCTCCGGAATGCCCCAAGCTGGCCCAGTCCACTGCCACCGCTTCCCCATGCCCATTTGGCCCAATTCCAGCATACGGCTAGAAAACTGTCCCGAAATATTTGCGCCGTAGACTCAGTGGGGCTTATTTACTATGGTCCCAGGTCGCACTTTCAATTCACTGTTTATGGTTTTCGGGGATTTAACATGGGGGGGCCGTCGGAAGATCCAACTGATTCGGACTGAGCTCAGGATTTTACTGTACAATTGTGTCGCAAGACAATGCACTTACATGCACCGGGAAGAAGAAGGTGAACTCAGGGGACCTGAGCGGGGAAGCGACACATGCAGGATATCGGGTGCACGATCTTAGTGAATCGCGGCACAGTGCAGGATCGTTGGACAATGCACTTTCGTGAACTCCGCACAACTGGGTAAGTAACTGTGCCCCATTTGGTTTTTTTCTTACACTCCGCTTGAAAACAGGTATACAACCTGTGACTTAGGCACAATTGTTGGCGCTGGTGCGGAGTTGGGTATCCCTGTGACTGCGCACTAGTTAAGCCTGCACCAGGATCGGCAGCGCGGTTCTACACCAGGCTGAACATGGCGTAGAACTGACCGGGCATACAATAGGGGAGATGCTGGGGGCCGGGGGCTGAATGATAAATATCCCCCCTCCCCCTGTTGTTAGGTAGCTCATAGAAAAGTATCTAGATAGATGACAAATAGATAGAACATAGATGGGTATGAGATAAATGGATTAACATAACATAGATAAATAGATAGAGTCTTGGAATTCATCCTACCTCATAACGAATTAAATCTGGAATGTCTTATCTAAGGGGGACAATAAAAGCTTCAAAATGGGCATCTGCTTCATCTGCAGGATGATGGGGAGATGTGACGGACAGCCCTTTACTGTATGTAATGAGGTTGCATCAAAGTAGGTTACAGAACAGGCGTCTCTATAATTGCCACGTGAGCCGTTCCCCGCTCTCTCCAGGGGTCTATTTACAAGGATTGCAAAACCCTGAAGAAGAGGCGAAGGACAGGAAGCCGGAAATTTTCATACCATGCACAAGGTTAATAAATCTGAAGGACAACTCATCACAAATGTGACACTTCTATGGATGAAATGCAGGATTAGTTTTCAGACACCTCCTAAAAATTCTGGTAGCAGAGAAACTAATTTCCATCAAGATAAAAGATATTTCAGAATTTTTGAAAAATTTGTTAGCTATGAATGAGCGTGACAGAGTCACTCGGTTATGGAGTGTTCTACAGACAGACACTTGATGATCATATTGGATCGACCCAAAGACTGAAAATGTTTCAATTTTAGCCTAGGTGAAATATTTTTTTAAAAAATAGCTAAGGATCGTGAATAAATGGCTGCTGATATGGACTCCAAATTCCAAGAGGTGATCTCAAAAAGACCTTCCATGTCCATTCGACAGAGGAAAGATTCCCATTTAGGACCTTATTTATAAACTAGCCTATAGAAATGGTCTCACCAAGTATGGACAAACCTGATGGCCACCATGATCTCCCAACCTTGACACCAGCTCTGAAAAATTGTTGTCATTTCACATTGAAATTTCCAGGGAATGTTAGGGTTTTGGTTTGCTTTGGTTCGCTGTCTTTGGGTCATCCTCTTCTCATGGTCACCTTCAAAGTTCTATTCTGATTAGACACACAAGAAAGTAACCAAAAAACTAAAACCCAATGGGGCACATTTACTTACCCGGTCCCGCCACGATCCCGCGGTGCGTTGTGCAACGAGGATTCGGGTCCGGCACGATTCACTAACATTGTGCGTCCGAGTTCCTGCATGTGTCGCTGCTGCGCCGAGGTCTGCGGAGTTCACCTTCTTCTTCCTGGTGCATGTAAGTGCTGATCTTGCGACACAAATCCTTTTTAAAATTCTGCGGTTTGTCCGAATCCATTGAGTTGTCCGACTACCCACCCCTCGATTTCTGTTGCCAGCACCGATGCGGCAAAATCCGATCGTGTGTGCCAAAATCCTGGGGCAATTCGGCGCAAAACGGAAATATTCGGGAAATCCGGCGAAAGTGCGGCGTTCATACTTTTACTAATTAAGCCCCAATAAGTTCTGCTATGGATCACCACCAGTTATGGAGATCTACTCCTACTGCTCTGATCTCCACGACTTACATGGTCGCTTGTTATTCAAGATATCCTACCCTATGCTACTTATCAGTAGGTCCATCTTCTGGGACAAGGTTTCTCTGAACTGTGTCCATCAAATAACACCCCATGTTGTAGCTTTCCAGTGTAAAAGACTATAAACACCTCTTTCATGGAGTGTTTCAGATAGAACCCCTCCACTCAAACTCGCCCAATGAGGGTCACTCATTAACTGCTACCCCCAACACCAGACTCTCCACTGATAGGATTTCTTAGATCCTCTACCCATTCTGCTAAGGGATTCCCACAAAATCTCATATAACACACCAACATATTCAAAGACTAGTAGACTGGACATGGATCTAAAGAATTCACATCACCAAGATCTTGGTTATTATTTTAAACTACAAATTTTCATTTTCTTTCGAGATCCAGTTTTTTTTTTTCCCTAATGAATTGTTTTGTTGTTTATGTTGTGTAATTGGTCATTTCCGAGCGGGACTGACCTGATTGTAATTAATGAATAGCACAGAGTATTAGCATAATCACCGGCTCGTGAAACAACATCTCCTCGTCATCTGATGGCCTCCTGGCATCCAAATTAACCGAGAGACTCTGACATCACACGACTTATTGCTCCTGACAACAGGAAATTGCTCTATTACTTTGTGCACCCATAATGGGTAAATTACATTCCCTCCTGGGCAATGGGGAGGAAAAAAAGTGTAAGGGAATTTTTTCTGTTTTTTTTTCTTAAGTCAGGTCTTGTGATCTTTTGACCTCTTTTAAGGGCTTTTTCTCAAATTTCGAAAGGGCTAAAAATTAGTTGACAAAAATGATAGTCATCTCTCCAGAGACTCCACCCTTCTAGCTCCGATGTTGATGTTTTGGGTGGTTTGATGTTGATGCTCATTACCTATTTGATGGCTCAGTCAATGCTGCTATCTTCAGTTGCTTGCCGTCTATCCACATATGACCAATCGTGGTCAACTAATGGGGCAGATTTACTTACCCGGTCCATTCGCGATCCAGCGGCGCGTTCTCTGCGGTGGATTCGGGTCCGACCGGGATTTATTAAGGCAGTTCCTCCGATGTCCACCAGGTGGTGCTGCTGCGCTGAAGTTCCCCCGGAATGCACTGAAGTTCACCGGCCTATTCCTAGTGAAGGTAAGCGTGAGCCCTGCGACATTTTTTTTTTTATTTAAATGCGGCGGTTTCTCAGAATCCGTCGGGTTTTCGTTCGACCACGCCCCCCATTTCCGTCGTGTGCATGCCAGCGCCGATGGGCCACAATCTGATCGTGTGCGCCAAAATCCCGGGGCAATTCAGGGAAAACAGGCGCAAATTGGAAATATTCCAGTAACACGTTCATGCCTCATGAACTCGCTATCAGTACATCTGGTCTGATGGAGCAGAAAGCTGGGAACAGAGGACTGGGATGCCTCAAGAGAGGAGAGTAAAGATCTTAGTCAACCATTTTGAAGTCTTGGACCAAAATCTTATGGTCAATGGGCCATCAACCTACTTGGAGGTATATTATAACTTTTCTTCAGGTACCATATCAGTGGGTCTTGTGTGTGTTACCCCTAGGCTAGTACTATGATATACCACAATTATACTCAGGTAAGAGCATCCAGCCAACAGATCACACACAACCTGTGGTACCCCGCCGCAGCAAGACCATCCTACTTTGTGGCTGGCTCTGGTGAAGACCAGGTGCCACTTAGACTCCGGTCCCAGGTGTCGGCTAGTACCATCTCCCGCAGTGGTCTAGAGGGTCCACAGACTCAGAACCCTGACAACCTGATTGCAAGGTCAGTCATGACAAGGATCCAACCTCTATGCCTCAACTTCCTCATAGATAGGATGCATAATATGGAACGGGACTCTTATAGATTTATATCTGGGGCTCAAACCCCTAATCATTGTAAGGTGACTTTCAAATTAAATGAGTCTGTGTCCAGCGCTGGAATTTGACTAACTTGAATGAAAAGACAAGACCTGTCCTTGCAGGAAGTTAGCAACAAGACTGATAAGTTTATTGAGGGACCGACATTTATAGAAAACCATAAGGCACTTTACATAAGGCGTGTAATTAGGAAAGCAGCCACTATAATTGGGTGTTCTCACCCAGGAAATGTAACACTATTGGATGTAAGCACACAAAGGAGTCTAATACTATTGGCTACATGCAAATACTGAAACTTCCCAGGTGCTCGCCTGGATACCTTCCACTAGGTGCTAAGTCTTTGTGTGCTTAGGGAAACACCCAAACTTTAGTTATCACTACACAAAGTTATATGAAATGAATGCTGAGTCTTTAAAATGTCTGACAGTATGTAAGATGAGTCCAGTATAATATCTTTAACAGGACGATGGTTGGATTGGACACTGGACAAGCTCAGGAAGGTCGTAGATGCCTTTCTAGAAAATAAAGATATCACAAGTTATGGGATGTAGATACTTGGGATGAGAGGTTGATGCAGGGATTTATTCTGGCAGCCATATTGTATATCAGGAAAAGATTTTTTTTCCTATGATGGGTCTACGGAATCAGCCTTATGTGTTATTTTCCCCTTCTTCTGGATCAACACCATCGGATTATGGTTTGGACTTGATTGGACCTATGAAATTGATGGACAAGAAGATCGCTAACAACTAACATAAAGATAAGCCCTCACAAATTATGAACCTCAAGACCAAACTCTACAAGAAACTTTGACCGTGTTGACCGTACCTTCAAATTTCGTTCCTCAGATGAGGTTTTTCATCAAGGAAACCTGAAAGGAAGGTGAAACATCAATATTCAGGAATGTTCTCCATTGTGCAAGGCCTAATTCATTATCTCCAGAGCTTAGAGATAGGCAGCATGCTAATCGAGACTCAATTAGGGAGCAGAACGACAATCTGTCCTCCGCGATGGGATTCACAGAAGGTAATTGGCCACTTACCTGCGTCACAGATTCTCCTGTATGAAAGTCCCCGGTTTCTACCATCATAAGTCGTGTTCCTCAATCGATGAGTTTTCCTCTAAATTCTCATGTGTCTTCCAACAAAGCATTATTGACCAACTCCTGATAGACTCTTACTGCACTCTTGACCCTGGATTGAAAGAAGAAATTACCAATAATCCCAAGAATAAGCACAACCAAGCCATGAGACATTACATAGCCATGACAGTAAGTATATCGGACTAGAAGGCCGGGAAGTTTCCCATCCTTGGTCAATCAGGGCTGTAAAATTATTCAACCTCCTGCAATTTCTGTTGGATCTCCAATCGGAAACTTTTCCCAAAACTTAGAAAGTCAAGGACTAAAGCGCAAGGCAACGCGGGGACATTGTGCTCCTGATTTCAGGTTATTCATTTATTCACTTAGAACCTTTCCCAAATCCCTTTAATCCGAACCAGTGTGGCCGGAGCTCTGATAAGAGGTAATTGTACAGGTTTTGGTTTACAATGAACCTGAATGGGCTCCTCGCTTATACATAATACAGCAGATAGGCATCACCGGGGATTATGGTGCCATGGCCGGTACATTGTGATCCGGGAGGAAAGTTTCCTTGATGCCTTTCTTTATTCAGATCCTGCAGCCACCACCAACATCACTGAGGTCTGTATCCTCACAATCCCAGGATGCACTGATCAGACCTTCTCACTGATCCTGGGGGTGATGTTCTGCAGCGGATAGAAATCTGACCTTTATCTCAGTAGAAAAATGTTTCTCCTATTAACAAGAATATGACTTATGAAATACTGCCCCCTATGTAAAAGAATATAACTACTATAATACTGCCCCCTATGTCCAGGAATATAACTACTATAATACTGCCCCCTATGTACAGGAATATAACTACTATAATACTGCTCCCTATGTCCAGGGATATAACTACTATAATACTGCCCCCTATGTACAGGAATATAACTACTATAATACTGCCCCCTATATACAAGAATATAACTACTATAATACTGCCCCCTATGTACAGGAATATAACTACTATAATACTGCCCCCTATGTACAGGAATATAACTACTATAATACTGCCCCCTATGTACAAGAATAAAACTAATATAATACTGCCCCCTATGTACAGGAATATAACTACTATAATACTACCCCCTATGTACAAGAATATAACTACTATAATACTGCCACCTATGTACAGGAATATAACTACTATAATACTGCCCCCCTATGTACAAGAATATAACTACTATAATACTGCCCCTATGTACAGGAATATAACTACTATAATACTGCCCCCTATGTACAAGAATATAACTACTATAATACTGCTCCTATGTACAAGAATATAACTACTATAGTACTGCCCCCTAGGTACAAGAATATAACTACTATAATACTGCCCCATATGTACAGGAATATAACTACTATAATACTGCCCCCTATGTACAGGAATATAACTACTATAATACTGCCCCCTATGTACAAGAATATTACTACTATAATACTGCCCCTATGTACAGGAATATAACTACTATAATACTGCCCCCTATGTACAAGAATATTACTACTATAATACTGCCCCTATGTACAAGAATATTACTACTATAATACTGCCCCCTATGTACAAGAATATAACTACTATAATACTGCCCCCTAGGTACAAGAATATAACTACTATAATACTGCCCCCTATATACAAGAATATATCTACTATAATACTGCCCCCTATGTACAAGAATATAACTACTATAATACTGCCCCCTATGTACAAGAATATAACTACTATAATACTGCCCCCTATGTACAAGAATATAACTACTATAATACTGCCCCCTATGTACAGGAATATAACTACTATAATACTGCCCCCTATGTACAGGAATATAACTACTATAATACTGCCCCCTATGTACAAGAATATTACTACTATAATACTGCCCCTATGTACAAGAATATAACTACTATAATACTGCCCCCTATGTACAAGAATATAACTACTATAATACTGCCCCCTATGTACAGGAATATAACTACTATAATACTGCCCCCTATGTACAAGAATATAACTACTATAATACTGCCCCCTATGTACAAGAATATAACTATAATACAGAGCCCCTCTAGTGGTTCCTGCAGGTGATATTATAGACTGTAAGCTCTTGTGATCAGGGACCTCACTCCTTTTGTTCCATATGACTGTTTGTACTCTGTAATGTAATATTATATTTGTATCTGTCCCCTATGACTTGTAAAACGCTACGGAATATGATGGTGCTATATAAAGATTATTATTATTTTATCTTTAAGAATATAATTGAAGATTTGGAACTATAGACATAAAGCAGGAAGGTCACAGAGTCAGGGTTTTGGATGCACGGATGTACATTGAGCAGTGAAGTAGTTAACAGACGTCAGTCCAGAACATCTGTCCCCCAGCGAGCTCCACATAACCCAGTTGCAGGAGCTTGTATGATAATTCTGTGTGCACGTCTCTGCTTTTCATTTGATTCTCTCAGCGGAAATGTTTTATGATGGAATTACTGGCAGAGTTCTGGAGTGACTGCGCTGTCAGGGCGCCAAAAGTAACAGGCAGCGGAATACGCGAGCAGAAGGAGCGGCGCAGCGGAGAGTAAGAGGTGTAACAACGCACACACAGCCGAGGGGAAAACAATGTTACATCAATTGTTAAACTCTCTAGTGCGACGGCTCATCCCAATCCATTGCAGGGCACCTGTGTTGACATACCAGATATGGACAGGAGGGGCGCTGTTTTTGAAACCCTTACAGCTGCTCATTCTTAGCTCAAAAAGACAATGGGGCTCATTGACTAAGGGTCCGAACGCTGCACTTCCGTCAAATATTTCTGTTTTGCGCCGAATTGTCCCGGGATTTTGGCGCACACGAACGGATTGTGGCGTATCGGTGCCGGCTTTCACTCGACAGAAATCGGGTGGGGCGTGGCCGTCAGACAACCCGATGGATTCGGAAAAAATGCGGAATTTAAAAACCGATTTGTGTCGCAAGATCAAGCATTCACATGCACCAGGAAGAAGAAGGTGAACTCCGGCGGACCTCGGTGCAGCAGCGACACGTGCAGGATATCGGGCGCACGGACCTTAGTGAATCCCGGCAGATCCGAGTCCTCGTCGGACAACGCGCTGTGGGATCGTGACTGGACCTGGTAAGTAAATGTGCCCCATCGAGAGCAATTATTAGTGGCCTTGCCTTCAAAGCAAAAAATCTTCTCATAGAAAATAGTAGTAGAACGTGTGACCTTCTGGTAGTGTAACTGCTTCCCATGAAAAAATACTCTCATAGACAGTAGTAGAACCTGTGGCTCACTGGTAATGTTCCAACTTCACGTGAAGAAAAGCCTCTCATCGATGGCAGTAGAACCTGTGGCTCAGGGGTAATATTCTGCTTCACATGAAGTTTATCCTGTCATAGACAACAGGAGTCTGTTGCCTACTGGTATTGTCCCCATTTCCCATGAAAAAAATCATGTTATAGACACTAGTAGAACATGTGGCTTTCTGATAATGTTCCCATTTCCCATGAAAAAATCCTCTCCTAGACAGTGGTAGAACATGTCGATCACTGGTGATGGTCCCACTTCCATTGAAGAAGAGTACTCCCATAGATAGTATAGAACCTGATGTCCACTAGTATTGTTTCTGCTTCCCATGAAAGAAATCCTCTAATAGAAAGCAGTACAACATGTGGCTCCCTGGTGATGTTCCAACTTCTCAAGAAGAAAATCCTCTCATAGACAGTGGTAGAAGCTGTGGCTCCCTGGTAATGTTACTACTTCAAAGGAAGAAAATCCTCTCATAGACTGTAGTAGAACATGTAGATCACTAGTAATGCTCCCACTTCCATTGATGAAAATCCTCTCATAGACAGTGGTAGAACGTGTGGATCACTGATAATGTACCCCCTTCACATGAAGAAAATCCTCTCATAGACAGTGGTAGAACATGTGGCTCCCTGGTAATGTACCCCCTTCACATGAAGAAAATCCTCTCATAGACAGCGGTACAACATGTGGCTCCCTGGTGATGTTCCAACTTCTCAAGAAGAAAATCCTCTCATAGACAGTGGTAGAAGCTGTGGCTCCCTGGTAATGTTACTACTTCAAAGGAAGAAAATCCTCTCATAGACTGTAGTAGAACATGTAGATCACTAGTAATGCTCCCACTTCCATTGATGAAAATCCTCTCATAGACAGTGGTAGAACGTGTGGATCAATGATAATGTACCCCCTTCACATGAAGAAAATCCTCTCATAGACAGTGGTAGAACATGTGGCTCCCTGGTGATGTTCCAACTTCTCAAGAAGAAAATCCTCTCATAGACAGTGGTAGAACATGTGGCTCCCTGGTAATGTACCCCCTTCACATGAAGAAAATCCTCTCATAGACAGCAGTACAACATGTGGCTCCCTGGTAATGTACCCCCTTCACATGAAGAAAATCCTCTCATAGACAGTGGTAGAACGTGTGGCTCCCTGGTAATGTACCCCCTTCACATGAAGAAAAGCCTCTCATAGACAGTGGTAGAACATGTGGCTCCCTGGTAATGTACCCCCTTCACATGAAGAAAATCCTCTCATAGACAGCAGTACAACATGTGGCTCCCTGGTAATGTACCCCCTTCACATTAAGAAAATCCTCTCATACACAGTGGTAGAACGTGTGGCTCCCTGGTAATGTACCCCCTTCACATGAAGAAAATCCTCTCATAGACAGTGGTAGAACATGTGGCTCCCTGGTAATGTACCCCCTGCACATGAAGAAAATCCTCTCATAGACAGTGGTAGAACGTGTGGCTCCCTGGTAATGTACCCCCTTCACATGAAGAAAATCCTCTCATAGACAGTGGTAGAACGTGTGGCTCCCTGGTAATGTACCCCCTTCACATGAAGAAAAGCCTCTCATAGACAGTGGTAGAACATGTGGCTCCCTGGTAATGTACCCCCTTCACATGAAGAAAATCCTCTCATAGACAGTGGTAGAACATGTGGCTCCCTGGTAGTGTACCCCCTTCACATGAAGAAAATCCTCTCATAGACAGTGGTAGAACGTGTGGCTCCCTGGTAATGTACCCCCTTCACATGAAGAAAATCCTCTCATAGACAGTGGTAGAACATGTGGCTCCCTGGTAGTGTACCCCCTTCACATGAAGAAAAGCCTCTCATAGACAGTGGTAGAACATGTGGCTCCCTGGTAATGTACCCCCTTCACATGAAGAAAATCCTCTCATAGACAGCAGTACAACATGTGGCTCCCTGGTAATGTACCCCCTTCACATTAAGAAAATCCTCTCATACACAGTGGTAGAACGTGTGGCTCCCTGGTAATGTACCCCCTTCACATGAAGAAAATCCTCTCATAGACAGTGGTAGAACATGTGGCTCCCTGGTAATGTACCCCCTGCACATGAAGAAAATCCTCTCATAGACAGTGGTAGAACGTGTGGCTCCCTGGTAATGTACCCCCTTCACATGAAGAAAATCCTCTCATAGACAGTGGTAGAACGTGTGGCTCCCTGGTAATGTACCCCCTTCACATGAAGAAAAGCCTCTCATAGACAGTGGTAAAACATGTGGCTCCCTGGTAATGTACCCCCTTCACATGAAGAAAATCCTCTCATAGACAGTGGTAGAACATGTGGCTCCCTGGTAGTGTACCCCCTTCACATGAAGAAAATCCTCTCATAGACAGTGGTAGAACGTGTGGCTCCCTGGTAATGTACCCCCTTCACATGAAGAAAATCCTCTCATAGACAGTGGTAGAACGTGTGGCTCCCTGGTAATGTACCCCCTTCACATGAAGAAAAGCCTCTCATAGACAGTGGTAGAACATGTGGCTCCCTGGTAATGTACCCCCTTCACATGAAGAAAATCCTCTCATAGACAGTGGTAGAACGTGTGGCTCCCTGGTAATGTACCCCCTTCACATGAAGAAAATCCTCTCGTAGACAGTGGTAGAACATGTGGCTCCCTGGTAATGTACCCCCTTCACATGAAGAAAATCCTCTCATAGACAGTGGTAGAACATGTGGCTCCCTGGTAATGTACCCCCTTCACATGAAGAAAATCCTCTCATAGACAGTGGTAGAACGTGTGGCTCCCTGGTAATGTACCCCCTTCACATGAAGAAAATCCTCTCATAGACAGTGGTAGAACGTGTGGCTCCCTGGTAATGTACCCCCTTCACATGAAGAAAAGCCTCTCATGGACAGTGGTAGAACATGTGGCTCCCTGGTAATGTACCCCCTTCACATGAATAAAAGCCTCTCATAGACAGTGGTAGAACGTGTGGCTCCCTGGTAATGTACCCCCTTCACATGAAGAAAATCCTCTCATAGACAGTGGTAGAACGTGTGGCTCCCTGATAATGTACCCCCTTCACATGAAGAAAATCCTCTCATAGACAGCAGTACAACATGTGGCTCCCTGGTAATGTACCCCCTTCACATGAAGAAAATCCTCTCATAGACAGTGGTAGAACGTGTGGCTCCCTGGTAATGTACCCCCTTCACATGAAGAAAATCCTCTCATAGACAGTGGTAGAACGTGTGGCTCCCTGGTAATGTACCCCCTTCACATGAAGAAAAGCCTCTCATGGACAGTGGTAGAACATGTGGCTCCCTGGTAATGTACCCCCTTCACATGAAGAAAAGCCTCTCATAGACAGTGGTAGAACGTGTGGCTCCCTGGTAATGTACCCCCTTCACATGAAGAAAATCCTCTCATAGACAGTGATAGAACATGTGGCTCCCTGATAATGTACCCCCTTCACATGAAGAAAATCCTCTCATAGACAGCAGTACAACATGTGGCTCCCTGGTAATGTACCCCCTTCACATGAAGAAAATCCTCTCATAGACAGTGGTAGAACGTGTGGCTCCCTGGTAATGTACCCCCTTCACATGTAGAAAATCCTCTCATAGACAGTGGTAGAACGTGTGGCTCCCTGGTAATGTACCCCCTTCACATGAAGAAAATCCTCTCATAGACAGCAGTACAACATGTGGCTCCCTGGTGATGTTCCAACTTCTCAAGAAGAAAATCCTCTCATAGACAGTGGTAGAACGTGTGGCTCCCTGGTAATGTACCCCCTTCACATGAAGAAAAGCCTCTCATAGACAGTGGTAGAACATGTGGCTCCCTGGTAATGTACCCCCTTCACATGAAGAAAATCCTCTCATAGACAGTGGTAGAACGTGTGGCTCCCTGGTAATGTACCCCCTTCACGTGAAGAAAATCCTCTCATAGAAAGCAGTACAACATGTGGCTCCCTGGTAATGTACCCCCTTCACATGAAGAAAATCCTCTCATAGACAGTGGTAGAACGTGTGGCTCCCTGGTAATGTACCCCCTTCACATGAAGAAAATCCTCTCATAGACAGCAGTACAACATGTGGCTCCCTGGTGATGTTCCAACTTCTCAAGAAGAAAATCCTCTCATAGACAGTGGTAGAAGCTGTGGCTCCCTGGTAATGTTACTACTTCAAAGGAAGAAAATCCTCTCATAGACTGTAGTAGAACATGTAGATCACTAGTAATGCTCCCACTTCCATTGATGAAAATCCTCTCATAGACAGTGGTAGAACGTGTGGCTCCCTGGTAATGTACCCCCTTCACATGAAGAAAATCCTCTCATAGATAGTGGTAGAACGTGTGGCTCCCTGGTAATGTACCCCCTTCACATGAAGAAAATCCTCTCATAGACAGCAGTACAACATGTGGCTCCCTGGTGATGTTCCAACTTCTCAAGAAGAAAATCCTCTCATAGACAGTGGTAGAACGTGTGGCTCCCTGGTAATGTACCCCCTTCACATGAAGAAAAGCCTCTCATAGACAGTGGTAGAACATGTGGCTCCCTGGTAATGTACCCCCTTCACATGAAGAAAATCCTCTCATAGACAGTGGTAGAACGTGTGGCTCCCTGGTAATGTACCCCCTTCACATGAAGAAAATCCTCTCATAGACAGCAGTACAACATGTGGCTCCCTGGTAATGTACCCCCTTCACATTAAGAAAATCCTCTCATACACAGTGGTAGAACGTGTGGCTCCCTGGTAATGTACCCCCTTCACATGAAGAAAATCCTCTCATAGACAGTGGTAGAACATGTGGCTCCCTGGTAATGTACCCCCTTCACATGAAGAAAATCCTCTCATAGACAGTGGTAGAACGTGTGGCTCCCTGGTAATGTACCCCCTTCACATGAAGAAAATCCTCTCATAGACAGTGGTAGAACGTGTGGCTCCCTGGTAATGTACCCCCTTCACATGAAGAAAAGCCTCTCATAGACAGTGGTAGAACATGTGGCTCCCTGGTAATGTACCCCCTTCACATGAAGAAAATCCTCTCATAGACAGTGGTAGAACGTGTGGCTCCCTGGTAATGTACCCCCTTCACATGAAGAAAATCCTCTCATAGACAGTGGTAGAACATGTGGCTCCCTGGTAATGTACCCCCTTCACATGAAGAAAATCCTCTCATAGACAGTGGTAGAACATGTGGCTCCCTGGTAATGTACCCCCTTCACATGAAGAAAATCCTCTCATAGACAGTGGTAGAACGTGTGGCTCCCTGGTAATGTACCCCCTTCACATGAAGAAAATCCTCTCATAGACAGTGGTAGAACGTGTGGCTCCCTGGTAATGTACCCCCTTCACATGAAGAAAAGCCTCTCATGGACAGTGGTAGAACATGTGGCTCCCTGGTAATGTACCCCCTTCACATGAAGAAAAGCCTCTCATAGACAGTGGTAGAACGTATGGCTCCCTGGTAATGTACCCCCTTCACATGAAGAAAATCCTATCATAGACAGTGGTAGAACGTGTGGCTCCCTGATAATGTACCCCCTTCACATGAAGAAAATCCTCTCATAGACAGCAGTGCAACATGTGGCTCCCTGGTAATGTACCCCCTTCACATGAAGAAAATCCTCTCATAGACAGTGGTAGAACGTGTGGCTCCCTGGTAATGTACCCCCTTCACATGTAGAAAATCCTCTCATAGACAGCAGTACAACATGTGGCTCCCTGGTAATGTACCCCCTTCACATGAAGAAAATCCTCTCATAGACAGTGGTAGAACGTGTGGCTCCCTGGTAATGTACCCCCTTCACATGAAGAAAATCCTCTCATAGACAGTGGTAGAACGTGTGGCTCCCTGGTAATGTACCCCCTTCACATGAAGAAAATCCTCTCATAGACAGCAGTACAACATGTGGCTCCCTGGTGATGTTCCAACTTCTCAAGAAGAAAATCCTCTCATAGACAGTGGTAGAACGTGTGGCTCCCTGGTAATGTACCCCCTTCACATGAAGAAAAGCCTCTCATAGACAGTGGTAGAACATGTGGCTCCCTTGTAATGTACCCCCTTCACATGAAGAAAATCCTCTCATAGACAGTGGTAGAACGTGTGGCTCCCTGGTAATGTACCCCCTTCACGTGAAGAAAATCCTCTCATAGACAGCAGTACAACATGTGGCTCCCTGGTAATGTACCCCCTTCACATGAAGAAAATCCTCTCATAGACAGTGGTAGAACGTGTGGCTCCCTGGTAATGTACCCCCTTCACATGAAGAAAATCCTCTCATAGACAGCATTACAACATGTGGCTCCCTGGTGATGTTCCAACTTCTCAAGAAGAAAATCCTCTCATAGACAGTGGTAGAAGCTGTGGCTCCCTGGTAATGTTACTACTTCAAAGGAAGAAAATCCTCTCATAGACTGTAGTAGAACATGTAGATCACTAGTAATGCTCCCACTTCCATTGATGAAAATCCTCTCATAGACAGTGGTAGAACGTGTGGCTCCCTGGTAATGTACCCCCTTCACATGAAGAAAATCCTCTCATAGATAGTGGTAGAACGTGTGGCTCCCTGGTAATGTACCCCCTTCACATGAAGAAAATCCTCTCATAGACAGCAGTACAACATGTGGCTCCCTGGTGATGTTCCAACTTCTCAAGAAGAAAATCCTCTCATAGACAGTGGTAGAACGTGTGGCTCCCTGGTAATGTACCCCCTTCACATGAAGAAAAGCCTCTCATAGACAGTGGTAGAACATGTGGCTCCCTGGTAATGTACCCCCTTCACATGAAGAAAATCCTCTCATAGACAGTGGTAGAACGTGTGGCTCCCTGTTAATGTACCCCCTTCACATGAAGAAAATCCTCTCATAGACAGCAGTACAACATGTGGCTCCCTGGTAATGTACCCCCTTCACATGAAGAAAATCCTCTCATAGACAGTGGTAGAACGTGTGGCTCCCTGGTAATGTACCCCCTTCACATGAAGAAAATCCTCTCATAGACAGCAGTACAACATGTGGCTCCCTGGTAATGTACCCCCTTCACATGAAGAAAATCCTCTCATAGACAGTGGTAGAACGTGTGGCTCCCTGGTAATGTACCCCCTTCACATGAAGAAAATCCTCTCATAGACAGCAGTACAACATGTGGCTCCCTGGTGATGTTCCAACTTCTCAAGAAGAAAATCCTCTCATAGACAGTGGTAGAAGCTGTGGCTCCCTGGTAATGTTACTACTTCAAAGGAAGAAAATCCTCTCATAGACTGTAGTAGAACATGTAGATCACTAGTAATGCTCCCACTTCCATTGATGAAAATCCTCTCATAGACAGTGGTAGAACGTGTGGCTCCCTGGTAATGTATCCCCTTCACATGAAGAAAATCCTCTCATAGACAGTGGTAGAACATTTGCCTCCTTGGTAATGTACCCCCTTCACATGAAGAAAATCCTCTCATAGACAGTGGTAGAACATGTGGCTCCCTGGTAATGTACCCCCTTCACATGAAGAAAATCCTCTCATAGACAGCAGTACAACATGTGGCTCCCTGGTAATGTACCCCCTTCACATGAAGAAAATCCTCTCATAGATAGTGGTAGAACGTGTGGCTTCCTGGTAATGTACCCCCTTCACATGAAGAAAAGCCTCTCATAGACAGTGGTAGAACGTGTGGCTCCCTGGTAATGTACCCCCTTCACATGAAGAAAATCCTCTCATAGACAGTGGTAGAACGTGTGGCTCCCTGGTAATGTACCCCCTTCACATGAAGAAAATCCTCTCATAGACAGTGATAGAACATGTGGCTCCCTGGTAATGTACCCCCTTCACATGAAGAAAATCCTCTCATAGACAGTGGTAGAACATGTGGCTCCCTGGTAGTGTACCCCCTTCACATGAAGAAAATCCTCTCATAGACAGTGGTACAACATGTGGCTCCCTGGTAATGTACCCCCTTCACATGAAGAAAATCCTCTCATAGACAGTGGTAGAACATGTGGCTCCCTGATAATGTACCCCCTTCATATGAAGAAAAGCCTCTCATAGACAGTGGTAGAACATGTGGCTCCCTGGTAATGTACCCCCTTCACATGAAGAAAAGCCTCTCATAGACAGTGGTAGAACATGTGGCTCCCTGGTAATGTACCCCCTTCACATGAAGAAAATCCTCTCATAGACAGTGGTAGAACGTGTGGCTCCCTGGTAATGTACCCCCTTCACATGAAGAAAATCCTCTCATAGACAGTGGTAGAACATGTGGCTCCCTGGTAATGTACCCCCTTCACATGGAGAAAAGCCTCTCATAGACAGTGGTAGAACATGTGGCTCCCTGGTAATGTACCCCCTTCACATGAAGAAAATCCTCTCATAGACAGTGGTAGAACATGTGGCTCCCTGGTAATGTACCCCCTTCACATGAAGAAAATCCTCTCATAGACAGTGGTAGAACGTGTGGCTCCCTGGTAATGTACCCCCTTCACATGAAGAAAATCCTCTCATAGACAGTGGTAGAACGTGTGGCTCCCTGGTAATGTACCCCCTTCACATGAAGAAAATCCTCTCATAGACAGCAGTACAACATGTGGATCCCTGGTAATGTACCCCCTTCACATGAAGAAAATCCTCTCATAGACAGCAGTACAACATGTGGCTCCCTGGTAATGTACCCCCTTCACATGAAGAAAATCCTCTCATAGACAGTGGTAGAACGTGTGGCTCCCTGGTAATGTACCCCCTTCACATGAAGAAAATCCTCTCATAGACAGTGGTAGAACGTGTGGCTCCCTGGTAATGTACCCCCTTCACATGAAGAAAATCCTCTCATAGACAGTGGTAGAACGTGTGGCTCCCTGGTAATGTACCCCCTTCACATGAAGAAAAGCCTCTCATAGACAGTGGTAGAACGTGTGGCTCCCTGGTAATGTACCCCCTTCACATGAAGAAAATCCTCTCATAGACAGTGGTAGAACGTGTGGCTCCCTGGTAATGTACCCCCTTCACATGAAGAAAATCCTCTCATAGACAGCAGTACAACATGTGGCTCCCTGGTGATGTTCCAACTTCTCAAGAAGAAAATCCTCTCATAGACAGTGGTAGAAGCTGTGGCTCCCTGGTAATGTTACTACTTCAAAGGAAGAAAATCCTCTCATAGACTGTAGTAGAACATGTAGATCACTAGTAATGCTCCCACTTCCATTGATGAAAATCCTCTCATAGACAGTGGTAGAACGTGTGGCTCCCTGGTAATGTACCCCCTTCACATGAAGAAAATCCTCTCATAGATAGTGGTAGAACGTGTGGCTCCCTGGTAATGTACCCCCTTCACATGAAGAAAATCCTCTCATAGACAGCAGTACAACATGTGGCTCCCTGGTGATGTTCCAACTTCTCAAGAAGAAAATCCTCTCATAGACAGTGGTAGAACGTGTGGCTCCCTGGTAATGTACCCCCTTCACATGAAGAAAAGCCTCTCATAGACAGTGGTAGAACATGTGGCTCCCTGGTAATGTACCCCCTTCACATGAAGAAAATCCTCTCATAGACAGTGGTAGAACGTGTGGCTCCCTGTTAATGTACCCCCTTCACATGAAGAAAATCCTCTCATAGACAGCAGTACAACATGTGGCTCCCTGGTAATGTACCCCCTTCACATGAAGAAAATCCTCTCATAGACAGTGGTAGAACGTGTGGCTCCCTGGTAATGTACCCCCTTCACATGAAGAAAATCCTCTCATAGACAGCAGTACAACATGTGGCTCCCTGGTAATGTACCCCCTTCACATGAAGAAAATCCTCTCATAGACAGTGGTAGAACGTGTGGCTCCCTGGTAATGTACCCCCTTCACATGAAGAAAATCCTCTCATAGACAGCAGTACAACATGTGGCTCCCTGGTGATGTTCCAACTTCTCAAGAAGAAAATCCTCTCATAGACAGTGGTAGAAGCTGTGGCTCCCTGGTAATGTTACTACTTCAAAGGAAGAAAATCCTCTCATAGACTGTAGTAGAACATGTAGATCACTAGTAATGCTCCCACTTCCATTGATGAAAATCCTCTCATAGACAGTGGTAGAACGTGTGGCTCCCTGGTAATGTACCCCCTTCACATGAAGAAAATCCTCTCATAGACAGTGGTAGAACATTTGCCTCCTTGGTAATGTACCCCCTTCACATGAAGAAAATCCTCTCATAGACAGTGGTAGAACATGTGGCTCCCTGGTAATGTACCCCCTTCACATGAAGAAAATCCTCTCATAGACAGCAGTACAACATGTGGCTCCCTGGTAATGTACCCCCTTCACATGAAGAAAATCCTCTCATAGATAGTGGTAGAACGTGTGGCTTCCTGGTAATGTACCCCCTTCACATGAAGAAAAGCCTCTCATAGACAGTGGTAGAACGTGTGGCTCCCTGGTAATGTACCCCCTTCACATGAAGAAAATCCTCTCATAGACAGTGGTAGAACGTGTGGCTCCCTGGTAATGTACCCCCTTCACATGAAGAAAATCCTCTCATAGACAGTGATAGAACATGTGGCTCCCTGGTAATGTACCCCCTTCACATGAAGAAAATCCTCTCATAGACAGTGGTAGAACATGTGGCTCCCTGGTAGTGTACCCCCTTCACATGAAGAAAATCCTCTCATAGACAGCAGTACAACATGTGGCTCCCTGGTAATGTACCCCCTTCACATGAAGAAAATCCTCTCATAGACAGTGGTAGAACATGTGGCTCCCTGATAATGTACCCCCTTCATATGAAGAAAAGCCTCTCATAGACAGTGGTAGAACATGTGGCTCCCTGGTAATGTACCCCCTTCACATGAAGAAAAGCCTCTCATAGACAGTGGTAGAACATGTGGCTCCCTGGTAATGTACCCCCTTCACATGAAGAAAATCCTCTCATAGACAGTGGTAGAACGTGTGGCTCCCTGGTAATGTACCCCCTTCACATGAAGAAAATCCTCTCATAGACAGTGGTAGAACATGTGGCTCCCTGGTAATGTACCCCCTTCACATGAAGAAAAGCCTCTCATAGACAGTGGTAGAACATGTGGCTCCCTGGTAATGTACCCCCTTCACATGAAGAAAATCCTCTCATAGACAGTGGTAGAACATGTGGCTCCCTGGTAATGTACCCCCTTCACATGAAGAAAATCCTCTCATAGACAGTGGTAGAACGTGTGGCTCCCTGGTAATGTACCCCCTTCACATGAAGAAAATCCTCTCATAGACAGTGGTAGAACGTGTGGCTCCCTGGTAATGTACCCCCTTCACATGAAGAAAATCCTCTCATAGACAGCAGTACAACATGTGGATCCCTGGTAATGTACCCCCTTCACATGAAGAAAATCCTCTCATAGACAGCAGTACAACATGTGGCTCCCTGGTAATGTACCCCCTTCACATGAAGAAAATCCTCTCATAGACAGTGGTAGAACGTGTGGCTCCCTGGTAATGTACCCCCTTCACATGAAGAAAATCCTCTCATAGACAGTGGTAGAACGTGTGGCTCCCTGGTAATGTACCCCCTTCACATGAAGAAAATCCTCTCATAGACAGTGGTAGAACGTGTGGCTCCCTGGTAATGTACCCCCTTCACATGAAGAAAAGCCTCTCATAGACAGTGGTAGAACGTGTGGCTCCCTGGTAATGTACCCCCTTCACATGAAGAAAATCCTCTCATAGACAGTGGTAGAACGTGTGGCTCCCTGGTAATGTACCCCCTTCACATGAAGAAAATCCTCTCATAGACAGCAGTACAACATGTGGCTCCCTGGTGATGTTCCAACTTCTCAAGAAGAAAATCCTCTCATAGACAGTGGTAGAACGTGTGGCTCCCTGGTAATGTACCCCCTTCTCATGAAGAAAATCCTCTCATAGACAGCAGTACAACCTGTGGCTCCCTGGTAATGTACCCCCTTCACATGAAGAAAATCCTCTCATAGACAGTGGTAGAACGTGTGGCTCCCTGGTAATGTACCCCCTTCACATGAAGAAAAGCCTCTCATAGACAGTGGTAGAACGTGTGGCTCCCTGGTAATGTACCCCCTTCACATGAAGAAAATCCTCTCATAGACAGTGGTAGAAGCTGTGGCTCCCTGGTAATGTACCCCCTTCACATGAAGAAAATCCTCTCATAGACAGTGGTAGAACGTGTGGCTCTCTGGTAATGTACCCCCTTCACATGAAGAAAATCCTCTCATAGACAGTGGTAGAACATGTGGTTCCCTGGTAATGTACCCCCTTCACATGAAGAAAATCCTCTCATAGACAGTGGTAGAACATGTGGCTCCCTGGTAATGTACCCCCTTCACATGAAGAAAATCCTCTCATAGACAGTGGTAGAACGTGTGGCTCCCTGGTAATGTACCCCCTTCACATGAAGAAAATCCTCTCATAGACAGTGATAGAACATGTGGCTCCCTGGTAATGTACCCCCTTCACATGAAGAAAATCCTCTCATAGACAGTGGTAGAACGTGTGGCTCTCTGGTAATGTACCCCCTTCACATGAAGAAAATCCTCTCATAGACAGTGGTAGAACGTGTGGTTCCCTGGTAATGTACCCCCTTCACATGAAGAAAATCCTCTCATAGACAGTGGTAGAACGTGTGGCTCCCTGGTAATGTACCCCCTTCACATGAAGAAAATCCTCTCATAGACAGCAGTACAACATGTGGCTCCCTGGTAATGTACCCCCTTCACATGAAGATAATCCTCTCATAGACAGCGGTAGAACATGTGGCTCCCTGGTAATGTTACTACTTCAAAGGAAGAAAATCCTCTCATAGACAGTGGTAGAACATGTGGCTCCCTGGTAATGTACCCCCTTCACATGAAGAAAAGCCTCTCATAGACAGCGGTAGAACATGTGGCTCCCTGGTAATGTACCCCCTTCACATGAAGAAAATCCTCTCATAGACAGTGGTAGAACGTGTGGCTCCCTGGTAATGTACCCCCTTCACATGAAGAAAATCCTCTCATAGACAGTGGTAAAACATGTGGCTCCCTGGTAATGTACCCCCTTCACATGAAGAAAAGCCTCTCATAGACAGTGGTAGAACATGTGGCTCCCTGGTAATGTACCCCCTTCACATGAAGAAAATCCTCTCATAGACAGTGGTAGAACATGTGGCTCCCTGGTAATGTACCCCCTTCACATGAAGAAAATCCTCTCATAGACAGTGGTAGAACGTGTGGCTCCCTGGTAATGTACCCCCTTCACATGAAGAAAATCCTCTCATAGACAGTGGTAGAACGTGTGGCTCCCTGGTAATGTACCCCCTTCACATGAAGAAAATCCTCTCATAGACAGCAGTACAACATGTGGATCCCTGGTAATGTACCCCCTTCACATGAAGAAAATCCTCTCATAGACAGCAGTACAACATGTGGCTCCCTGGTAATGTACCCCCTTCACATGAAGAAAATCCTCTCATAGACAGTGGTAGAACGTGTGGCTCCCTGGTAATGTACCCCCTTCACATGAAGAAAATCCTCTCATAGACAGTGGTAGAACGTGTGGCTCCCTGGTAATGTACCCCCTTCACATGAAGAAAATCCTCTCATAGACAGTGGTAGAACGTGTGGCTCCCTGGTAATGTACCCCCTTCACATGAAGAAAATCCTCTCATAGACAGTGGTAGAACGTGTGGCTCCCTGGTAATGTACCCCCTTCACATGAAGAAAATCCTCTCATAGACAGTGGTAGAACGTGTGGCTCCCTGGTAATGTACCCCCTTCACATGAAGAAAATCCTCTCATAGACAGCAGTACAACATGTGGCTCCCTGGTGATGTTCCAACTTCTCAAGAAGAAAATCCTCTCATAGACAGTGGTAGAACGTGTGGTTCCCTGGTAATGTACCCCCTTCACATGAAGAAAATCCTCTCATAGACAGTGGTAGAACATGTGGCTCCCTGGTAATGTACCCCCTTCACATGAAGAAAATCCTCTCATAGACAGTGGTAGAACGTGTGGCTCCCTGGTAATGTACCCCCTTCACATGAAGAAAATCCTCTCATAGACAGTGGTAGAACATGTGGCTCCCTGGTAATGTACCCCCTTCACATGAAGAAAAGCCTCTCATAGACAGTGGTAGAACGTGTGGCTCCCTGGTAATGTACCCCCTTCACATGAAGAAAAGCCTCTCATAGACAGTGGTAGAACGTGTGGCTCCCTGGTAATGTACCCCCTTCACATGAAGAAAATCCTCTCATAGACAGTGGTAGAACGTGTGGCTCTCTGGTAATGTACCCCCTTCACATGAAGAAAATCCTCTCATAGACAGTGGTAGAACGTGTGGTTCCCTGGTAATGTACCCCCTTCACATGAAGAAAATCCTCTCATAGACAGTGGTAGAACGTGTGGCTCCCTGGTAATGTACCCCCTTCACATGAAGAAAATCCTCTCATAGACAGCAGTACAACATGTGGCTCCCTGGTAATGTACCCCCTTCACATGAAGAAAATCCTCTCATAGACAGCGGTAGAACATGTGGCTCCCTGGTAATGTTACTACTTCAAAGGAAGAAAATCCTCTCATAGACAGTGGTAGAACATGTGGCTCCCTGGTAATGTACCCCCTTCACATGAAGAAAAGCCTCTCATAGACAGCGGTAGAACATGTGGCTCCCTGGTAATGTACCCCCTTCACATGAAGAAAATCCTCTCATAGACAGTGGTAGAACGTGTGGCTCCCTGGTAATGTACCCCCTTCACATGAAGAAAATCCTCTCATAGACAGTGGTAGAACATGTGGCTCCCTGGTAATGTACCCCCTTCACATGAAGAAAAGCCTCTCATAGACAGTGGTAGAACATGTGGCTCCCTGGTAATGTACCCCCTTCACATGAAGAAAATCCTCTCATAGACAGTGGTAGAACATGTGGCTCCCTGGTAATGTACCCCCTTCACATGAAGAAAATCCTCTCATAGACAGTGGTAGAACGTGTGGCTCCCTGGTAATGTACCCCCTTCACATGAAGAAAATCCTCTCATAGACAGTGGTAGAACGTGTGGCTCCCTGGTAATGTACCCCCTTCACATGAAGAAAATCCTCTCATAGACAGCAGTACAACATGTGGATCCCTGGTAATGTACCCCCTTCACATGAAGAAAATCCTCTCATAGACAGCAGTACAACATGTGGCTCCCTGGTAATGTACCCCCTTCACATGAAGAAAATCCTCTCATAGACAGTGGTAGAACGTGTGGCTCCCTGGTAATGTACCCCCTTCACATGAAGAAAATCCTCTCATAGACAGTGGTAGAACGTGTGGCTCCCTGGTAATGTACCCCCTTCACATGAAGAAAATCCTCTCATAGACAGTGGTAGAACGTGTGGCTCCCTGGTAATGTACCCCCTTCACATGAAGAAAATCCTCTCATAGACAGTGGTAGAACGTGTGGCTCCCTGGTAATGTACCCCCTTCACATGAAGAAAATCCTCTCATAGACAGTGGTAGAACGTGTGGCTCCCTGGTAATGTACCCCCTTCACATGAAGAAAATCCTCTCATAGACAGCAGTACAACATGTGGCTCCCTGGTGATGTTCCAACTTCTCAAGAAGAAAATCCTCTCATTGACAGTGGTAGAACGTGTGGCTCCCTGGTAATGTACCCCCTTCTCATGAAGAAAATCCTCTCATAGACAGCAGTACAACCTGTGGCTCCCTGGTAATGTACCCCCTTCACATGAAGAAAATCCTCTCATAGACAGTGGTAGAACGTGTGGCTCCCTGGTAATGTACCCCCTTCACATGAAGAAAAGCCTCTCATAGACAGTGGTAGAACGTGTGGCTCCCTGGTAATGTACCCCCTTCACATGAAGAAAAGCCTCTCATAGATAGTGGTAGAACGTGTGGCTCCCTGGTAATGTACCCCCTTCACATGAAGAAAATCCTCTCATAGACAGTGGTAGAAGCTGTGGCTCCCTGGTAATGTACCCCCTTCACATGAAGAAAATCCTCTCATAGACAGTGGTAGAACGTGTGGCTCTCTGGTAATGTACCCCCTTCACATGAAGAAAATCCTCTCATAGACAGTGGTAGAACGTGTGGTTCCCTGGTAATGTACCCCCTTCACATGAAGAAAATCCTCTCATAGACAGTGGTAGAACGTGTGGCTCCCTGGTAATGTACCCCCTTCACATGAAGAAAATCCTCTCATAGACAGTGATAGAACATGTGGCTCCCTGGTAATGTACCCCCTTCACATGAAGAAAATCCTCTCATAGACAGTGGTAGAACATGTGGCTCTCTGGTAATGTACCCCCTTCACATGAAGAAAATCCTCTCATAGACAGCAGTACAACATGTGGATCCCTGGTAATGTACCCCCTTCACATGAAGAAAATCCTCTCATAGACAGTGGTAGAACGTGTGGCTCCCTGGTAATGTACCCCCTTCACATGAAGAAAATCCTCTCATAGACAGTGGTAGAACGTGTGGTTCCCTGGTAATGTACCCCCTTCACATGAAGAAAATCCTCTCTTAGACAGTGGTAGAACGTGTGGCTCCCTGGTAATGTACCCCCTTCACATGAAGAAAATCCTCTCATAGACAGCAGTACAACATGTGGCTCCCTGGTAATGTACCCCCTTCACATGAAGAAAATCCTCTCATAGACAGCGGTAGAACATGTGGCTCCCTGGTAATGTTACTACTTCAAAGGAAGAAAATCCTCTCATAGACAGTGGTAGAACATGTGGCTCCCTGGTAATGTACCCCCTTCACATGAAGAAAAGCCTCTCATAGACAGCGGTAGAACATGTGGCTCCCTGGTAATGTACCCCCTTCACATGAAGAAAATCCTCTCATAGACAGCGGTAGAACATGTGGCTCCCTGGTAATGTACCCCCTTCACATGAAGAAAATCCTCTCATAGACAGTGGTAGAACGTGTGGCTCCCTGGTAATGTACCCCCTTCACATGAAGAAAATCCTCTCATAGACAGCGGTAGAACATGTGGCTCCCTGGTAATGTACCCCCTTCACATGAAGAAAATCCTCTCATAGACAGTGGTAGAACGTGTGGCTCCCTGGTAATGTACCCCCTTCACATGAAGAAAATCCTCTCATAGACAGTGGTAGAACGTGTGGCTCCCTGGTAATGTACCCCCTTCACATGAAGAAAATCCTCTCATAGACAGTGGTAGAACGTGTGGCTCCCTGGTAATGTACCCCCTTCACATGAAGAAAATCCTCTCATAGACAGCAGTACAACATGTGGCTCCCTGGTGATGTTCCAACTTCTCAAGAAGAAAATCCTCTCATAGACAGTGGTAGAACATGTGGCTCCCTGGTAATGTACCCCCTTCTCATGAAGAAAATCCTCTCATAGACAGCAGTACAACCTGTGGCTCCCTGGTAATGTACCCCCTTCACATGAAGAAAATCCTCTCATAGACAGTGGTAGAACGTGTGGCTCCCTGGTAATGTACCCCCTTCACATGAAGAAAAGCCTCTCATAGACAGTGGTAGAACGTGTGGCTCCCTGGTAATGTACCCCCTTCACATGAAGAAAAGCCTCTCATAGACAGTGGTAGAACGTGTGGCTCCCTGGTAATGTACCCCCTTCACATGAAGAAAATCCTCTCATAGACAGTGGTAGAAGCTGTGGCTCCCTGGTAATGTACCCCCTTCACATGAAGAAAATCCTCTCATAGACAGTGGTAGAACGTGTGGCTCTCTGGTAATGTACCCCCTTCACATGAAGAAAATCCTCTCATAGACAGTGGTAGAACGTGTGGTTCCCTGGTAATGTACCCCCTTCACATGAAGAAAATCCTCTCATAGACAGTGGTAGAACATGTGGCTCCCTGGTAATGTACCCCCTTCACATGAAGAAAATCCTCTCATAGACAGTGGTAGAACGTGTGGCTCCCTGGTAATGTACCCCCTTCACATGAAGAAAATCCTCTCATAGACAGTGATAGAACATGTGGCTCCCTGGTAATGTACCCCCTTCACATGAAGAAAATCCTCTCATAGACAGTGGTAGAACGTGTGGCTCTCTGGTAATGTACCCCCTTCACATGAAGAAAATCCTCTCATAGACAGTGGTAGAACGTGTGGTTCCCTGGTAATGTACCCCCTTCACATGAAGAAAATCCTCTCTTAGACAGTGGTAGAACGTGTGGCTCCCTGGTAATGTACCCCCTTCACATGAAGAAAATCCTCTCATAGACAGCAGTACAACATGTGGCTCCCTGGTAATGTACCCCCTTCACATGAAGAAAATCCTCTCATAGACAGCGGTAGAACATGTGGCTCCCTGGTAATGTTACTACTTCAAAGGAAGAAAATCCTCTCATAGACAGTGGTAGAACATGTGGCTCCCTGGTAATGTACCCCCTTCACATGAAGAAAAGCCTCTCATAGACAGCGGTAGAACATGTGGCTCCCTGGTAATGTACCCCCTTCACATGAAGAAAAGCCTCTCATAGACAGCGGTAGAACATGTGGCTCCCTGGTAATGTACCCCCTTCACATGAAGAAAATCCTCTCATAGACAGCAGTACAACATGTGGCTCCCTGGTAATGTACCCCCTTCACATGAAGAAAATCCTCTCATAGACAGTGATAGAACATGTGGCTCCCTGGTAATGTACCCCCTTCACATGAAGAAAATCCTCTCATAGACAGTGATAGAACATGTGGCTCCCTGGTAATGTACCCCCTTCACATGAAGAAAATCCTCTCATAGACAGTGGTAGAACGTGTGGTTCCCTGGTAATGTACCCCCTTCACATGAAGAAAATCCTCTCTTAGACAGTGGTAGAACGTGTGGCTCCCTGGTAATGTACCCCCTTCACATGAAGAAAATCCTCTCATAGACAGCAGTACAACATGTGGCTCCCTGGTAATGTACCCCCTTCACATGAAGAAAATCCTCTCATAGACAGCGGTAGAACATGTGGCTCCCTGGTAATGTTACTACTTCAAAGGAAGAAAATCCTCTCATAGACAGTGGTAGAACGTGTGGCTCCCTGGTAATGTACCCCCTTCACATGAAGAAAATCATCTCATAGACAGCGGTAGAACATGTGGCTCCCTGGTAATGTACCCCCTTCACATGAAGAAAATCCTCTCATAGACAGTGGTAGAACGTGTGGCTCCCTGGTAATGTACCCCCTTCACATGAAGAAAATCCTCTCATAGACAGCGGTAGAACATGTGGCTCCCTGGTAATGTACCCCCTTCACATGAAGAAAATCCTCTCATAGACAGTGATAGAACATGTGGCTCCCTGGTAATGTACCCCCTTCACATGAAGAAAAGCCTCTCATAGACAGTGGTAGAACGTGTGGCTCCCTGGTAATGTACCCCCTTCACATGAAGAAAATCCTCTCATAGACAGCGGTAGAACATGTGGCTCCCTGGTAATGTACCCCCTTCACATGAAGAAAATCCTCTCATAGACAGTAGTAGAACTGGTGGATCCATAGCAATGCTCCCACTTCCATTGCCACAGCCACAGCTTCTACGTGTCTATGAGTGGATTTTCTTCATGTGAAGTTGTAACATTACCAGGGAGCCACAGCTTCTACCACTGTCTATGAGAGGAAGAAAATCCTCTCATAGACAGCGGTAGAACATATGGTAATGCTCCTGCTTCCATTGAAGACAATCCTCTCATAGACAGCAGTGGAGCCTGGGGGTCACTTGTAATATTTCGGCCTTCCTTGCAGAAAATTCTTGTATAAACAGCAATGCAGCTTGTGGTTTACTGATAATTGTACTGCAATCTAGAAAATCCTTTCATAGACAATAGATGAGTCTGTGCTGATAAGTTTCCCGTCTCCGATACATAAAATAATATGATACAGAGAAGTTGCACCTGTGGCTCCCCATTATCCGCCATACAGAAAATCCTTCCACAGACAGCCGCACAGCCCGTGATTTGATGATAATTTGACCACTATACAGGACAATTCCATCACAACCAAAGGCTTTGAGGGTCTCTGGTTTTATGCATTAATACTAATTACTCAGTAGAGGGCGACAAAGAGCACTGAAGCACATAAGCTCCTCCCACTGATAATTGCATCTAAGCATTATGGAGCATTATGGGAGCAATGTTTGCTACGAAACCTACATGTTTGTGATTTTCTTAGCATTTAGTAACCCTGGCATCATTTGGTGTTGCTATCCATATTGAATGGAGTTGCCCTTTAATTGCTGAGCTGTGTTATTTTGCATTATATAGTAGGAAATTTGTATGGAATGTTGTGTATCACATTCCCGCAGCCTTTGTCATTCTCCCAGTTATGTCGGTGTCTCTGTTTTCTTGTGTGGTCTTCCCTGACTTGTGGTATAGACTATTGTCACTTCATGAATACAGAAACACTCGGATTATCCTGGAAAATATCATCCATGTCTTGGCAACAGGGACACATTCTGTATAAAAGAGCCAATTAGTCTGCTGTGCCATAGGGACAGGCCAAGCTGCTGTGGATAAGACTGTGTTCACATCATGCTTTGGCAACATCCCCCACCGGGGCTTAGCCTTTTCTTGGGGCCTGGAGGCAGCCGGAGCCCACAATTACCAGAGTGGCCCTATTCGCAACTACCCCCTTGCCTATACATTGGCAGGGGTGTTGCACTTTATTCATATATATATGGTGTATAAATGTAAAACATACACAAAATTAAAAAAGAAATTACATTTTTGTCTGTAGATCAATAAAGCTTGTTGAAACACAACAAGAAATGCTTCTGCATCAAACTTGGAACGCCCACTTTAAGGTGGAGTTTAGACAAACTGGCGATGTACCTGCCTCTCGTAGAAAGCGGCGCAGCCTGTGCCTCACTGTTAATGCCACAGGGGACAAGACAGGACGTGGTTGTTGTGGATATAACAATAAAGTCTCTGGATACACAAGGGAATGTGTTTATACTGAAGGTACACCGTCAGCTTAAAGGGGCACTCCAGGCAAAACCGACAAACCTCAGGTTATAAAGACACTGGAATTGATATAGTTTTATAGGAAAATATTTAGTGTAGCTTGAGATTCATTGCTATATACTCCTATTTCCTGTGCACTTAGGGATCCAGGGGGTGGTCCTACTGAGTGGGAGTTTTTTTACATACTCACTCCACCCACTGGACTCACAATGCCAGATCGAACAAATAATATCTCAGAGGTTCCATATATCCCATAGGGCTACATCCATCTCAAAAAGTATAGATTTCCAGCTGGTCTACTATTTCTATAAATTGGTAACACTTAAGTCCCGCCCCCGAGGAGCATGTCAAACCAAATTAGCAAAACCCCGCTCCTTTACATGCCAAAAAGACACAAACTTTCCCAGAAAATTAAGAAAAATAGCAACAATTTTGGTCCAGAGGACATTTTGATGAGGTGGGACATGTTGATCTTGTGGGGGGTGATTGGTATTCAAGGTCATGGGACGTCCAGCTCCACCACATTAAGGGATGGGTTAATGATGATGAGTCCTCACAGCTACTTGGCAGATCTCAAAATTTGAGGAAAAAAAGTGATAGCTCCTTATCCTGCTCAGCAATATATGCACAGACATGTCAGTGTACGGCTGAGGATCTGCTCTCAGCCTCGTCCAGTCTCCCGCTGCAGCTTTGTCCCATTATCATGGCTATTTATAACATAACACAACAATCATGGACGTCCCGCATGACCTCGCAGGGAGATACCGCCCCCGGCCAGCCCCGCCATGTACTGCTCCATCAACATGTTTTGGGATTGAGGAATACTGCTGCAGACGCCTGTGAGACCAAAGCCTGAACCTCACTACTGGTCCTCAGGTGAGTCTGGCTCGGAGGGTCCCCTGTGACTCTTCAAGGGACACTCATCACACTCAAATGTGTGCAAATATTTGCAGTAAGAACCCCCAATATATGGCTTATAACAGCAGCTATGACACTGGAACTACAAGAAGGCGACAGCTCCATCCACTGTGTAATGGCTGTGCTGAGTACTGCAGCTAAGCTCCCACTCCCTTCCCATTAGTGTCCGCACCCTTATACTTCTAGCTTCACTCCATAAATGTATCGGGCTTAGCTTGAGAGGAACTTGGGCCCTAGATTCTTGGGGACGTGGGTCTAAAATCTTATAGGGAGTGTGTCTCCCCTACGGCATGATTCAACATTTGTGTCATTCCCCACCAACCATGGTGTTTAGCGGTTTTTAGTAGCAGCAGGATTGTGAAAAATTGATTTATATATTCAGGATTATATCTTTTACATGTTCATCAGGGAGAGGTGTGCTGACACTGCTGTGCTCGTAACTCTCTGCAATGAACTTTTCCAAAGCCCCTCTCCTTTACATGGAGTGACTGCTGTAGTGCTCAACCAGAAGCCTATTACACAAAGCAGAAGGGTGGGAGTAAGTAGCAGCTAAATGCAGAGAACTAAGAGCACGGCAGTGTGAGGCGTGCCCCCTAGTGCTACAATCCTGAAATACAAATCAATTTTTCACTGTCCTGCTTCTACTAACAACATACACTTACACAATTTGACAGGACTAGTTTATTTTGGTCATGTAAAGTTGCCAGCTAACCACAGTATAGTAGATAACTTGCTGATTGGTCAGGATTAGAGGTGAGCGGTCCCGTTGTTAGGGTTCGGTCACCTGAACTGGACGTAGTGTTGGATTGGCTGTTCCCTGGCTATTGGTGGCCGAACAGCCAACCCAGTAAAAAGTCCAGGTCAGGCGGCCCGATATTCAAATCTGCTTGTATCTAGTCAGGATCCGAGCCCCACCAATTCCTGAGAACTGCGGTCCCATGCATTATACAATACGCTGCTGTCCAGCAATTATCTAGCGCCACTCTTATCTTCAGGCCGTGTCTGGTATTACAGATCACTAAAGTGAATGAGGCTGCTCTGCAGTACCACACACAGATCCTTTGGAAGGCCGTGGTTCTGTTTTTATGAAAGATGGCGGCCATTTTGTTGTAGTCCTGTACAAACATGTCCTTAACTTGGTTCTTCTAAGTTAGTAAATAGAGATGTCAGGTGAGTGTCGTGCAGTGACAAGTGTGAGGGGGTGGATGTGGGGGGCCGTGTCCTCGGCACCAGGTTCAGCAGTCTCAGGGTTTGTATCTGTCTCTGTCTCTGTATTTGCCCCTCGGGCCAGGAAGGAGATGGGGCCAATGATCGAAGAAGAAGCAAATTCACACGTGAGAGCCAAATGTAACACTTTCCAGTTCTCCCTCCAGGACGGCTCTGCCATGTGTCCTCAGGAATCTCTGGCAGCCGAATCCTAAGTTCCTGGAGAAACTTCAGACCTTGAGCAGAAGACAATCCCCTGCAGAGGAGAAGAGGTAAGACCACAGGGAGGGGGCATCATCTACGACACATCATACACACACACAGGCCGTCATCTATATTCCCACCCCGACACCAAGGGTGGAGTCCAAGGAATCTGACAATGTCTTTTGTTAGGAACCGAGCAAACTGCAAACACAAGACGGATCAGGTCAGGAGAACCACAGGGGGGGCTCCCAACCGTAAGTCCCCAAATGTCTCTTTGTGGACCCCTAAGGCCACAGGGATTCCTTTTTACTTTTGCTTTCGTCGTTGTGGGATGTTTTAGACTTTGTTGCTGCTTTGAAAGTTTTTGTTGTTTGGATTTTTTTTTATGTCTCTTAAAGCTACAGTCCTCTAAATCCAGGACTCCAGTACTCCGAGAGGGCAGGGTTCTTATCCGTATCATCGGAAGAATGCAAAGGGTTAAAAAAAAAAAAGAAAAAATAGGGGTTAATGTAACAAACAAAACAAAAATTAACTAAAGTTTTGAAAATGTCATTGATCATGTGCTCACGGGACATTAGGAAGCACCACACCAAGAAGTGCGGGAACGGCCACAAAATTTCCCAGGAATTTCAATCCTGGGAAAAACATGAATTGTTAAAGGGGAACCTGTCAGCAGCTGAGACTATATAGATTGCGGTCAGTGTTAGGTATTGTCCCTGGAGAGATGTATAATCAAAACTATGTGTATGTTATTGGTAGCAGCAGGACTGTGATATATGCATTTATATTCTACGTCTGTAGCATGTGGACATGTCCTCACACTGCTGTGCTCTGTGCTCTCTGTTTTATATATTGTCCTTAGAAAGATGTGTGATCAGACCTTTGTGTATATTATTAGTAGCAGCAGGACTGTGATATATGCATTGATATTCTAGGATTGTAGTCTTTCCAAGTGAACTTGGGGCATTTCCTCACACTGCTGTGCTCTTAACTCACTGCACTAAACTGATACACAGCCCCTCCCCTCTGCTCTGAGTGACTGTTGTACTATACAACCTGCTATTACATTTACTCATCACAGAGGGGATGGACTGTGGATCAACTCACTCCCCAAGTGCATATTTCATAGTACTGCTGTTACTAACAACAGACACACAAAGGTATGATTACAATTTTTCCAGGGACTTAACACTGTAGGCAGCACAGAGCACAACAGTGTGAGGACACACCAGTGCACTTGGGGAATCTACAGTGTTGGAATATAAATCCATACAGTATTTCACAGTCCTGCATCTACTAACATACACACAAAAAGATTACACAACTCTCCAGGGACAATATCTAGCAGTAGTGTGAGTACATACCACCAGTGCCACGATCCTGGAATATAAATCCATATATCACAGTCCTGCAGCTACTAACATACACAAAAAAAATAATTACACATCTCTCCAGGGACAATATCTAACACTGGCTGCAGTGAGCACAGAGCACAGCAGTGTGAGTACATGCCCCAAGTACAATCCTGGAATATAAATCCATATATCACAGTCCTGCTGCTACTAACAACATATAGAAAGGTCTGATTACACATCTCTCCAGGGACAATGCATAACACTGGCTGCAGTCTACATGGTCACACCTGCTGACAGGTTCTCTTTTGTCTGGGTGGTCACTTCAAGGCAAAACTACATAATTGGTCGCTGCATGGGTTGACTTTGGGCACTCGTTGTCCCCTCGGGTTAAATCTGAGTTGTCAGGCCTCCGCTGTCTGTTTAATATTAAAGTTTTCTGCCCCCGCCATATGTAGCAGTAGCCGATCTCTTTGAAGGACGTGTAAGGAATTCTCTTCTGCTTCCGCTGTTTCATCTCGGTGAGCGACGGCCGCGGAGTCTTTGTAGCTGCCTCTAGATCCGCAGCTGTGAGGAGAAGGTCCTACAGATACAACCATGAACCCTCAGGCTATGGCAGTGATCTCCAACTTGTACAAGTCGTCAAACTACAACTCCCAGCATGCCCTGTCAGCTGGAGGCTGAGATCTGTAGGCTACGAAAAATTGTGCTACTTAGAAAACCAGACCTCCTCAGTCTTCTCTGGTCTCCTGGTTTCATGGTGACCTTATCCAAGCATTGATGGTGTTCACCTAGTCCAGTGATGGCGACCAAGCCCCCAAAATACAACCAAAACCCACTTATCTTTTCGCAAATTGCCAACACAGAAAGTTAAGCAGTAAGTTATTGCTCTCTGCTCTGTCACAGCTATCAATCGTATTGATGTCCAGAGGACACCAATACAGTAGATAGAGGAGAAATTCGGATTATCATTGTAACTTCCCTCCAGTGTCCCCTGTCTAGGAAGAATCGCGGGGACTGGAGAAGAAGGTCCCATGATAACCCAGAGCTGTCCACACCTCCCTGGTCTTGAGTGAGTGTCACCTTTGACACCAGCGCCTTAGGTTCTCCACCACTGACCTAGTTTATGACCACATTTTGGGACAGGATACTGGATTTTTTGTTTCGTTGTGACTGTGAATTGCATCAAATGTCAACTGGATTGTGGAATCAGCTCTATTAAATGACCTTCATGACATTCTTTCAAGGTCCTTTAGCCAACCAAATATAGCATCTGATCAGGACAGATGCTTAGTGGAGTGAAGGGCCTTTGATGATGTGATGTTCACTTTGCAGGTCCTGAAGGAACCGTGAGAACTGCATAGAGAAGACTGTATGTAAGTGTTTGGTGTGGAGTCTGTAGTTTTTTGGAGGGTCTGTTTTTAATAGGTCTGGTCTGAGGTCTATTATTTTTAGGGGTCTGGTCTGAGGTCTGGGGTATCTATTTAGGTGTTATGGGATCTGTAATGATTTGGGGTCTGATCTTGTATTGACTATTGTCGAATTTCATGCAATGTCAGCATAGAGTCATCATGCTCTTCCGAGTGGCCACTCCAATATTTGCCATGACCAAAGACCATGCCATCCTCTTGGTGTTTCTGTCCTTGTGGCTTTTCCACCAGGTTCTGCATAACATGAGTGACAATTCATTGAAAACCATAACCATGGGCTGACCTCAGCATCTCCTCCAACCTTCTAGTCCTCTAGAGGTTCACCTGATCTCACCTTCTCATCCTATTTTTCTTTCTGTATAATAGTGCTGCCCAAATTTTCAATGACCATAAGTAAGTTTGGTCTGAAGGTCTCTACAATCATGACAAACATTTCCACTATCTGGCTAGTTCTCCGGCCACACAGTAGACCAATCACTTCCCACATCTGGTGACCACAGGTAATAGATCTTCTGTAGTCAAGGAAATGGGACAAGTCAACAAATATAACCTTCTGTCCTTGGAAACATTTGTTAATCTGTCCTTCCTAATTAGACCATGGCTGATCCTGAACGCCCCAAGTCATCTGGAGGACTCCTCTTCCATCTGTTACTGAAGCTGGGGGATTACTTCCACAAGTCTCAGGCTAGTTACCAGGGTTGGCCTAGGAGATGTTTGGAGACACATTTATAGGTGCTGATGCCTTCATACTTGGAATTCCACCAAGACCTTTCTTATGGAGATCCCCATGTCCCCAAGTGCATTGTCTAGGTCAGTCAACAAAGCTGCATCTTCCGTTCACAGTTTGCTGACGGCTGAAGTTTCTGCAAAAGCTCCGGAGTCCAAGATCACAGGTCACTGGTGTAGACCATTTGTATGTTCTCAAATGCCAAGATCCATCACCTTTGACCAGTTTCCCTCTTGGCCACTGAGACTAATACATACAATAAGTGCGATCCAGAAGAGGTGTAAGAGCAATTATCAACCATCAGCGCTTCTGTGCTTCCTAATTCTCACAAATGTTCTGTCCTCTGTCTCTAGCAGCTGTTCCCTTAAGGGGCTGAATTGTGTTGGAACAACAGATGAAGTCATGCTGGGAGGATGGGGGACCAAAAAATGTATAAGAGATTCAAAAACATTTTCTTAAAGATGCTTGATGCACACAGCCGAGGAGCCAGTGCTGCTGAAGCTTCCCCGGCAGGCAATGCTACATTGGACAACCTAATACTTAAAGGGGTTGGTCCACGAAAGATACATCCCCTATTAATAAGACCGGGGATAAATGTCTTGGCTGGGGGTTATCTATTCCCATTAAACATTTCCTTTAAAATGTTTTTCTTAAGGACATTTTTGTAGGATAACATTGATTGTTTTTTAATTGCGGTAGTTGTGAAATCTTGGCACCACTTGACGTGTCTCGAGGCCATGTCTTGGATCATAAATATTCTGGTGTTTGGATTGATTGTCTTCTTATGTCTAGAAACGGTGCCAGAAAACTTATCTTGGTCTGGAGGACTTAGCAGAACCACTATGGGCACCATACATGTTACTCTGCCCCTACATTGATGACCATCACTCACAACCTATAATGTCCTCTAGTGGAGACGACCACCATTCGTTGGGACACTTAAGTTATGAGTCCATGTATTCAGCCGGTACAAAGTTTATTTTGATGCTGTAATCCTTTCTCTACGTCCCCAGGCCAAGGCTTAGCAGCTCATTGACAATTGTCCCCTGGCACCTGGATAACAGGACTTGTACCTACAGGCCCAACAAGTTGGGTACTAAAAACAGCAATCAGTGGAACAAGTAAGCCAGAAAATTGATTTGATATGTGAAACTATTTTTTTTGAAGGACCTTTGTGACCAGTGGCGTAACTAGGAGAAGCAGGGCCCCATAGCAGGCTTCTGCATGGGACCCAGGGGCGTTGCTAGGGAGGAAAAAGATCCGGGGCACGGGCCCCAATGCATGTGTATCAGACTTTAGTAATGCCCCCCCTGTACATAACCCCCTCACATGTGCTTGTGCCAATAACAACCTGACAGTGTATACAGCTACAGAAACCACAGAAGAAATCCCTACTTTTTCCCTCCAGTGACTGCAGGTGACGCATCCTCAATCTTCTCCATTAGACATCACCACATCTTATGTTCCCCATTGTCCCTACATCTTGGACAGTGTTATCCTGCTGCTGCCCCCAACAATCCCCCCCAAATACTGTGAGGTTTGCATCACACTGGTCTCACTAGAAACGCAAATGAGATAAAACTGAGGCCTATTCTAGTGCCACGTGTGAACACGCCCCAAGAAATGTCCCCCACACAGCCCCCCAGTAACGTGCTACACACAGCTACCCCCAGTAATGTGCCCCCACACAGCTACCCTCAGTAATGTGCCCCCACACAGCTACCCTCAGTAGGTAATGTGCCCCCACACAGCTACCCTCAGTAATGTGCCCCCACACAGCTACCCTCAGTAATGTGCCCCCACACAGCTACCCTCAGTAGGTAATGTGCCCCCACACAGCTACCCTCAGTAGGTAATGTGCCCCCACACAGCTACCCTCAGTAGGTAATGTGCCCCCACACAGCTACTCCCAGTAGGTAATGTGCCCCCACACAGCTACTCCCAGTAGGTAATGTGCCCCCACACAGCTACTCCCAGTAGGTAATGTGCCCCCACACAGCCCCCCCAGTAGGTAATGTCCCCCACACAGCCCCCCTCCCAGTAAGTAATGTGCCCACACACAGCTACCCTCAGTAGGTAATGTGCCCCCACACAGCTACCCTCAGTAGGTAATGTGCCCCCACACAGCTACCCTCAGTAGGTAATGTGCCCCCACACAGCTACCCTCAGTAGGTAATGTGCCCCCACACAGCTACTCCCAGTAGGTAAACATTTGTCAAAGGGAAAGAGAGACAAAATGGCGATCCCCCTAAGCCACACCCCCAATCACTCCCTGGCCACGCCCAAAATTTTAGCCATATTATAATAATAAAAATCATCTCAATAAAAAAAAAAATTATTATCCTCAATGGGATTTGAACCTAGAACCTACAGTGTCCATGTACAATAATGACATAGTGCCCCAACCCACTGAGCTATAGCCTCGGTGCTTATTTAAAGGGCACCTACCACCACAGATCGGGTGGTAGGTGAATCAATGGGACGTGAGGATAGCCCTTTTAAGGGCTAATCCTCACGTCCCCGCACTTTTTTTTAAACTTTTATTACCCTAATATGTTAATTTTGTTATGCGGCTACTTGGGCGTGGAGTAGCCGCATCTGAGGTTACACGAGGCGGCTACTCCGCGGTCACTGCTCCGAAGCCGGGGCTGCACAGGCGCGGGCCTGCTGTTCTGCGCATGCGCAGACGGCAGGATCGGCGGACGAGGGCGCGCAGCTACGAGCAGCTGCGCGCCGAACATGGTGAGTAGGAGGGGTAAAGTGGCTACCGGGGCGTGGAGTAGCCGCCTCGTGTAATCTCAGATGCGG
Source organism: Engystomops pustulosus (assembly GCF_040894005.1). Taxonomy (NCBI): domain Eukaryota; kingdom Metazoa; phylum Chordata; class Amphibia; order Anura; family Leptodactylidae; genus Engystomops; species Engystomops pustulosus. The sequence goes on from NC_092418.1 coordinate 17,439,544, forward strand.
CTACTCCACGCCCAAGTAGCCGCATAACAAAATTAACATATTAGGGTAATAAAAGTTTACAAAAAAGTGCGGGGACGTGAGGATTAGCCCTTAAAAGGGCTATCCTCACGTCCCATTGATTCACCTACCACCCGATCTACCTTTATAGGTAGATTTGTGGTGGTAGGTTTCCTTTACGTGTAGAATTTTGGTAACTAAGAACTATGACTACTGTTACACTGTGACACAGATTTAATGCCTTGGTATATAGGGAGGGATCTTCTCAGAGATTATTGTAATTATTGAGACTATTATTATTATTATGGAGATTATTATTATTATTATTATTTAGTTGATTATTATTTTTTACTATTATTAATAATCGTCTCCATAATAATAAAAATAATAAAATTTATAATAATAATAATAATAGTCTCAATAATTACAATAATAATCTCTGAGAAGATCCCTCTCTATATATCAGGGCAGTAAGTCTGTGTCACAGTGTAAATGGCAGATAACACTTCTTAGTTACCAGAAATCCTCAGCTCTGTATCGCTGGGCTTATAGCTCCGTTAGTTAAGCTCCTGTCTACAGTGCAGAGGGTCCCAGGTTCGAATCTCAGCCTGGCCAAAACTTTATGTAATTTAATTAAATAAAGAGCTTGTGTCTGGGGAAGCCCTGGAGACCATATATGGGCAGATGCTGATCTGAAGCTGATGACGTGGTCCCTGCTCTCCGCTAAGCTGACACTTCTCTGATAAGGATTCCCTGCCCGATGTCTGCTCTGGGGAACCCTAGGAGATGCAGTGACCATATATGGACAGATGCTGATCTGACCTGATGACGTGGTCCCTGCTCTCCGCTAAGCCCGACACTTCTCTGATAAGGATTCCCTGCCCGATGTCTGCTCTGGGGAACCCTAGGAGATGCAGTGACCATATATGGACAGATGCTGATCTGACCTGATGATGTGGTCCCTGCTCTCCGCTAAGCCCGACACTTCTCTGAAAAGGATTCCCTGCCTGATGTCTGCTCTGGGGAAGCCTAGGAGATGCAGTGACCATATATGGACAGATGGTGATATGAAGCTGATGACGTGGTCCCTGCTCTCCGCTAGCCGACACTTCTCTGAAAAGGATTCCCTGCCCGATGTCTGCTCTGGGGAAGCCTAGGAGATGCAGTGACCATATATGGACAGATGCTGATCTGACCTGATGACGTGGTCCCTGCTCTCTCAGCTAAGCCGACACTTCTCTGAAAAGGATTCCCTGCCCGATGTCTGCTCTGGGGAACCCTAGGAGATGCAGAGACCATATATGGACAGATCTGATCTGAAGCTGATGACGTGGTCCCTGCTCTCTCCGCTAAGCCCGACACTTCTCTGAAAAGGATTCCCTGCCCGATGTCTGTAGAAGCCATTCTATACTGTGAGTTCAGACTTTCAAAGTATTTACTATGCGGACACAGCAATGTCTCCCACAATGTCTCCCAGTAAGCAATGTCTCCCACACAGGACCCACAGTAAGTAATGTCCCCCACACTGCCCCCCCCCCCCCCCCAGTAAGTAATGTCCCCCACACTGCCCCCCCCCAGTAAGTAATGTCCCCCACACAGCCCCCCCAGTAAGTAGTGTTTCTCACACAGCCCCCCCCAGTAAGTAATGTCTCTCACACAGCCCCACTTACCTCAATGATGCAGGTCTATGTGTTCACTGTGTGTTTCCCCGGCAGGTCATGTGACCCTCCATGACATCATCACAGGTCCTTCAGAGTATTATTCCTCCAGAGGCTGCAGCCCCTGCTGGGGAAAACAGTGACTGCACTCCTTCTCATCACCATCTGTGGAGATCGTGATGAGAGAGAGGAGGATGCACAGGGGAGAGCCGGGGCTCCAGCCAAAAGATCCGGGGCACAAGCCCCGGATCTTTTGACCTAGCGACGCCCCTGATGGGACCCCACTTCTCACTTAATAAAAATATACATATTAATTTACTCACACATACATATAGAGCATATATACATCCCATATACCGGTATGTGATATATATGTTATGCTGTACTGTGTGCAGCATAATATGTATATAATGGTGCACATCCTCCACTCTTTAGTATGTCAGGTAGTATGACGGCTACTATGGCTGCTACCACTGTAGTTACGCCAGTGTTTGTGACATCACCTGTAAATGCTTTTTTGAAGGACCTTTGTGACATCACCTGTAAATGCTTTTTGAAGCTCCGGAGTCCAAGATCACAGGTCACTGGTGTAGACCATTTGTATGTTCTCAAATGCCAAGTTCCATCACCTTTGACCAGTTTCCCTCTTGGCCACTGAGACTAATACATACAATAAGTGCGATCCAGAAGAGGTGTAAGAGCAATTATCAACCATCAGCGCTTCTGTGCTTCCTAATTCTCACAAATGTTCTGTCCTCTGTCTCTAGCAGCTGCTCCCTTAAGGGGCTGAATTGTGTTGGAACAACAGATGAAGTCATGCTGGGAGGATGGGGGACCAAAAAATTTATAAGAGATTCAAAAACATTTTCTTAAAGATGCTTGATGCACACAGCCGAGGAGCCAGTGCTGCTGAAGCTTCCCCGGCAGGCAATGCTACATTGGACAACCTAATACTTAAAGGGGTTGGTCCACGAAAGATACATCCCCTATTAATAAGACCGGGGATAAATGTCTTGGCTGGGGGTTATCTATTCCCATTAAACATTTCCTTTAAAATGTTTTTCTTAAGGACATTTTTGTAGGATAACATTGATTGTTTTTTAATTGCGGTAGTTGTGAAATCTTGGCACCACTTGACGTGTCTCGAGGCCATGTCTTGGATCATAAATATTCTGGTGTTTGGATTGATTGTCTTCTTATGTCTTCTTCCTAAGACTATAGAAAAGGAGCCAGAGAACTTATCTTGGTCTGGGCACCATACATGTTACTTTGCCCCTAAATTGATGACCGGACCATCACTCACAACCTATAATGTCCTCTAGTGGAGACGACCACCATTCGTTGGGACACTTAAGTTATGAGTCCATGTATTCAGCCGGTACAAAGTTTATTTTGATGCTGTAATCCTTTCTCTACGTCCCCAGGCCAAGGCTTAGCAGCTCATTGACAATTGTCCCCTGGCACCTGGATAACAGGACTTGTACCTACAGGCCCAACAAGTTGGGTACTAAAAACAGCAATCAGTGGAACAAGTAAGCCAGAAAATTGATTTGATATGTGAAACTATTTTTTTTGAAGGACCTTTGTGAGCAGTGGCGTAACTAGGAGAAGCAGGGCCCCATAGCAGGCTTCTGCATGGGACCCAGGGGCGTTGCTAGGGAGGAAAAAGATCCGGGGCACGGGCCCCAATGCATGTGTATCAGACTTTTAGTAATGCCCCCCCTGTACATAACCCCCTCACATGTGCTTGTGCCAATAACAACCTGACAGTGTATACAGCTACAGAAACCACAGAAGAAATCCCTACTTTTTCCCTCCAGTGACTGCAGGTGACGCATCCTCAATCTTCTCCATTAGACATCACCACACCTTATGTTCCCCATTGTCCCTACATCTTGGACAGTGTTATCCTGCTGCTGCCCCCAACAATCCCCCCCAAATACTGTGAGGTTTGCATCACACTGGTCTCACTAGAAACGCAAATGAGATCAAACTGAGGCCTATTCTAGTGCCACGTGTGAACACGCCCCAAGAAATGTCCCCCACAAAGCCCCCCAGTAACGTGCCCCACACAGATAACCCCAGTAACGTGCTACACACAGCCCCCCAGTAACGTTCCCCACACAGATAACCCCAGTAACGTGCTACACACAGCCCCCCAGTAACGGTCCCCAACAGCCACAAAGCAATGACCCCCATACATCTACCACCAGTAATGTCCGCCATACAATCACCCCCAAAATGTCCCCCACAGCTACCCCCAGTAATGTGCCCCCACACAGCTACCCTCAGTAGGTAATGTGCCCCCACACAGCTACCATCAGTAGGTAATGTGCCCCCACACAGCTACCCTCAGTAGGTAATGTGCCCCCACACAGCTACCCTCAGTAGGTAATGTGCCCCCACACAGCTACCCTCAGTAGGTAATGTGCCCCCACACAGCTACCCTCAGTAGGTAATGTGCCCCCACACAGCTACCCTCAGTAGGTAATGTGCCCCCACACAGCTACCCTCAGTAGGTAATGTGCCCCCACACAGCTACCCTCAGTAGGTAATGTGCCCCCACACAGCTACCCTCAGTAGGTAATGTGCCCCCACACAGCTACCCTCAGTAGGTAATGTGCCCCCACACAGCTACCCTCAGTAGGTAATGTGCCCCCACACAGCTACCCTCAGTAGGTAATGTGCCCCCACACAGCTACTCCCAGTAGGTAATGTGCCCCCACACAGCTACTCCCAGTAGGTAATGTGCCCCCACACAGCCCCCCCAGTAGGTAATGTCCCCCACACAGCCCCCCTCCCAGTAAGTAATGTGCCCACACACAGCTACCCTCAGTAGGTAATGTGCCCCCACACAGCTACCCTCAGTAGGTAATGTGCCCCCACACAGCTACCCTCAGTAGGTAATGTGCCCCCACACAGCTACTCCCAGTAGGTAATGTGCCCCCACACAGCCCCCCCAGTAGGTAATGTCCCCCACACAGCCCCCCTCCCAGTAAGTAATGTGCCCACACACAGCCGCCCCCCCCCCCCAGTAAGTAATGTCTCCCACACAGGACCCACAGTAGGTAATGTCCCCCCCACACATACCTCCCAACATTTGTCAAAGGGAAAGAGAGACAAAATGGCGATCCCCCTAAGCCACACCCCCAATCACTCCCTGACCACGCCCAAAATTTTAGCCATATTATAATAATAAAAATCATCTCAATAAAAAAAAAAATTATTATCCTCAATGGGATTTGAACCTAGAACCTACAGTGTCCATGTACAATAATGACATAGTGCCCCAACCCACTGAGCTATAGCCTCTGTGCTTATTTAAAGGGCACCTACCACCACAAATCTACCTATAAAGGTAGATCGGGTGGTAGGTGAATCAATTGGACGTGAGGGTAGCCCTTTTAAGGGCTAATCCTCACGTCCCCGCACTTTTTTGTAAACTTTTATTACCCTAATATGTTAATTTTGTTATGCGGCTACTTGGGCGTGGAGTAGCCGCATCTGAGGTTACACGAGGCGGCTACTCCGCGGTCACCGCTCCGAAGCCGGGGCTGCACAGGCGCGGGCCTGCTGTTCTGCGCATGCGCAGACGGCAGGATCGGCGGACGAGGGCGCGCAGCTACGAGCAGCTGCGCGCCGAACATGGTGAGTAGGAGGGGTAAAGTGGCTACCGGGGCGTGGAGTAGCCGCCTCGTGTAATCTCAGATGCGGCTACTCCACGCCCAAGTAGCCGCATAACAAAATTAACATATTAGGGTAATAAAAGTTTACAAAAAAGTGCGGGGACGTGAGGATTAGCCCTTAAAAGGGCTATCCTCACGTCCCATTGATTCACCTACCACCCGATCTACCTTTATAGGTAGATTTGTGGTGGTAGGTTTCCTTTACGTGTAGAATTTTGGTAACTAAGAACTATGACTACTGTTACACTGTGACACAGATTTAATGCCTTGGTATATAGGGAGGGATCTTCTCAGAGATTATTGTAATTATTGAGACTATTATTATTATTATGGAGATTATTATTATTATTATTATTTAGTTGATTATTATTTTTTACTATTATTAATAATCGTCTCCATAATAATAAAAATAATAAAATTTATAATAATAATAATAATAGTCTCAATAATTACAATAATAACCTCTGAGAAGATCCCTCTCTATATATCAGTGCATTAGTCTGTGTCACAGTGTAAATGGCAGATAACACTTCTTAGTTACCAGAAATCCTCAGCTCTGTATCGCTGGGCTTATAGCTCCGTTAGTTAAGCTCCTGTCTACAGTGCAGAGGGTCCCAGGTTCGAATCTCAGCCTGGCCAAAACTTTATGTAATTTAATTAAATAAAGAGCTTGTGTCTGGGGAAGCCCTGGAGACCATATATGGGCAGATGCTGATCTGAAGCTGATGACGTGGTCCCTGCTCTCCGCTAAGCCGACACTTCTCTGATAAGGATTCCCTGCCCGATGTCTGCTCTGGGGAACCCTAGGAGATGCAGTGACCATATATGGACAGATGCTGATCTGACCTGATGACGTGGTCCCTGCTCTCCGCTAAGCCCGACACTTCTCTGAAAAGGATTCCCTGCCCGATGTCTGCTCTGGGGAACCCTAGGAGATGCAGTGACCATATATGGACAGATGCTGATCTGAAGCTGATGACGTGGTCCCTGCTCTCCGCTAAGCCCGACACTTCTCTGATAAGGATTCCCTGCCCGATGTCTGCTCTGGGGAACCCTAGGAGATGCAGTGACCATATATGGACAGATGCTGATCTGACCTGATGATGTGGTCCCTGCTCTCCGCTAAGTCCGACACTTCTCTGAAAAGGATTCCCTGCCCGATGTCTGCTCTGGGGAACCCTAGGAGATGCAGAGACCATATATGGACAGATGCTGATCTGAAGCTGATGACGTGGTCCCTGCTCTCCGCTAAGCCGACACTTCTCTGAAAAGGATTCCCTGCCCGATGTCTGCTCTGGGGAAGCCTAGGAGATGCAGTGACCATATATGGACAGATCTGATCTGAAGCTGATGACGTGGTCCCTGCTCTCTCCGCTAAGCCCGACACTTCTCTGAAAAGGATTCCCTGCCCGATGTCTGTAGAAGCCATTCTATACTGTGAGTTCAGACTCTCAAAGTATTTACTATGCGGACACAGCAATGTCTCCCACAATGTCTCCCAGTAAGCAATGTCTCCCACACAGGACCCACAGTAAGTAATGTCCCCCACACTGCCCCCCCCCCCCCCAGTAAGTAATGTCCCCCACACTGCCCCCCCCCCCAGTAAGTAATGTCCCTCACACAGCCCCCCCAGTAAGTAGTGTTTCTCACACAGCCCCCCCCAGTAAGTAATGTCTCTCACACAGCCCCACTTACCTCAATGATGCAGGTCTATGTGTTCACTGTGTGTTTCCCCGGCAGGTCATGTGACCCTCCATGACATCATCACAGGTCCTTCAGAGTATTATTCCTCCAGAGGCTGCAGCCCCTGCTGGGGAAAACAGTGACTGCACTCCTTCTCATCACCATCTGTGGAGATCGTGATGAGAGAGAGGAGGATGCACAGGGGAGAGCCGGGGCTCCAGCCAAAAGATCCGGGGCACAAGCCCCGGATCTTTTGACCTAGCGACGCCCCTGATGGGACCCCACTTCTCACTTAATAAAAATATACATATTAATTTACTCACACATACATATAGAGCATATATACATCCCATATACCGGTATGTGATATATATGTTATGCTGTACTGTGTGCAGCATAATATGTATATAATGGTGCACATCCTCCACTCTTTAGTATGTCAGGTAGTATGACGGCTACTATGGCTGCTACCACTGTAGTTACGCCAGTGTTTGTGACATCACCTGTAAATGCTTTTTTGAAGGACCTTTGTGACATCACCTGTAAATGCTTTTTTGAAGGACCTTTGTGACATCACCTGTAAATGCTTTTTGAAGCTCCGGAGTCCAAGATCACAGGTCACTGGTGTAGACCATTTGTATGTTCTCAAATGCCAAGTTCCATCACCTTTGACCAGTTTCCCTCTTGGCCACTGAGACTAATACATACAATAAGTGCGATCCAGAAGAGGTGTAAGAGCAATTATCAACCATCAGCGCTTCTGTGCTTCCTAATTCTCACAAATGTTCTGTCCTCTGTCTCTAGCAGCTGTTCCCTTAAGGGGCTGAATTGTGTCGGAACAACAGATGAAGTCATGCTGGGAGGATGGGGGACCAAAAAATGTATAAGAAATTCAAAAACATTTTCTTAAAGATGCTTGATGCTTTTTTGAAGGACCTTTGTGACATCACCTGTAAATGCTTTTTTGAAGGACCTTTGTGACATCACCTGTAAATGTTTTTTTGAAGGACCTTTGTGACATCACCTGTAAATGCTTTTTGAAGGGCCTTTGTGACATCTCCTGTGAATGCTTTTTTGAAGGACTTTGTGACATCACCTGTAAATGTTTTTTTGAAGGACCTTTGTGACATCACCTGTAAATGCTTTTTGAAGGACCTTTGTGACATCACCTGTAAATGTTTTTTTGAAGGACCTTTGTGACATCACCTGTAAATGCTTTTTGAAGGACCTTTGTGACATCACCTGTAAATGCTTTTTGAAGGACCTTTGTGACATCTCCTGTAAATGTTTTTTTAAGGGCCTTTGTGACATCTTCTGTGGATGCTTTTTTTGAAGGACCTTTGTGACATCACCTGTAAATGCTATTTTGAAGGACCTTTGTGACATCACCTGTAAATGCTTTTTGAAGGACCTTTGTGACATCACCTGTAAATGCTTTTTGAAGGACCTTTGTGACATCTCCTGTAAATGTTTTTTTTAAGGGCCTTTGTGACATCTTCTGTGGATGCTTTTTTTGAAGGACCTTTGTGACATCACCTGTAAATGCTATTTTGAAGGACCTCTGTGACATTACCTGTAAAAGCTTTTTGTGAAGGACCTTTGTGACATCACCAGTAAAAGCTTTTTTTGAAGGACCTTTGTGACATCACCAGTAAAAGCTTTTTTTGAAGGACCTTTGTGACATCACCTGTAAAAGCTTTTTTTGAAGGACCTCTGTGACATCACCTGTAAAAGCTTTGAGTCAAGGACCTCTGATGATGTCATCATTTGTCAGAAGGTCTTGAAACCCCTGTAGGAGAGCCACAAAGGAGAAAAATATGACTGTTTGTTCTGGGGTCTGTAAAGTTTTAGAGGGTCTGTTCTTAGGTGTTCTGGTGGTGATCTGTAATTGTTTAAGAGATCTGTATTTAGAGGGTTTGGGGTCTGAAATTGTTTTGGGGGTCTAATGAGGGGTCTATAAATGTATAGGGGGTCTGTATTTAGTCGGTATGGTCTGGGGTCTGCAATTATTTAGAAGGACTGATGATGGGTCTTCACTTAGGAGTTCTGTGTCCATGAAGGCAACGTCTACACTCTGTAATTATTTAGGGAGTCTCATGAGGGCCTGTAATTCTTTAGGAATCCATGTTTACGGGGGCATAGTCTTGGGTCTGCAATCGTTAAGTTGTTCTGTGTTTGGAGGGTCTGGGGTCTGAAATAGTTTAGTGCGTCTAATCAAGTTTAGGAGGTCTGGGGGGGGATACGGTCTGGGGTCTGGACTCTGTATGTGCGAGAGGATGACATATATAACTCTAACTTTTAGTGGTTCATTGGACAGAAGCAGACCAAGGAGGAATTTCGGTAAAAAGTTGTACTTGGATCATGTGAGGACTTCACCTCCGTCCTGGATGCGCTGAGTTCATGACTACAAAACTAATCTGGACAAAAATGTGAAGTCGTTGACCTTGGGTTCAGAAAACAACTCCTCTGTAATTAGTTGTCTGTAAGAAGTGACATTTCATCATCTCAGCAGCCGGTGAAGATCCAAACCTCTCCAAACACATCTACTTTTTTACTTAAAGGGATTCTTTACTTTGAAGGTTCCTGATAATATATTTATCATAAGGTCACTGCTGGTGGGACCTCTAGTGATTGACATATAATTGATGTTTGATGCAGCGCCCCTACAGGTTATATGCAACAATGACATGTCTAGTCCTCCAGGGTCTTGTATTCCTATATTAGGTCCAAAATTCTGACTTCTATACAGTGATCGGAGAGCTGGTGCCTATACAGAGTTTCTAAAGGGTTTGGCCAGACACCAATTTTGTCAGAACAGCGATCACAGGTCCCGCTGACATCACAGAATCAAGAGGTCAGTAAGGCGAGTATGACTTCTCCATGATTTTATAGCAATATTAAGAAGTTTATTAATAAAATGTTGATGAATGGACAACCCCTTTAAGTTATTCAGTGCTGGGGACCACCTCTAGAGGGAGCCAAATATTTATGGTAAATTATAATACACAATACATACAGACCAACTTTACAGATGTCTTAGTCTTCTCTAAGTGGGAATAGGACCGCCCCCTGTGGGAGGGTTTCACAAGCCCCTCCTCCTCTTTTTCTAGGATATGCCTTTTGAGACTGCCCCTCAAAACTAGAGACCATCCCGGAAAGTTGAACAACAGTTTCACAGTAGGACAATAGGATGAAAGTAAATTTCTGGACTCCTGATAATTTTTTTGGCAAATTTTTAGAGCAGTGAATATGAATCCATAATATTTGGAACCTGGAGGCGATGAGGAAGTTGTGGACCAGTTTCAGTCTTCGAAACTTTGCAGAAAGTTCTGCAGTGTACTTTGTGCCTTGAGTTACCGCCCCTTTAAGTAACTTTAGCATTTTACTGCTGCCCTCCAGTAATTTGGAGCCGCATCAAACCTTCTTCTGTCTATGAACATGAAGAAGAAATTCTGCAAATGGAAGATGGGAACAGCGGGGAGAAGGAACAACCTGTTTACCCCCCTTCCCCCTCCTTTGTCTTATTCACATGCAGCCGGCGTGCGCGCAGCAAGCGGAAACCGCACTCCAAAGGTTATTCTCCATAAAATTCCTTCTTTCTTGGAGGAAACTCAAACTTTTCTTGAGATATCTTTGAACAGGAGAAACTTGCCGAAATAGCGAGGATTAGCTCCTGGACAGCGATGGCGCTGTCGCCTTAAAGGGCCCCGCTAGGAGTGGATGAGGTCTCGGCTGCTTTCAAAGACCTCAATCTGAAGCAGATGAGATCTAAAGGAAATTGTCCTCCAGCTAAACGGCTTGGAAGATGTTTGAACTCCCACAGACCGGTCTTCTTAGCCAGCGCACAGCTGCCCCCGGGGCAAATCACGGCTAAGGTAGAACGTAGTATGAAAGGATATTGTAAACCGAGGTAGGTGGGGGTGTAAAATATTTATCTCCTGGATGTTGGGGCGGGTTTTGTCTAGGAATGGATGGAGGACATCAGAAAGAAAAGCACATGTTGGCTGTGCTACAACGACACGATGGAGATGAAGGAAGCTGTAGAAAACGGGCTTAAAGGGGAACTTTTTGACCTCCTCCTCCAAGTTCCGTTGCTTTTTTCTGAACCTTCAGACTGGACCACCCAGATGTCTATGAAACAAGTTCTCTCCTGGGAGCCTATAGAGCATAGTCAACCTTATCCTGGCTCTTAGGGGGCGGTACTTAACATGAGCAGCTAAAGAATGAACCAATGAAACAATTTCTGTCAGGCACCGCCCCTGAGCAGCTGCACTGATTCTCAGAAAGGCTTTCCGTTCCTCAAAAGTCTAAAGGGTGAAGAAGTAGAAGAAGTATGTACACAACAGTAAGTTCTGCATGGCTTGTTCAGATATTTGAGAATTTCTAGTGATTGGACATTGTTCAAAGGGATTCTGGAGATTTACAAATCCTCTTCTTTCTTATATGTTATAAATAGGTGAGGTCCAACTTCATTAACTCACTTGTTGCTGCTATTTCAAAAGGTGGTTTTTAATGGACTTCCCCTTTAAATCTTGATCTCTGTTCTAAGAAAACTGTAATAGTTTTTTCTTTCTGTAACCATCAAGGGTGTTTTTGTGAACGGAATGGGGAGGTACAATGTGGCCATCAGGCCTCTAGAGGTGCCATATGACTGCTCCGTACAAATGAGAGTTCCCCTTTAAGTGTTAAGTATAACATTTCAAGTGTTTTTGGTTTAAATTCCAGATCATTTTTTTTTTAACATTGCAAAACAAAAATGTACTGAAGTTACAATTTTAAAAATGTTCTGCAACATCTGGATTGTGTGATCCGAAAAAAGAAACATGACTTGTACATTTGAGCCGGAAGTATGTGTCCCTGTAATACAGTCACATCTGCAAAACATATTTGTACAGGAATTTTTTCAGGGTTATAAGTCCCTTTCCCACCATTCCATCCGTATACAGCTCTGTATATGCTTCTTATTGCCCCAGGTAAGAGATGTATACAGATCAGCCCCCTAGTGGTGGCAGGGAGAAGTAGGGATTTTTATTATGACCTCATTTCTTTATTGCAGGAAGGAGCTGTGATGTATTTCCCTGTGCTGTTCGTCTTGACGTGTCTGGTGTCGGCTGATGCTGCTGCGCCAAGAACGTACCTACTGCAAGAAGTTGGAAACCCATCATGTGTCCGTTGTTGTGGCCCCTCGGAGGAGCCTGCAGAGCCCCCCAAGAAAAGCAAAGTGAAGGAATATGCTGTATATCCAATGCCAAGAGTCCAGCCTCGTATAGAAATGTCCATTCTTAAGGGTAAGACTACATTCATTTTACAGCATAGCTACAACATGGGGGCAGAAATTCCAGGTCACGTCAATTATCCTTAAAGGGCATCTACCACCAGGATGAAGGATTGTAAACCAAGAACACTGACATACTGGTATGTTCCCCCTCTAGCAGAATCCACTTTTAGTTTAGCTTCTTATTCCCTTGTTTTTACAAAAAGAGGCTTGAAATATTATGCAAATGATGGGGTATGAGGGGCTCCTGCTTCTATGGAGCCCAAGCAGGCTCATTTGCATAATTTTTAAATCCCTTTTTTTGTAAAAACAATTGCATACTGAGCTAATGTAAGAGCGGATCTTGGCAGAGAGGGCACAGACCAGTATGTCAGTGTGCTTGGTTTACAATCCTTCATCCTGGTGGTAGATTTCCTTTAAATGCAGTCAGTGTTAGGTATCAAACTTTTGTGTAATTAGTTAGTAGCAGCAGGACTGTTAAATATGGATTTATATTCCAGGATTGTACTGGGGTCATGTCCTCACACAGCTTTGCTCTGTACATTAGATATAGGCAGGTGTCCAGAAGGAACCCATCTCCTGTGATGTTCCTCAGAACTTATCTCAATGAATTGTCCTAGAGGAGAGTCTTTAAAATGAATTCCTGTAGCTCCATGATCTCTCCTGGTCCAAAAAAGTTCATGTTATAAGTATAGTAGATGACCATGAGTGGGACAGGCCAAGTTTGGTGGGAACAGTTGACCATCCAATGTGCAATAGGCCAACATTCATTGGATATATGTCAAGGGCGAGCAACCAGTTGATAATACAATTTGACACCTCCTGACAATCTTCTTCCTTCTCTTTGAGGGTCCGTTGGCCGAGTTATTATGCGTTATGTCTTGGAAGCCCCCCCCAAACAAAAAAATAATGCATTCACTTCCCTATTCTAGGAGAAAAGGGGGAAATTGGTGGAAAAGGACCACCAGGAATCTCAGGCAAAGAAGGTCAACGAGGACACCAAGGCCAACCAGGGATGAAGGGTCAAAAGGGTCAAACAGGTCCACCCGGGAATTCTTGCAAGATCCAGTATGCAGCCTTCTCGGTGGCTCGTCGTAAGTCCTTACACAGCACCGAATATTTCCAGACCGTTGTGTTCGACACGGCCTTCGTGAACCTCTACGAACACTTCAACATGTTCTCAGGAACCTTTGTCTGCTACGTCCCTGGCATCTACTACTTCAACCTCAATGTACATACCTGGAACCTAAAGGAGACCTATCTGCACATCATGAAGAACAACGAAGAGACGGCCATCTTGTACGCACAACCCAGTGACCGCAGCATCATGCAGAGCCAGAGCCTCATGCTCCAGCTGAGGGACAAGGACGAGGTCTGGGTGCGCATGTTCAAAAGAGAACGAGAGAACGCCCTGTACAATGATGACACCGACGTCTACATCATCTTCAATGGCTACCTGGTCAAGGCAATGGACGACTGAGTGTCCACATAGAAGGGGAATTGTCCAGCTTCAGTAGTATTATCCACAGTATAAGTGTGTGACAGATGTAAATAATAAATATTATTTTATCCAGATTATTCAGATTTTAGAGATTTATCATTTACTACATAGTAGGTAACAATACACAAAGCTACAAACGATAGGGGGCAGTATTATAGTAGTTATATTCCTGTACATAGGGGGCAGTATTATAGTAGTTATATTCCTGTACATAGGGGGCAGTATTATAGTAGTTATATTCCTGTACATAGGGGGCAGTATTATAGTAGTTATATTCTTGTACATAGGGGGCAGTATTATAGTAGTTATATTCCTGTACATAGGGGCAGTATTATAGTAGTTATATTCTTGTACATAGGGGGCAGTATTATAGTAGTTATATTCTTGTACATAGGGGGCAGTATTATAGTAGTTATATTCCTGTACATAGGGGGCAGTATTATAGTAGTTATATTCCTGTACATAGGGGGCAGTATTATAGTAGTTATATTCCTGTACATAGGGGGCAGTATTATAGTAGTTATATTCCTGTACATAGGGGGCAGTATTATAGTAGTTATATTCCTGTACATAGGGGGCAGTATTATAGTAGTTATATTCCTGTACATAGGGGGCAGTATTATAGTAGTTATATTCTTGTACACAGGGGGCAGTATTATAGTAGTTATATTCTTGTACATAGGGGGCAGTATTATAGTAGTTATATTCCTGTACAAAGGGGGCAGTATTATAGTAGTTATATTCCTGTACATAGGGGCAGTATTATAGTAGTTATATTCTTGTACATAGGAGGCAGTATTATAGTAGTTATATTCCTGTACATAGGGGCAGTATTATAGTAGTTATATTCTTGTACATAGGAGGCAGTATTATAGTAGTTATATTCCTGTACATAGGGGCAGTATTATAATAGTTATATCCTTGTACATAGGGGGCAGTATTATAGTAGTTATATCCTTGTACATAGGGGGCAGTATTATAGTAGTTATATTCTTGTACATAGGGGGCAGTATTATAGTAGTTATATTCTTGTACATAGGGGGCAGTATTATAGTAGTTATATTCCTGTACATAGGGGGCAGTATTATAGTAGTTATATTCCTGTACATAGGGGCAGTATTATAGTAGTTATATTCTTGTACATAGGAGACAGTATTATAGTAGTTATATTCCTGTACATGGGGGCAGTATTATAGTAGTTATATTCCTGTACATGGGGGCAGTATTATAGTAGTTATATTCCTGTACATAGGGGCAGTATTATAGTAGTTATATTCCTGTACATAGGGGCAGTATTATAGTAGTTATATTCTTGTACATAGGGGGCAGTATTATAGTAGTTATATTCTTGTACATAGGGGGCAGTATTATAGTAGTTATATTCCTGTACATAGGGGGCAGTATTATAGTAGTTATATTCCTGTACATAGGGGGCAGTATTATAGTAGTTATATTCCTGTACATAGGGGGCAGTATTATAGTAGTTATATTCCTGTACATAGGGGGCAGTATTATAGTAGTTATATTCCTGTACATAGGGGGCAGTATTATAGTAGTTATATTCTTGTACATAGGGGGCAGTATTATAGTAGTTATATTCCTGTACAAAGGGGGCAGTATTATAGTAGTTATATTCCTGTACATAGGGGCAGTATTATAGTAGTTATATTCTTGTACATAGGAGGCAGTATTATAGTAGTTATATTCCTGTACATAGGGGCAGTATTATAGTAGTTATATTCTTGTACATAGGAGGCAGTATTATAGTAGTTATATTCCTGTACATAGGGGCAGTATTATAGTAGTTATATTCTTGTAAATAGGGGGCAGTATTATAATAGTTATATCCTTGTACATAGGGGGCAGTATTATAGTAGTTATATTCTTGTACATAGGGGGCAGTATTATAGTAGTTATATTCCTGTACATAGGGGGCAGTATTATAGTAGTTATATTCCTGTACATAGGGGGCAGTATTATAGTAGTTATATTCTTGTACATAGGGGGCAGTATTATAGTAGTTATATTCCTGTACATAGGGGGCAGTATTATAGTAGTTATATTCTTCTACATAGGGGGCAGTATTATAGTAGTTATATCCTTGTACATAGGGGGCAGTATTATAGTAGTTATATTCTTGTACATAGGGGGCAGTATTATAGTAGTTATATTCCTGTACATAGGGGGCAGTATTATAGTAGTTATATTCCTGTACATAGGGGGCAGTATTATAGTAGTTATATTCTTGTACATAGGGGGCAGTATTATAGTAGTTATATTCCTGTACATAGGGGGCAGTATTATAGTAGTTATATTCTTCTACATAGGGGGCAGTATTATAGTAGTTATATTCTTGTACATAGGGGGCAGTATTATAGTAGTTATATTCCTGTACATAGGGGGCAGTATTATAGTAGTTATATTCCTGTACATAGGGGGCAGTATTATAGTAGTTATATTCTTGTACATAGGGGGCAGTATTATAGTAGTTATATTCTTGTACATAGGGGGCAGTATTATAGTAGTTATATTCTTGTACATAGGGGGCAGTAGTAGATTGTAATGTCTTTATTCTAGTGTACTTCCGGTCTTTATAGACTTGAGAATAATGAAAAATAGGTTAACAGTAACCATGAATGAATAAATCATGTTATAAAACTGTAGGACTGATAAGATATTGTCCCTTTGAGTTTTGTTATATACATTTTACGCTTGGTAATTATTTTTACATATGCAGATAAAATAATATAATGCTTCAAGAAAGAAAACGTGGGCCAGTACCTGACGTCTCGTGTGTTCTGTGAACCCGGATCGGCTTCCTGGAGACAATGAGACGGATGATGATAGAAGCTTCTATAGAAATTCTGCTTTCCGATGCAAATGGGCTTAAAAAAATAATTGCACCATAATCTCGGACTCAAAGGTGACAACAATTTTACTTCAAAAAGAAGAAATTGCTCGCGAAAGGAGACAATGAAGAGAATATTAACAGTTTGTCTGCTGTTTAAAGGTGGAGGACACCTAGAAACCTTTGCTATGGTATTTTAGGATCGGGTTGGTTATGTAATCACATGTCCATCATATGGGGAGCAGAGTCTACTGTCCTTCTGTCCAGTCCAAGCACATGAGATGGGCAACTCTGGAGGTCCATTTGGATCATCAACCTACATGAAGACATCATCAATCTTCGAAGAACGTTCTTCCTTCCATTAGGTCATACGGTGGAAGGGGAGAGAACTACCGGCAGACAGGAGGACTCAAAATTCTTCAAGTCCACACTTTATCAACCACAGTAGACATCAGGTTGGATTGTCTTCTCCTTCTCTTGGCTCCATTTTTCCATTAGAACCTGGGCCACGGCCGGTACTCTCTCTCATACTCTGGTGGGCTTCTCCACTACTGGTCACAACCCCAAGATATGTTATAACAAAATATCTATCCCCCACATACTGTAATCCATAGTGTGAGTCAAAAGTCACCATTGGGTTCAGACCTCCTCACAACATTAGAAGGCTAACGTGGAGAGGTGATCAAGGGATCTCCACATCCCCCCCAAACGAATTCCCATTAGGGTAATGTAAGCTTGAGCACTCTACGTGATGGTCATGATTTTTTGGAGGGGAATGAGACCAATGGGGAAAGTGTTGGACCTATACAATATCTAAAAGGCCAGTGAGAACATGAATGTTCCTCAAAGTTTAGAAGATTTTTCCAGGGTTCCAAGACTTCATGAGGTCTTTTGGCATTTCGGCTAAGTCTGTCTTGCAAGTGACCTCGTCTTGCACAAGTTCACAATCTGGCGATCCCAACACATCAGCTCTTGGCACCTTGTATATTAATCCACCAGACTGACCACTGGTTAGAGTCTCCCAACCCACCATATCCCATGCAGGAGACAAGTCTGTCCAGCCCCTTAGTCCCTAAGCTCCCAAATGGCCCACAGTGCACCAACACAGGCCCAAAGCCTACACAATCTCCTGGCCTCAGTTTGGTTCCACCCAAAGACCCTTCATACCTTGGCATCAGAACAGGACACCTCTCAGCTCGTCTAACGCTCAGCACCACTCAGTGTCAGGATTCTCCACCATGTTGGTGCTGGCTTCCCCCACCAGCAGAACAGTTATGAAGTCAGAATTATCCCACCACATCCAGTCTACTAAGGCGACCAATAACACATGACCCTCCAATGTTCTCCGACATAAAGAAGGATCATGATGTTCTATTCACAATCACTCCGACACTATAGAAGATTCCGATACAAAACTAGTCTAGGAGACAGAAATACCCCAAGGTCAGTCACGCTTCAGAACATCCGCCGCTTCGGCAGGAAAATATTTACCAGCACATAATATCATGTTAGTCTTAGGATGGGGTCAGAAGTCAAGGGGGAAAATTCACATTCGTGATTGTCATTGTACATCCTTAAGGACCTGGTACTTGATCATAAAACAAGTGTTTCATTTTTTTTCCCTATCACTGTTTCATAAAATCAGTGTTTTTTTCCATCAATTTGAGGGTTTGTTTTTTTGTGGAACTATTAAATGGCACCATAAATGATTTTTATCAGGGAGGGTGGGGGGTGTTGTTTCCAATGTTGTTTTTGGAAACGTTTTTTTGAAATAATTACAATCTTTTCTTTGTGACGCAGTGTTCAGGAAACCACAACGTTAATTTTACTTGGACATCAATGGAGATCCTGCAGGGCTTGTTTTTTGTGGGATAACTCATACTTTTCATAGGGGTCATTTTTTGGTACTTGCTTTGTTTTGAAAGCAGTTTTTTATGGAGTTTTATTTTTGGGAGAGGAAAAAAACATCAATATTGGAGGAAGATTTTCAGATGATAAGGATTCCCCCCGACTACTAGCATCAGGTGGTTAAAATGAGGGCAAAATGGGATGTAATTTAAAGTCCATGTTAAAGGAATATCCTTTGTATCTATGACACTTATTGAAACGAGAGGGAGATTTTCCCCCGTTGCTGCTGATGGATTCCTATAATATTATTACTTCCTGTAGATTTGCTTATGAAGAGAAATTTTAAGAGATTTCTTCCTTCCCGGAGATGCGAGAAGTTTCCATTTACAAACCTGTCATCTCGTGCTGAGCCCTCAGTGTGGGATCCTTTACATTCCCGCTAGGAGTAACATTTATGGCACAGTCGTGTTTCTGCTCGATAAATTGAATTCCTTAATCTCGTTATTTTCTTATGGTAGCCAAGTAGTTGAGCAAAATCTGGATAATTACTAAAAAAAATAATTCCTGCCTTTTTTGCAAATTCGGGAGGTCTTTTCATTTGGGAAGGTCTATTGAAGGGTTTGGGGGATCAGTTGAAGAGTCCTGTTATTTGCTAGAGATTAGAGATGAGCGAGTATACTCGTCCGAGCTTGATGCTCGTTCGTTCGGGCAGCACGGGGGAGACATCGGGCAGCACGGGGGAGACATCGGGCAGCACGGGGGAGACATCGGGCAGCACGGGGGAGACATCGGGCAGCACGGGGGAGACATCGGGCAGCACGGGGGAGACATCGGGCAGCACGGGGGAGACATCGGGCAGCACGGGGGAGACATCGGGCAGCACGGGGGAGACATCGGGCAGCACGGGGAGACATCGGGCAGCACGGGGGAGACATCGGGCAGCACGGGGGAGACATCGGGCAGCACGGGGGAGACATCGGGCAGCACGGGGGAGACATCGGGCAGCACGGGGGAGACATCGGGCAGCACGGGGGAGACATCGGGCAGCACGGGGGAGACATCGGGCAGCACGGGGGAGACATCGGGCAGCACGGGGAGACATCGGACAGCACGGGGGAGACATCGGGCAGCACGGGGGAGACATCGGGCAGCACGGGGGAGACATCGGGCAGCACGGGGGAGACATCGGGCAGCACGGGGAAACATCGGGCAGCACGGGGGAGACATCGGGCAGCACGGGGGAGACATCGGGCAGCGCGGGGAGACATCGGGCAGCGCGGGGAGACATCGGGCAGCACGGGGAGACATCGGGCAGCACGGGGGAGACATCGGGCAGCACGGGGGAGACATCGGGCAGCACGGGGGAGACATCGGGCAGCACGGGGGAGACATCGGGCAGCACGGGGGAGACATCGGGCAGCACGGGGGAGACATCGGGCAGCACGGGGGAGACATCGGGCAGCACGGGGGAGACATCGGGCAGCACGGGGGAGACATCGGGCAGCACGGGGGAGACATCGGGCAGCACGGGGAGACATCGGGCAGCACGGGGGAGACATCGGGCAGCACGGGGGAGACATCGGGCAGCACGGGGAGACATCGGGCAGCACGGGGAGACATCGGGCAGCACGGGGAGACTTCAGTGGAAGAAGAGGAGCGGATCCTGGGACAGCGTATCACCCCGACAAGTAAGCAGATGTGCAGAACATCTGTAATCTATTCTTCACTGTGTTTTTCACTGCGTTTTTCACTTAAATGATCCTGTGTTCACTGTTTTTATTCTATTCTTCACTGTTCTTCACATCTGATAACTTGTCGGGAGATAATATACGCGCGGAACAGTGAAGAATAGATTGCAGATGTTTGCATACATCTGCTAACTTATCAGAAGACATTCTTTTTCAATAAAATAACACATTTTATTCCTGAACCATGGTCCCTTTGAAAAATGCTCGGGTCTCCCATTGACTTCAATGGGGCTCGTTATTCGAGACGAGCACTCGAGCATCTGGAAAAGTTCGTCTCGAATAACGAGCACCCGAGCATTTTAGTGCTCGCTCATCTCTACTAGAGATCTATGATAGGGATCAGTATAGCCTTTTTGCTGCCTGAGGCGAAACTTGAAAATGCTCCCCCCCCCCCACGGCGCCCAATGATGCTACCTCACACACTAGTAGTCAGTCAATGACACAGAGATTAGTGGCATCTAGTACCTTACAGGTGACGATCTGCTCCATCAGGAAGAGGGCTTTATTACGATTCCCCCTCCCCCCTGTATACGCAGTCTCCCCCCAGTATACACAGCCTTCTCTGTATACACAGCTCCCCCAGTGTACACAGCTTCCCCTGTACACACAGCCCCCCAGTATAAACAGCCTAGCCCCATTATAAATAGCCTTCTCACAATATACACAGCCTCCTCCCAGTAGACACAACCTCCCCCCAGTATATACAGTCTCCCCAAGTATTCACAGCCTCTCCAGTATACACAGCCTTCCCCTGTATACACAGCCTCACTCTGTATGCACAGCCTCCCCCTGTATACACATCCTCCCCCTGTATACACAGCCCCCCTATGTACACAGCTCCCTATATACACAGCCTCCCCCTATGTACACAGCTCCCTATATACACAGCCTCCTCCTGTATACACAGCCTCCTTTATAGACACAGCCTCCCCCTGTATTCACGGCCTCCCCTTGGTATGAAAAGCCTCCCCTCAGTATACCCAGCCTCCCCCTGTAAACACATCCTCCCCCTGTATATACAACCTCTCCCTGTATACACAGCCTCACCCTATATACACAGCCCCCCTCAGTATATACAGCCTCCCCTCAGTATACACAGCCTCCCCCTGTTTACTCAGCCTCCCCCTGTATACACAGCCTGTTGAGGTGTATTAGGGTTATTGGGTCTGTTGAGGTGAATTAATTGGTGCTGGGGTCTGGTGGAGTCTATTGAATGGTTCCAGTGTCTTTAAAATGGTTCATTGAAGGGTTAGGAGCTCTGTTAGGGGTGGTGGGGGGGTTGATGGAAGGATTTTGGGGTCTGTAAGAGGGTTGATGGAAGGATACTGTGCTCTGCTTGGGGTCTATTGAATGGTTTTTTGTAATTTTTTTTCACAGTTTGTTAAACATTTGCTTCTTGGGTCAGATGGAGAGCGCTGGATCTCAAGATCAATGTGAACGATCCTGTGTTGTGCCGTATAGAGTTATAGAAATTATGCTAATTAGCCTGGGGTGCCAGTGTCAACGGAGCCCCACAGAGCGGGCGTATAAGAGTAGCCCAGTTATGGGGCCATTAATAACGTCCTCATGAACTAGTGTCCCAAAAAAACCATGGTTGTCATCAACGACCAGACACTTAGACTTCATCTCCGTTCTACCTCCGCTCCTTCTCTCTGCTCCGAAGGATAATTGGAAGTGGCTTGGTAGGAGTCAGGCAGATCTGTGTCTATAAATGCTTTCTGACTATTCTTACACTAAGTCAATTAGGAGCAAAATATGAATGTTCCTCACCTCCCCAAAGGGTTTCTCTGCTCCTTGACTCGTTCACTCTCCATATAAATCATTATTAAGCCGCTCCACTCCTCATCATATCGTGTTCATGTTCGTAATGCACAATGTTGCTGAGGACACATTAGATGTTTTACGGAGCTGTCATCGAAAACACGAGATCTGGTGCAAAGCTGAAAATCCTGACTACCTGCAAAGCTTCAATGTTTCATTGAAGTTCAGAGAATATTTGACTTGTGTTGAGTTGGTTCAATTAGCAAATGCCAATAAGAACTCAACTTCCATCGACGAGCCAGACTTCTGCAGATGAGAGACGTGTGGTGGGATGGGTCAGCCATCTTTGATTGAGTCTAAAATAGAAACTAGTCCATGAGACATAGTCCATCGAGGTGGAGACCAGTCTGATATTTCTCTATGAAATGATGGTACAAATGGCCCCAAAAATGAAGCCCAATATAAACAGCCAATGGCCAAATTGGTCGAGATGTTTTCATTGCCTGGACATGTAGTGGTGGCTTCAATGAACCAAAACTTACTATAAGTTTCTGTAGATGGATTGGCTTTTTGGACTCTTTAGATATGCTTGGGTGGCCTAAACGATTTTCTTTTCGTAAAGCATGTTGGTTACCAATAGTTAATGAGAAAAAAAACATTTGAGATCTTCTGAGACCTCATTACATGATAAGAAAGGGATCACTCATAAATAAACTCTTTGGGTTGGGCTGGTTGGCTTGGGCTATCTGAAACCCATATGTCTGTTGTAATGGAATATACATGGTTACAGGGTCACAACCAGGGTTATACTGGCCCACCAAAGAATCAGAGGATACTTCAGATGGACCAGGTACCAACAAGGTCACAGGTTCCAGAGGTCTAGCATAACACCAAATGTTATAGACTACCAGGGTCTATTTTCCATGGATTAATGGATGTTGGGCCCAATGGACCCCACTCCACTACTTGTTATAATTAGGCTTTATCCAGACTTTAAAAACCATCTAATGTTCATCAAAAGAGAGCAGTTACATGAAGATAAAACAACTTCTATTACATTGTGGATCTGTATCATTTAACTCAAGGATAAATTCTCCTGCATTATCCGCCTAAGGTCACACCGGTGTTTGCACATCTCTCTTGTATGTAAAACAAAGGGGAGCTTGAATAGCCCTGTCATAAAATACTTCAAGGAGACGGGGTTGAGTACTCCAATGTATTATGAGCTTGTCATAAGGGAACAAAAAGCATCGAATGCGGGGTCAGATAGAGAGGAGAATCAATAGGCATACAAGCTCTTCCAACTTTCCATCAGCCTCAAGTAGACAACAGCTTTTCTTCTACCACAAACATTACAGATCTATTCATATGAGAATTGAGTTGAGCTGGACCAGGTGAGGAGCTGAATTCTAGAAGATCTGGAAGATTGAACCCAATCTCTACCGGCATTGCAAAATGACAACTCCAAACAAGACCTGATCATTTCATGTAGAATGTCATGGACTTCTCTGTCTCCATGCATCGTGCCTCATCCAGACAATGCCACTATAAATAGGATCTAACCATAGAGTCCCCTCTAGCTAGAGAGTTCCCCCATTTGAGTCTTAGTGACTCCCCCACTTAGTGACTTTAGTGTAATGGCTGGGGCAGGCACGGTGGAGGTAGTGTGATGGCCGGGGCAGGCACGGCGGAGGTGGTGTGATGGCTGGGGCAGGCAAGGTGGAGGTACTGTTATGGCGGGGGCAGGCAAGTGGAGGTACTGTTATGGCTGGGGCAGGCACGGCGGAGGTAGTGTGATGGCTGGGGCAGGCACGGCGGAGGTAGTGTGATGGCTGGGGCAGGCACGGCGGAGGTAGTGTGATGGCTGGGGCAGGCACGGCGGAGGTTGTGTGATGGCTGGGGGGGCACGGTGAAGGTAGTGTGATGGCTGGGGCAGCCACGGTGAAGGTAGTGTGATGGCTGGGGTGGGCACGGCGGAGGTTATGTGATGGCTGGGGAAGGCACGGCGGAGGTTGTGTGATGGCTGGGGCAAGCATGGTGGAGGTAGTGTGATGGCTGGGGCAGGCATGGCAGAGGTAGTGTGATGGCTGGGGCAGGCATGGCAGAGGTAGTGTGATGGCTGGGGCAGGCATGGCAGAGGTAGTGTGATGGCTGGGGTGGGCACGGCGGAGGTTATGTGATGGCTGGGGAAGGCACGGCGGAGGTTGTGTGATGGCCGGGGCAGTCATGGTGGAGGTTGTGTGATGGCTGGGGCAGGCATGGCAGAGGTAGTGTGATGGCTGGGGCAGGCATGGCAGAGGTAGTGTGATGGCTGGGGTAGGCACGGTGGACTCGCACGTATATGTGCCGGTCACAGGGTGCCTCCATACATGTGCCAGTCACAGGGTGCCTCCATACATGTGCCAGTCACAGGGTACCTCCATACATGTGCCAGTCACAGGGTGCCTCCATACATGTGCCAGTCACAGGGTACCTCCATACATGTGCCAGTCACAGGGTACCTCCATACATGTGCCAGTCACAGGGTACCTCCATACATGTGCCAGTCACAGGGTACCTCCATACATGTGCCAGTCACAGGGTACCTCCATACATGTGCCAGTCACAGGGTACCTCCATACATGTGCCAGTCACAGGGTACCTACATACATGTGCCAGTCACAGGGTGCCTCCATACATGTGCCAGTCACAGGGTACTTCCATACATGTGCCAGTCACAGGTAGCCTCCATACATGTGCCAGTCACAGGGTGCCTCCATACATGTGCAAGTCACAGGGTGCCTCCATACATGTGCAAGTCACAGGGTGCCTCCATACATGTGCCAGGCACAGGGTACCTCCATACATGTGCCAGTCACAGGGTACCTCCATACATGTGCCAGTCACAGGGTACCTCCATACATGTGCCAGTCACAGGGTACCTCCATACATGTGCCAGTCACAGGGTGCCTCCATACATGTGCCAGGCACAGGGTACCTCCATACATGTGCCAGTCACAGGGTACCTCCATACATGTGCCAGTCACAGGGTACCTCCATACATGTGCCAGGCACAGGGTACCTCCATACATGTGCCAGTCACAGGGTACCTCCATACATGTGCCAGTCACAGGGTACCTCCATACATGTGCCAGTCACAGGGTACCTCCATACATGTGCCAGTCACAGGGTGCCTCCATACATGTGCCAGTCACAGGTAGCCTCCATACATGTGCCAGTCACAGGGTGCCTCCATACATGTGCAAGTCACAGGGTGCCTCCATACGTGTGCAAGTCACAGGGTGCCCCCATACGTGTGCCAGTCACAGGGTGCCCCCATACATGTGCCAGTCACAGGGTGCTTCCATACATGTGCCAGTCACAGGGTGCCTCCATACATGTGCCAGTCACAGGGTACCTCCATACATGTGCCAGTCACAGGGTGCCTCCATACATGTGCAAGTCACAGGGTGCCTCCATACATGTGCAAGTCACAGGGTGCCCCCATACGTGTGCCAGTCACAGGGTGCCCCCATACATGTGCCAGTCACAGGGTGCTTCCATACATGTGCCAGTCACAGGGTGCCTCCATACATGTGCCAGTCACAGGGTACCTCCATACATGTGCCAGTCACAGGGTACCTCCATACATGTGCCAGGCACAGGGTACCTCCATACATGTGCCAGTCACAGAGTACCTCCATACATGTGCCAGTCACAGGGTACCTCCATACATGTGCCAGTCACAGGGTACCTCCATACATGTGCCAGTCACAGGGTGCCTCCATACATGTGCCAGTCACAGGTAGCCTCCATACATGTGCCAGTCACAGGGTGCCTCCATACATGTGCAAGTCACAGGGTGCCTCCATACATGTGCAAGTCACAGGGTGCCCCCATACGTGTGCCAGTCACAGGGTGCCCCCATACATGTGCCAGTCACAGGGTGCTTCCATACATGTGCCAGTCACAGGGTGCCTCCATACATGTGCCAGTCACAGGGTACCACCATACATGTGCCAGTCACAGGGTACCTCCATACATGTGCCAGTCACAGGGTACCTCCATACATGTGCCAGTCACAGGGTGCCTCCATACATGTGCCAGTCACAGGGTGCCTCCATACATGTGCCAGTCACAGGGTGCCTCCATACATGTGCCAGTCACAGGGTGCCTCCATACATGTGCCAGTCACAGGGTACCTCCATACATGTGCCAGTCACAGGGTACCTCCATACATGTGCCAGTCACAGGGTACCTCCATACATGTGCCAGTCACAGGGTGCCTCCATACATGTGCCAGGCACAGGGTACCTCCATACATGTGCCAGTCACAGGGTACCTCCATACATGTGCCAGTCACAGGGTACCTCCATACATGTGCCAGGCACAGGGTACCTCCATACATGTGCCAGTCACAGGGTACCTCCATACATGTGCCAGTCACAGGGTACCTCCATACATGTGCCAGTCACAGGGTACCTCCATACATGTGCCAGTCACAGGGTGCCTCCATACATGTGCCAGTCACAGGTAGCCTCCATACATGTGCCAGTCACAGGGTGCCTCCATACATGTGCAAGTCACAGGGTGCCTCCATACGTGTGCAAGTCACAGGGTGCCCCCATACGTGTGCCAGTCACAGGGTGCCCCCATACATGTGCCAGTCACAGGGTGCTTCCATACATGTGCCAGTCACAGGGTGCTTCCATACATGTGCCAGTCACAGGGTGCCTCCATACATGTGCCAGTCACAGGGTACCTCCATACATGTGCCAGTCACAGGGTGCCTCCATACATGTGCCAGTCACAGGGTGCCTCCATACATGTGCCAGTCACAGGGTGCCTCCATACATGTGCCAGTCACAGGGTGCCCCCATACATGTGCCAGTCACAGGGTGCTTCCATACATGTGCCAGTCACAGGGTGCTTCCATACATGTGCCAGTCACAGGGTGCCTCCATACATGTGCCAGTCACAGGGTGCCTCCATACATGTGCCAGTCACAGGGTACCTCCATACATGTGCCAGTCACAGGGTGCCTCCATACATGTGCCAGTCACAGGTAGCCTTCATACATGTGCCAGTCACAGGGTGCCTCCATACATGTACCAGTCACAGGGTGCCTCCATACATGTACCAGTCACAGGTAGCCTCCATACATGTGCCAGTCACAGGGTGCCTCCATACATGTGCCAGGCACAGGGTACCTCCATACATGTGCCAGTCACAGGGTACCTCCATACATGTGCCAGTCACAGGGTGCTTCCATACATGTGCCAGTCACAGGGTGCTTCCATACATGTGCCAGTCACAGGGTGCCTCCATACATGTGCCAGTCACAGGGTGCCTCCATACATGTGCCAGTCACAGGGTGCCTCCATACATGTGCCAGTCACAGGGTACCTCCATACATGTACCAGTCACAGGGTACCTCCATACATGTGCCAGTCACAGGGTACCTCCATACATGTGCCAGTCACAGGTAGCCTCCATACATGTGCCAGTCACAGGTTGGCAGCCATATTTTATTTCTTACACAATCCTTATTGTCCGGCATTTCTTGTTGTTTATTGCAAAAAAAAAAAAAAAATTCCTGCTTTTGCTAAAAATATCCTAGAAACAAATGAGTCAGTGCCCCCGGTGATGTGTCGGGTCACCCTCCGGAGTGTTATAATTTGCTTCTGGATTGTTTACGTGACACTGGATAGATGAAGTCTCCCGGTGACCCGCTCCGCTCTCCCCTCACTCCCACCCGTAGAGGAAGCGGCCCCCGCACTCTCCACCCCGTGTAAACATATCATTAGGACGCTAATGAGATGAAATGACCTTTTACATCATATGCTTCTTATTAATCCTGACCCCATCCACACGCACAATGCGCCGAGAACATTTGGGTAAAAACAAGATCACACATTCCTGTGGTTAATTAAGATGGTCTTCTCCAGGCCTAGGGTTGTGTCAGTGACCACTCCTGATCACAGGTGGTTTAGCTGCCTTTACAGCAGCTGCCTGACACCAGCACATCCCATCATCTAGGTCCCATTTCCATGAGTTGAGGATCTTCTCCACTTCTCCAGAGGCTCCCACCACCTACAGCCTTAAGTTGGGCTCCTTATTTCGAGGCCTTTTCCATAGTCTGTGGGAACAATGAGATGTGTATTTCAGAGAGTTCAGACTTTTCTATCCAGTTGCTTGTAGACGATTCATTTGAGAAAACACAATTTATTTCTCTATGGCAACCGGGGGCGAATTAATCAGCGACTGCAATGGTTAAGCCTCGGTGAGCAGAGAATCCAGCGGAGCTGATAAGGGTCCGTCGGAGGATTTTCTTTACCTCCGAGATAAGTCGTGCCATCCTAATCAGACCCCAGTATCTTATGGAGTAGATTGGGTGATTTGTCACCTTCGTAAACATCGGTAATGGAAGTCATAGGAGTTACGAGGGAGGCAACTTTTTACGTAACCGACGGGTATTTACAGAGAAAAAAAAATTGAGAAAATCTACTTATCGGCCTCTCTATAAAAAATGTATTTGTTTGTCATTTTTTGTGGATCAGATTTATTTTTTTGAATTTTTGATAGCTTCTTTTTATATTTTTTGGGATCAAATTTTTTGTCCAATTTTTTTTTTCACTTTTTAGAAATCTCTTTTTTTTAGGCTGTTGTTGTTTTTTAATTTATTTATTTTGTCTTTAGAAGAGGTTTATTTTCCTATTGTTTTTTCGTTCTTCATTAACTTTATTGATCCAGACAGAAGACGGTTGTGCTCTGGGGTGCAAATAAATTGCTTTCCTTACAATACAACTTCTCAGGTTGCTCCATCATTGGGAACCCATCGGATATGTAGTGACAAAATTTGGGTTTGAGTCTCCCCTGGCAGTCCTGAGGTGTTCAGATCGGTCCATAACACTATGGTCATGAGCTTGGAAACCATTCTGTCAGTATATATATATATCTATATATACATAGGATATTTTTGTAATTTACAAGGTCAATAATCCATTTTTCACCCTACAGATGTTTTTGAAACATGTATTTGTTAGGTAAGTACCATAGCTTAAAGCATCGCAATACTGAGAAGGTATGGACAGAGTGGACCCTGATAGGCATCAACGTCTCACTGTTAAGAGTCATAGTAAGTAACTCATGATGGCCATGATGGATTGGGCTTCCATCCCTGAAAGGGCAATATTCGTGGTAGTGAGAACCCTACAATTCAGCTCCTTGGATGAGACCCATATATAATGTTTGGTTACCTTTGAAGACTTTGGTTAGGGTTCATTGGGCCCATGGGATAAGATGATTCTGTGGACCCAACCAAGTTTTGTGGTCTTCTGCTTGACACTGGAGACTCAAAAAAACAAGACATCAACCCAACCGTACTCACCTCCTCAGCATGAAGTATTTTGACCATTTGGGACACAATGGGACACATTTACTTACCCGGTCCAGTCGCGATCCAGAGGAGGGTTCTCCGACACTGATTCGGGTCTTCCAGCGATTCACTAAGGTCCGTGTACCGATATCCACTAGGTGTCGCTGCTGCGCCAAGGTCCGCTGGAGTTCACCGGAGTTCACCTTCTATTTCTTGGTGCAGGTAAGCGCATGTCAAGCGACACTTTTTTTAAAAGAAATTCCGCATTTTTTCCAAATCCGCCGGGTTTTCCGACGGCAACGCCCCCCGTTCCGTCGCATGCATGCCGGCGTCGATGCGCCACAATCCGATCGTGTGCGCCAAAAACCTGGGGCAATTCAGGGAAAAATGGCGCAAATCGGTAAAATTCGGGAAACCCGACGAAAAATAGTGATTCGGGCCCTTAGTAAATGACCCCCAATATCTTGTATCTCAAAAATTGTGATCTCCTTCCTTCATCTTCCGGTTGCCATGAGTGAAGAAGCAGCAATCTATTTGTGGCTCTCACATTTAGGGGCCCAATAGGTGGTTCCTCGGGATATGCCACAAATGTGTAAGATCACAGAGAAGTAGGTCAAGTTTGACTTTTTGTGGATGATTTTTCATGTGTCAAAATCAAGGATAACCAATCCACAGGATATCTTGCCTCCTTCCAACAAATTCCAAAACCTCATAAAGTTGTGGTCACGTTTGGCTTCTCTTTTTTGACTTTTTGTGGAGCATGTTCTGAGTCAAGAATTTTCAATCCTTCTTCCCAAACTTCCCAAAACAACAGAAAGCCATGGTAACTATAACTTTGGCTTTTAATAAGCTTTTATGGAGGATGTCCCAGTCCACAATACCCATATCCTTTCCCAGTGGTGTAACTTGAAGTGAAAATCTGTGCCAAACCCTAACTACACGGTTTATAGTACTTGTCTTCTCACGTGGGAAAGTGACACCTTATGGGCCCCTTAAAGGGGTTTACCCTCCAAACATGTTAGGCTTGCTGATCACGAGATCCCCACGGATCACGACTGGGTCCCTCTGTCGGACCCCTCGGTGCTCCCGAAGATGAATGGAGCAGACGGCTGCGCATGACCATTCTGTTGCATTCATCTGGGACTTCTCATGATCTGTGGATAGGGCCTAACTTGTATGGTGGTAAAGCCCCTTTAAGTCTCCTTGGCCCAGTTGGAACAGCAGCCTCCGCACCCCCTCAAGTTACGCCCATGTCCTCTTCTAAAAATTTTATAACTCAACAAGTTCATTGTCACTTTGTCTTCGAGATATCGCGTCTTCTAGATGGCAAAGTCTTGCTTCCATCTTTTTGGAGCACAACGTTCTTATCAGTGCAAAGTCAGACAGAAAACTGGCGCAAAGGCTTTCATAAAAGTCGCCAATTGTGACTTCTAATGAAACCTCCAAAGGCTTCAAGACTGAATTTGGTTACTGTTTTTACAATCTTTTGTGGAGGATGTTCCAGAAACCTCGTAAAGCCCATGTTATCCCAATCACGCAAAACTTTAAGCTTCTCAGACAGGAAGAAGCTGGAAATTTCGACAAGAGAATAATTCACACTCGTCTCTTGCTCGTAACTAATGAGCCTTAAAGGCCACTTGAGAACGCGCAGATGATTTTGTACAATGTAGGATTTAATTCCACAATCTGCGATGCTGGAGATGGGATTAATCACCTGAAGTTACTTCTCCCACCGGATATGATGGGTGGAGTAGATGTGTATGATGGCTACCCATAAAAATCAGGATGTTTCGGAATCGCTCTCCCACCGCTCTTAATTGTAATTGGCAATCAATACTAATTAGGTTCGTATTTGATGAGTCCATTCATACATGGCTACTATGATTGACTCTAATTAGCAGGAGGATTCTGATACAGAACGAAAGGTGCGACAGTTACACTTTGGGGCAGTGCAGTCTGTACTAGGTGCAGTTTCCTGTGTAGTGTGCAGGGGGCGCCAGAGTAAGGATTTCTGCCACCCATTCTTCATGAATCTGGCACCTCCTGCACTGCCCCGACAAAAGTGCGCCACTTTTTTTTCTGGTCTATCTTCAACATGGGGTGTGTGACACACATCTGTCGGACTTTGTATGATGAATCTGGCGCACGGTCCGATTGAGCACCAGATCGCCCCTTTCAGTGCAAAAAAATTGATGATTAGTGCAGCTGCGCAACAAAAGGGTCACATGCGACACAGATGTGGTGCTGACACTTCTTAAATACAAGCAGTGTGCACCTAAAATAATGTGCAAAGTCCGACAGAAAACTGGACCTCCATAAATGATCCCCATTGTGTAGACCTCCGATGACCCAGCCTCACACGGCAACCACCATCTTAGTTTTTTATCTCATTATTTGGTGTAAATATAGATCTTATTATGTTACTGTCAGGCACCAGGGGTAGTGGACCCACTGGACTACCACGGATGATGACGTAAGTCGATACCTGGGCCTGGAGTCTAAGTGGTACCCAGTTTTCACTACAGCCCACTGCAAAGCGGGTTGGACTTGTTGCGGCAGGTGCCACCAAGACTATCCACAGGTGCAACTAGCCCGCGGTGGCAGCCATGGTCGTGGTACAGAATCGGAGTCCAGGCTTGTGGACAGGTCACCTGCGACCAAGTCGATCCACAGGCATGACTTTGTCCACGGTGGCGGCCAGGGCGAGGTACAGTGACGTCGAGCATAATCGTAGAAGGTCAGGATGGGCACCAAGTGAGCAGAGTCGTGGATTACTCGGAAGGTCAGGGCAGGCAGCAAAGGAGTGTAGTCAGGAACGGAACCGTGGTCAACCCGGGAATTCAGAACACGAGCACAGGGCATCAGGAACAAAGCTTTCTCAAAGGCACAAGGCACAAAGATCCGTCAGGGTGTGCAGGGAGAGATTGGGTTACAAAGGATTCTGGGAATGGTCAGCACCAATCAATGGTGCACTGGCCCTTTAAATCTTCGGGAGCCGGCGTGCGCTTGCCCTAGGAGACGGAGACGTGTGCACGGCCGCCGATGCAGGAATGGGGACGGGTAAGTGAGGCGGGCGCGGTGCTGGAGCACTGAGAGGGACACGGGTGAGCCCTTGACCTGAAACATG
Source organism: Engystomops pustulosus (assembly GCF_040894005.1). Taxonomy (NCBI): domain Eukaryota; kingdom Metazoa; phylum Chordata; class Amphibia; order Anura; family Leptodactylidae; genus Engystomops; species Engystomops pustulosus. The sequence continues at coordinate 17,472,033 of NC_092418.1, forward strand.
GGTCACGGGAGCACCCGTGACAGTTACTTTTTGTTTTTTTCCATTCCTGGTGCCATGTTTGCGCCACAAAATCTGTTAAGTTTCAGGGATTTTGTATGTGATTGGATGATGTGCAGAAGATGAGGTCGTGATGAGTTTTTTTTCTTGATTTTTGTCACATCCAAGGAATATGACACCGATTTTTGTTTTTGAAATTAGATTTAAAAAAAATTGGTGTCACTTTTAAACTTGTTTACATTTTTGGATTGTAGGTTTTTTTTTCCTGGGCCAAATCCCATAGCTTCTTCCTTGTGCAGAGGGTGATGGTATCCATGATGTCCAGCTATTTATAGATTTATCCATCCCAGAATAGTGTCCATATAAATATCTACGGGGGGCAGCCGCTGTGTAGTGATCCCCCTCCCTAAGGCCTTGAGCTGCGGAGCGAGACCACATCACGATTATCTGAGTCCCACGCAAACCTCATCCAGCTCCATCCACCGCACAAAACATTTATGCTATAAAAAGAAGGTTAAATCAAGTCTTTCATCCAGTCTGAAAGGAAAATGCGCTTTTCAATTTATTCCGTCTAAGCCGCCTCTCATCATCCCGCTGGAGATCACTTCACTATGTGATGGTGTAAGAGATACCGAGAGGGTGACAGAAAGACGCCTTGTTCTACCAAAATCAAGAGCTTCCTTCTTCAAGGGTCGGGAGCGGACACATAATCCAGATACATAGCGAAGAAAAAATGAGATAGATTATAGAATGATAGATAGATAGATAGATAGATAGGAGATAGATAGATAGATAGATAGATAGATAGATAGATAGATAGGAGATAGATAGATATGAGATAGATGATAGAATGATAGATAGATAGATAGATAGATAGATAGATATGAGATAGATAGATAGATAGATAGATAGATAGATAGAGAGATAAATAGATAGATATGAGATAGATAGATATATAGATATAGATAGATGTAAGGGGTTAACTCCCACCACCTCTGTGGTCTTTATCTTCCTCACCGGTGGCCGGCAGAGGTCTCTGCTATGTAATAAGTCGTGAGCGGTGAATTCAGGGAAATGCCGGGTGAGTAAACAAGTACAAGGGTTCGTACACAAACAGATGTAATTCAGCGACGAGGAGATGGAGATAAAGGGATCGCAGAGTTGACTCGACTCTTCTGCAAAAGCAAAGATTCGTCGCACAAAGCCGAGATCAAGATGTCATTGCCGCACAACAAAGCTCCGCGCCAAATGTTCTCCGGGCTAATATTTACCTGGAAAATCAATGTAACACTGGGACAATGCTGGGAACAATGCAACATGCAGAGGCAGCGGGATACGGGATCTGGCGGTGACACCATGTAATCTCCTATACTGAGCCTTCTCATAGGAACAGTACATGCAGAATAATGAGAGTCCCCAGAAGATAGATGTGTCTCTGCTATGGTCAGTCTGTAGTCATTCCCACCACCTACCTAACGCAATGTGTACCATAGACTTCATGGTCCGAGAATAGAATGAGCATTGGGGGGGAATGCCATAGACAGGGGCCATCACCCAGTCTGATCTATATATCATGGGAAGAAGGTGAGAATATGGATGGACATCTATCTGATGACATTTCAAGTACATTGAGTTCAATTTGGACTGATGGACTTGGGAGGATTGGGTGAAAACAGTCTTAACCATATACCAAAATCAAGAGCTTCCTTCTTCAAGGGTCAGGAGCGGACACATAATCCAACCATATAGTTTGTTGGATATCTGACCAGTCTTGTTAACATCTCAGATAAGTGGGGTCCACTGGAACCCAGGTGGACTTGAAATTGCCCTTTCAAGGTTGCAGGATGGAACGGAGGCACTTGTTGGGTGTAGACAGTAGTGTAGGGTTCCATTGCCTCCATCTTTGTCGAGGTATCCGACGACAAAGTTGAGCATAGACTTGGTTGAAAAAGATGGATGAAAGAGACTGTCTAATTTCAGAGGTTGGAGCCATAAACTAAAATGGTCTTAAAGGATGAGTCAAAAGGACAGTGGTCCATGGTTGAGTAAAGGCTCAGGTTTGTGATTGTGGTATCTCCTTGATCAATGTCTATCATTTCCTGGTCAGAAGTGGCCTCTAGATAGAGGTGTACACCAGCAAGAGATCCTCTACCCAACAAAATGGAGAGGAGGATCTTGAATGTTATTTTTCGGAAGCACATCCATCTGAACCTAGTTGGACTTAATATTGTCACATCAGGGTTGAAGGATCGGTAGGATAGGAATTTGTTGGATGGGGCTCGGAGAGCAGCATTATGCTGTCACCTTGTTGAGTGTACAGTGTTTCCCTGATAGTAAGACACCCCCGAAAGTAAGACATAGTGGGGGTTTAAGGGGGGTTGTCTAATGTAAGACGTGCCCCGAAAGTAAGACGTAGTAAATTTTACATTGGTCGGTAGTACCGGTACCTGCATCAGGACCATGGACAACATATAGAGGCAGGGGGGCAGCCTGATTTCGGCCGGCGGGGGCGGGAGCTCGATGCAGGATCCGGGAGCGGAGGGGTGGAAAGCGGAGGTATGTAGGGGGCGCCGGTTGGAGCCGGCCAAAGGGTGGGCGGGAGCTCGATGCCGGCGGAGGACGGAGATCGCTGGGCCGGGGCATACAGAAACACGCAGCTTCCGTGCCCTCATGTGCAGCCTCTGATTGGACCAGCGGCTCCTGCACGAGGAAGAAGAAGCCACACCTCTACCCAGCACCGCAGAGGAATTGATCCGATCGCCATTAAGGTACCAGGTGCTGTAACCCTATGGGAGATGTGTGGGATACTGTATGGGGCTGTAACCCTATGGGAGGTGGTTTTTATGGTTAAAACAAAAATCGACATTTTTTTTCCAATATAAGACATACCCCGAAAGTAAGACATAGTGGGACTTTTGAGGGTAAAAATAATGTAAGACATTGGGGGTCATTTACTAAGGGCCTGATTTGCGTTTTCCCGACGTGTTACCCGAATATTTCCGATTGGCGCCGATTTTACCCTGAATTGCCCCGGGATTTTGTCACACGCGATCGGATTTTGGCGCATCGGCACCGGCATGCACGCGACGGAAATCGGGGGGCTTGGCCGAACGAAAACCTGATGGATTCGGAAAAACCGCAGCATTTTTTTAAAAAAAATGTGTCGCGAAAATTTCACTCACGTTCATCCAGGATAGGCCGGTGTATTTCGAGGCATTCCAGCGGACTTCATCGCAGCAGCGCCACCTGGTGGACATCGGAGGAACTGCCTTAATGAATCCCGGCCGGACCCGAATCCAGCGCAGAGAACGCGCCGCTGGATCGCGAATGGACCGGGTAAGTAAATCTGCCCCACTGTCTTACTTTCGGGGAAACACGATAGAAGTTGAGCTGAGAAGTTTTAATAGTCTGGAAAGTTGGAAGGTGATAACCCTGATCTTCTGAAAATGTTGGGGTCCACCTGAGCCCAGTTGGACTTGATTTGTCCTGAGTTTCGAAGGTTGGAAAGACCTCAGATGTTTTTGGTAATGATGTGTAGGACTTCACTGCCTTGTACTCTACCCCCCCCCCCCCTTCCCCAGTTTAGCATAAAAGTTGGTGCACATATGCTCTACCACAGGTGGCCAAAATGGTGCACAGCTTTATGTAAAGGAAACCCCATTGTAGCATCTCCATGTTGAGTCTCTTTTATTGTTACCTGCAGCTTTCTGAGGAGCCTTTCCTTTATCTCCAGCACCTGGTGTTTGTCAGGAGCCTCGGGCTCCTCGGTGTAATAATAGCTGGGAGCGAGGGAGGCTGATATATAGAGGTTTACTCATCTGCTTTGTTCTGTAGAGCTCCCAGTATACAGTGACAGCCCCGTACATTACCCACAGATGTATACATTGTACCTACCCTGCCGAAGGAGAGACACAGATTGTCCCGTATGAAGGGAACAGCAGGAGCAGCGCCGGATACAGAGGATTGTTCTCACTGCGGTTTATTGTTACCCCAATGCTCCGAAGAACTGCGACATCACTGTGTGTATTATCCCTGTACTGTGACATCACTGTGTGTATTATCCCTGTACTGTGACATCGCTGTGTGTATTATCCCTGTACTGTGACATCACTGTGTGTATTACCCCTGTACTGTGACATCACTGTGTGTATTATCCCTGTACTGTGACATCACTGTGTGTATTATCCCTGTACTGTGACATCACTGTGTGTATTATCCCTGTACTGTGACATCACTGTGTGTATTATCTCTGTACTGTGACATCACTGTGTGTATTATCCCTGTACTGTGACATCACTGTGTGTATTATCCCTGTACTGTGACATCACTGTGTGTATTATCCCTGTACTGTGACATCGCTGTGTGTATTATCCCTGTACTGTGACATCGCTGTGTGCATTATCCATGTACTGTGATATCACTGTGTGTATTATCCATGTACTGTGACATCACTGTGTGTATTATCTCTGTACTGTGACATCACTGTGTGTATTATCTCTGTACTGTGACATCACTGTGTGTATTATCCCTGTACTGTGACATCACTGTGTGTATTATCCCTGTACTGTGACATCACTGTGTGTATTATCCCTGTACTGTGACATCAATGTGTGTATTATCCCTGTACTGTGACATCACTGTGTGTATTATCCATGTACTGTGACATCACTGTGTGTATTATCTCTGTACTGTGACATCACTGTGTGTATTATCCCTGTACTGTGACATCACTGTGTGTATTATCCCTGTACTGTGACATCACTGTGTGTATTAGCCATGTACTGTGACATCACTGTGTGTATTATCTCTGTACTATGACATCACTGTGTGTATTACCCCTGTACTGTGACATCACTGTGTGTATTATCCCTGTACTGTGACATCACTGTGTGTATTAGCCATGTACTGTGACATCACTGTGTGTATTATCTCTGTACTGTGACATCACTGTGTGTATTATCCCTGTACTGTGACATCACTGTGTGTATTATCCCTGTACTGTGACATCACTGTGTGTATTATCCCTGTACTGTGACATCACTGTGTGTATTATCCCTGTACTGTGACATCGCTGTGTGCATTATCCATGTACTGTGATATCACTGTGTGTATTATCCATGTACTGTGACATCACTGTGTGTATTATCTCTGTACTGTGACATCACTGTGTGTATTATCTCTGTACTGTGACATCACTGTGTGTATTATCCCTGTACTGTGACATCACTGTGTGTATTATCCCTGTACTGTGACATCACTGTGTGTATTATCCCTGTACTGTGACATCAATGTGTGTATTATCCCTGTACTGTGACATCACTGTGTGTATTATCCATGTACTGTGACATCACTGTGTGTATTATCTCTGTACTGTGACATCACTGTGTGTATTATCCCTGTACTGTGACATCACTGTGTGTATTATCCCTGTACTGTGACATCACTGTGTGTATTAGCCATGTACTGTGACATCACTGTGTGTATTATCTCTGTACTATGACATCACTGTGTGTATTACCCCTGTACTGTGACATCACTGTGTGTATTATCCCTGTACTGTGACATCACTGTGTGTATTAGCCATGTACTGTGACATCACTGTGTGTATTATCTCTGTACTATGACATCACTGTGTGTATTACCCCTGTACTGTGACATCACTGTGTGCATTATCTCTGTACTGTGACATCACTGTGTGTATTATCCTGTACTGTGGCATCACTGTGTGTATTATCCCTGTACTGTGACATCACTGTGTGCATTATCCCTGTATTGTGACATCACTGTGTGTATTATCCTTGTACTGTGACATCACTGTGTGTAGTATCCCTGTACTGTGACATCACTGTGTGCATTATCCCTGTACTGTGACATCACTGTGTGCATTATCCCTGTACTGTGACATCACTGTGTGTATTATTCCTGTACTGTGACATCACAGTGTATATTATCTCTGTACTGTGACATCACTGTGTGCATTATCTCTGTACTGTGACATCACTGTGTATATTATCTCTGTACTGTGACATCACTGTGTGCATTATCCCTGTACTGTGACATCACTGTGTGTATTATCCCTGTACTGTGACATCACTGTGTGTATTATCCCTGTACTGTGACATCACTGCGTGTATTATCTCTGTACTGTGACATCACTGTGTGTATTATCCCTGTACTGTGACATCACTGTGTGTATAATCCCTGTACTGTGACATCACTGTGTGTATTATCCTTTTACTGTGACATCACTGTGTGCATTATCCCCTGTACTGTAACTTCTCTATTGGCTTGGTACTGCATGGGTTAATATTTGTTTCATCTTTCACTTATTTAATTTTTGGAATGATTCCTGGCCTGTGCACCCGGCATTATGCTAAAATAAATCCATAAATATATCACTTTGTGCTTGGTGTTTGGTGTTGTTTGCTCGGCAGATGCTGCTCCTCCTGCTATTCCCTTCCCAAATTGCCTTGCTGCTCTATATTTAGAGGGGACACGTTGTGACGCAGTTACTGTATAGATTATGACCATTTACAGAAATTAGATTCTTCTCCTCAGTTTTCCATATGAAAATAAGATATAATCACGGCTGATCCATCCTCTCCCCTTCCCCCTCCCTTGTATTACATTTACTTTTTCTATATGGTAACCAGATGAAGTGGTCCGTAATCACATTATAACAGCCGCGCCATGGTGGAAGAATTCATCAGCAGTAGTTAACTCTGTTTTATCTGTGTCTGTGTTAAAGGAAACCAGAGAAAGGTACGGACCACTTCTTCATTATTTTTACAGCCCTTGGGAGTTACTATTAAAAATTCTGAAAGCAGGACCCCTTTAAGAGGACCTTTAACCATCACATTTATCTTCAGCTCTTTAATAGATGAAGCTCCACTGATTCCGTTGCAGTTGGAATTTTTTCTCTAGCCCCAACCGCTCCGGAGTTAACCGCTTTGATAGTTTTAGCTCCCAATGCGCTAATTCATCTCTCTATTGTCAGGTGGGCGGTCTTCTCCAAGACTAGACCTGCCTACCTGACACGAGGGTGTAATTAGCATACTCGATGCTGAAACTAGAGGCACTGATTGCTCGGGAATGCCGGGGGCTAGAGAAAAAATTCCAACTACGTCGGAATCAGTGGAACTGAACCTATTAAAGGATGCAAAGAGCTGGAGGTGATGGACATTGTAGGGTCCTCCTTAAAGGTAATGATGAGTAACTGTGGCAGTTTAACAATGGGGCACTTGGCGAGCAGCCATAGGAGGCAAGACATAAGGCACCTATAGCCAACACATAATGATCAGATATAGTAGGTAGAGCTGTACTCACAAGAGTTTGAGAACTAGAAGTGACACCCGGGCCCTATGCTTGGGGGGGCCCCAATGGTTCCACATGAAAAGACATCAGTATTATAAATGCTTCATAGTAGGTGGAGGATTATAAGAGAATTTGTACTGTGATTCAGAAGCTTCAAGTTACATCTCTGGTGGTAGATCTACCTCCCCAAGAATCTTTCTGCACAGCTCCCCCAGTGGAGAAAGTGAGTATTACACAGGGCTAATTAAAATCAATGGACAATTAAAGGTGACACAGAGTGAGAGACGCTCCTTGGAGCCGCTCTCTTTTCCTGCCCCATAATCCTCTTGGATTGGAGGCGGCGCAGGCGGTGGATGTACAGTACGAGGCTGCGGCTATGCACCTCACGCCTCACAGACGCCGCGTCCTCCCGGAAGACTTATTTACTCTGTCTGATAAACAGCGTTTACTAAGTGCAGCGCGGCCTCCGCACGGATCCAACGAGTCCACAGGACAAATCGTCTTCTTACATTGTAGTGATGTCACAGGAGAATAACTGCTGCAGATAGAAAGATATCAGAGATGGCAACAAAGATGTATACGAGATGATAGATAGAAAAGTAACTTCAAGATAGATAGATAGATACACAAACATCTGATCACTCATCTCTCCAGGGACAATACCTAACACAGGCTGCAGAGAGCTCAGAGCACAGCAGTGTGAGGACAGTTACAATCCTGGAATATAAATCCATATATCACAGTCCTGCTGCTACTAACAACATACACAGCGATTTGATTACTCATCTCTCTAAGCACATTACATAACACTGGCTGCAGAGAGCACAGAACACAGCAGTGTGAGGACAGTTACAAATTTCACTTTATTTTCCTTGTTCTGCTGCTGGAATGGGTGGGCGGGATCCCTGCAATGCATTATTAAAATAATCTTTGCCTCAGCGCAACCCTGCAGCCTGTCCTTATACTGAAATATGATGTTTGATATGTTTTACTGCTGGGGTCCTGCGAGACCACCCTTCATGCTATGAGAATTATGTTTGTATATGCTGTTCTTTTTCTCATTAATAAACGTGGATTAAACATAAATCCAAATTTCACAGTCCTGCTGCTACTAACAACATACACAGCGGTCTGATTACACGTCTCTCCAGGGACAATATCTAACACTGGCTGCAAAGATCGCAGCGGTGCACAGAGCACAGCAGAGGACACACCCGCAGTTACAATTCTGGAATATAAATCCAAATTTCACAGTCCTGCTGCTACTAACAACATACACAGCAGTCTGATTACACAGACTCTCCGCAGACTCAATACCTGGAGTTCTGTATGGCCAATACGGCTAACACATTCCCTTTAAGAAGAATGTAAAAAATTCTGTCCACCCCCAATTTCTCTGTTTTAGAAAGACTGACGTGGAACGTTCCAAAGAGAACAATGCGCTTTTCCGCATGGCAGCTATAATTTTCCTGAGTGTTTCTTGAGTGTCGCTGAACAGGTTTTATAGCTGGATTTATATCCTGCGCCGATTATATTGTATAACAGCGGCCGCCCAATCACAGCCGAGATGTAAAATATTTTGTTTATCCGTTTTTTAAAAAAATTCTTACACGATAATAAAGCGGCGCTGAGTGTAATTTCACCCAATTCATTCTTGTTTGTCCAATTTTCCGACTTCCTGAATATTTTTTCTAAAAGAAATAAATAAATTCCTCCGTTAATTGCGCCGCGGCCGCTCTGGTGCGGGGGGAGGGGGGGGGGCTAATGCATTTATCACCAGCAGAAAAATCTATTGTGCGAAAGAATAAGATCAATTAGTCCAGAGAGCAAAAAGCGTAAAACACGACGGCGTATTGTCAGGTCTATTCCGCCCTGTGTTTTCCTCCCATTATTACTCGGAATTGTGGAGAAATTCGCCAGAACGCCAGAAACGTACATAATAAAAAGAACAATTCACTGATTGTTTGCTGGATTTTTTCCCATCAGACATATGGTTTTTTATTTATTTATTAAAAAATAAAATAATTTACTTTTTTTATTTTTTATTTTAAGATACTGGGGGTCATTTACTAAGGGCCCGAATTGCGAATTTCCCCTGAATTGCCCCGGGATTTTGGCGCACGCGATCTGATTATGGCGCATCGGCTCTGACATGCACACGACGGAAATGGGGGGGAAGTGGCCGTAAGTAAACCCGACGGATTCAGAAAAACCGCCGTATTTTAAAAAAAAAAGTGTCGCAGAGCTTGCACTTACCTTCACTAGGAATAGGCCGGTGAACTTGAGGGCATTCCGGGGAACTTCAGCGCAGCAGCGCCACCTGGTGGACGTCGGAGGAACTAACTTAGTAAATCCCGGCAGAACCCGAATCCACCGCAGAGAACGCGCCGCTGGATAGCGAATGGACCGGGTAAGTAAATCTGCCCCACTGTTTCTACATATTTAAATTATTTTACACCCATTGGGGGGGGGGGGGGGGATATCACGGCCAGTGCGTCTGAATACAAGCCATATGGGTGGGGATTGGGTCCATTTCCCCCAACACTTACACATATTATATCATTTGTCAAAAAAGATTTACTCTTGTTATTCAAATTTGTTTTCTTATTTTTTTTTATTTTACTCTATTATTCAAGTTTTTTGCTAAATTATGTTTTTTTTTAAGTTTCTCCTATTATTCTGTTTTCTTGTTCATATTTTTTTTTTAAGAAATTAGTTTTTTATGCATTGGGAACCAAACACACCTTGAGAATGCTGTAGCTATACTAATGCAGAAACATATCTTGTTTTATCCCTGAACTGAGTTGTTTTGCTCAAAAAAACAATTATAAAATTCAGGACCTTGGGAAAGCTGGGTGTAGACTGGCTGCTGTGTTTCATGGAGCTTCCTGAACTGTCCACACAGGACTTCTCAACCTGAGCTGGATCACTTATACACAGCAGCTGGGGGAGCGATTGATTACTTCTGCCTGTCAGGGACAACACAGTGATTACATCATTCTCAAACTAATGTGAGAGGAGAAGCAGCGAGCAGCTACAGGAGCGACACAGGAGTCTCATTATCATAATTTTATCATTGCTTTTTCAGCAAAAACACTCAGTTCAGGGATTAAACAAGATATGTTTCTGCATCAGTGTAGCTACAGCATTCCCAAGGTATATTTTGTTCATAATGCATCAAATCAAATGGTGGGTTTCCTTTAATGATTCTGATTCACATTCTTTACTTAATTTTTTTTAAGTTACCCCTGTTTATTCTCATTTTTCTAGTCAATGTGGCAGACTTGCTTACCCGGTCCTGTCGCAATCCAGCGGCGCGTTCTCCGACGAGGATTCGGGTCTTCCGGCAATTCACTAAGGTCGTCGTGCGCCCGCTGTCCACCAGGTGTCGCTGCTGTGCCGAGGTCCGCCGGAGTTCACCATCCTATTCCTGGTACATGTGTCAAGCATTTTTTTCTAAATAGTGGGATTTTTCCGAATCTGCCGGTTTTTCCGACGGCCACGCCCCTGTTTTTCGTTGCATGCAAGCCGGCGCCGATGCGGCACAATCCGATCGCGTGCGCCAAAAACCCGATTCGGACCGTTAGTAAAAATTCCCCTCTACTGAAAGAGAACCTGTCAGCAGGTTTCACCCCCTTAAATTATGAGCCCCCTCAGATTGGGGGTGAAATTTCCATTCTACAATTCCCTATTATATGTGACATCCCACCCATTTATCTATAAAAAGTGTTTTCAAACGTCACGTGACAATGAGCAGAGAAGAGTCAAAATCATTCCTAGCAGCTGAAACACAGAGGCAGAAGAAGGAGACAGCACCATTCTCTGTGTGGTGGCTGAACTGAGTCACTGCAGCAAAGCTTTCTACAACAAATTAATAGGACATGATGTGCAGTATCCTGGTCTGACCACTACGCAGAGAGCGGCGCTGTCTGCTTCCTGCTCTTTTTCCCTATGTATCAGCTGATCTATGGAGGATGAGGAGGGACTATGTGCCCGCTGCTGGCTGGATACATTGTATATGATGCTGGAACATATGGAAGAGGATTGATGGGGGGTAGGGAGGGGGGGGGGTTGTTATTGCTCCTTTCGAATGGATCTCTATGGTAGTAACACGGTAATACAAGGATTTCGACTTAAACCCATAATCAGCAAAGACACCATTTAATTAGCCGAATTAGAGCGCAGATCATATAGATTACGAGATTACGCCAACAGCATCTCCTCCCTGGAGTGAGACAGTCACTTACGTTAATTAACTAGGAAAATAAAGTTACGGCTGAGTGTCAACAGGAGACGTGGGAAGTATTAAGAGCTTGACACTGGATTAGATCTTCCATTAGATGGGGGGGATTTTCCGCACGTTGAGTCATATCCACCAATCTGGTGCCGATGTGGGGGGGGGGGGTCTGGTTTGCCGACCAGTCCTATTAGTAGGGACTCGGTAGATTAGGCGGGAACATAGGGAGTACCCCGGGACGCAGGAGCTCCTCAATATGGACAAGAAACCAGATAGTCAACAATTAGAAGATGAAAAATAGACGAGAGCAACAACAAGAGCTTAGACAGAGGGACAGCGACCACAGATGCCCCCAGCCGAGCCACGTTCATAGATTCCAATCTGGCCCCAAAAAGTTATCCTTTATGATTTTGGGTCAAGGAATCGAAAATGGAAAGTGGATGTGGATTATCCATGTGGTGTATGTTGACAGCGTCTCGATGTCGGAAGTCTGTAGGTCTTCGTAGATGTGGACAACGTAATTGACACTTTTGGTCTTTGGAAACGTGATCCGAAAGGAGTTCACATCTTCAAGAATGGGGCATCTGTCATCTCAGGAGGTTAGACTTGGTCATTCAGATGACTTGGCTGTCAGCAGGTTGTAGATGTGGTCGACAACTGTTTCTACTGACTCGAATGTTTATGCTCAACTTGGGAAAATATGCAAAGTTTTCCAAGATGGGATAAGGAAAACCTTGTCTCTTTTAGCTACCTTGTAAGGCAGCTCCCTTGACATCAAGCATGACCTTCAGGAAGCCTAATGACATGATGTAGGATTAAAACCAAACCAGCATATCTATTCTAGAAGGAACACACTCACAACTGTAGACAGCGCCATTTCGACCTATGCTCAACTTGAGGATTGCATAGTTGAATGACTAGAGGCTGAGTAATGCCTCACTTGGACAAGGGGAGATGTTGTAGAAGCCATGGATGGCTTGTTGAGGTAGTTATACACCTTAGATTGATGCTGAGGGAACTCAGAGATATTGGTAGGAACAAAGAACCATCTTTGACCACCACATTTTCACAAATGCAGCTAGTAACAGGTTCCCATAGAGCCATATTAACTAAATGCAATCCCTATTTTAGCTAAAAATATTGTCCCCTACATCTTCATAAATCAACTTTATGTGATATTACCCAGCATCAGAGGGGGCCTGTACTGCTCAGCTAGCCCCTCCCCAAGTTCCATGCCTCTTCTAAGCATGCTATGTGACCAGGGTGACATCATTCTGATCACATGAAATCACAGCAGCATCCATGGAATTATACTTCTCCCCATTCTCCATGGAAGCTTCTGTTATTTCATGTGATCAGATACATACATGGAGAAGATGTTGCAAATGTAACTGGACCTTAGATGACGCTGTCCTGGCTACATGATCACATGAACCACCCCAGTTATCTATGACCAGCCTCATCTCCAACCCTACCAGGAAATCAATGTCCCACCACTAGTGGTCACATGGTTGCTTTCTACATTGCCTCCTTTGATATAGATCAATGCTCTTGCTATGGTTGGTGCTACACCAAAACTTCCAGTATACTGTAGAAGTACAGGTTGGAGAAAACGACTATAGAACATTGCCTAAATTTAACAAGTAAATGATTTGACATCTAAATGTTCCTAGACTTCATGGATAAACTAAACTAAGGTTAGACCATACAAGACCATGTATCCAGCATTCACATTAGTACACAACATCCGACTGAAGGTCAAAGACCTGAATGGAAGAAACAGAGAAATGTATAAGTAAAGGTTTATTGTTATTTCATAAGGGACCTTCTGTAGGATCAGACCTGAGAAAGGACGCCCTTGAAGAGAAGAGAAAAAGAGCAAAAATCAAATAATACCTTAAGGTTACCAAATCCTGAAGAAAAGGATGAATCTCCTTTATCCACCATAAAACCAAAGGTAGGTAATCCTCCATAAGCAGAGCCCTCAGGGTACATAGATTCCCGGGATATGTCATCTTCTGATGTCTTCATAACGTGGACCGACATGTGGAGCTTTTATAAATGAAGGAAGCAGGAACACAACGTGACGGCCAACACGGAGGGATACATCCACTTGACTTCTTCTGTAACCTTCTTTCTCGAAAACGTGACCTTGAGATAACGTAGAGTTCTTTGTATAGAATGTGATATATGTAAAACTTTAGGTCCACCTTCCATATTGAGAACAGAAATCTCTATACTTGCTGAAGAACTATAGAATTTATATGGTTGGGTCATAGCCACCATTGTGGGACTGAATCGGACCACCTATAACCCTTCCATCCTGCTTAAGGGCCAAACATCTCCTCTTGAACCTCATGTTACTTCTATAACATAGTATACGTAGGGTGAGTATGATCATGAGCCCTGCTGTCGCTTCTCTAGTCATTGAAGGGGTTGTCCAATTTGAACATACTTTTCTTCTAGTGATGCCCCCTCATGGGCTTCGATGAATTACAACCGTAAACCATAATGTTATATCAAGTCGTGTGAAATCTTGGCCAAAACAATCAGCATTCACGTTGAAAAATTATGGAGTCAGGGAGGGGAAGATGTCTCATTGTGGTTCAGGACTTGCCAATTTCAATCCATATTGGTTCTTCTCAAACTCTCATTCCTTGTTTTACAGAGGTCACTATGACCACTAGGCCTGTTGTCCCTTCCCTTTCTATTAACTTGGTTGTCCGTTCTGAAGGTCATACCAAGACCAACAAGACCACAGGGCACTTTTAAGCTGGACCTAAACAGTTGACCAAATCCACCAATCTCGATAGGGTTGGCTATTCCTCTACTGTATATTGGAGTCTTCTGACTCTCACCCAAATGTTTCAAACAATGTTGAAGGGAAGATAGTTGGGAAAAGTCCCACCAAATTTCCATGATCAAGGCCTACATTGCTATCAGACCAGACTTTAGATGGGAACCAGAAGAACTTGATCTTCTTGAGGAATAAGATTCTGGTCCTTTCCTGGATGCAATCCTACGACACTGGTCAAGGCAGAATGACTTGTTGGTGACCATTTTGGTGACTTGTGGTGACCTTTTTTTCCCCCCGCCCTTCTGGTCCACATATATCGGCTGCCCCAAAGCGAATTGGTTCTTATCTATGGTCTCACATCTCTATTGCCCCCTATAGGTATCATTAGTTTTTAGTGTTTTTTGGTGCTTGTGATTCTACAATAGGTGGCATGGAAATTTTTTTTTTTATTTTTAGATCTTTTTGGCTTGGTCTCTGAGAGATAAAACTAATTAGAAATAATACAAGGCTCGACTTATTTTCTCTTTTTCTCATTTTTTTTCACATTATGCTCTATTATTCTATAAGATAGTCGTGTTGACATTAAATATTGACTCACCGATAAGTTGTCTCTTGTAAAATTGCTGAGCGCTTTTACCTTATCTGAGCTATAGTGTATCGTAGGAACATTGACTGCGGATTAACCCCTGAGATGCCGCAGTCTCATATCTGCCTTATACCTTACATGGGGGTGCAGCAGCGGTAGTTCCTATGGAAGCGCGACAGCTAGGATGGGATCTCTCGATGGATAAAGGTCAAGCAACTAAGGGGTTAATAGACGTTTTTGATCCATGTACAAAAACCAAACTCATGGATAAACAGATCAAACAGGCAGGAGAGCAGATAAGCTCCCAGGAAAGCAGCCTCACCCGCCTGGACCTCGCGGCGCACAGATGAATTGATATAGAGGATTAGTCGTTAAGTATTTCGGAAAAAAAAAAGAAACTAAACAGAAGTGCGCCCGCGGTTACCGGGACCGGTTGTACTTAGCAACAAAGTGCTATTTATGAGGGATTCAGGAGAAAGGGAAAAATACATCCGCACAGAGCAAAAACTGATAAAAACCTACAGCACACAATAGCCCCGCACATAGCGCATGATTATTTTATATAACCCGTCTCTGACTACCAGTAATGGCCATCAAACAGAAGTCCAAGCCCATATAATAAAATTCTGCCCACTTACCAATGTTACTATGGGATCAGAGAAGCTTAATGCACCCCCTACTGGTGGCTGCAGGCAGTCAAATATATGAGGTCTCTCTGACAGCTGCATCTGCTCCAGGTTTCTGGTCCATTGTCATCACTTCTCTGTAGCTGTGTTCTATTAACTCCATGTCCAACAACAGATCACAATTTTATCTCGCAACAGCTCCATCTCTGGAGTCCTATTAGCCAACCAAGTGTCCACTGGGCTTTAAGGAATCAAGTCCGCACTTGACTACCAGTGATCACTGGACTTCCAGGAATGAGCTTACTTGACCACCTGGAATCAAGTCCCAACAAGACAACCAGGAATCACATACACACCGAAACACCAAGATTTTTAGAAATTTGGTAATCAAGTTCCAGTTGATTACGAAGCATCAAGTCATCTCTAGACCATCAAGAATTAAGTTCCTGCTTGACATTCAGAAATCATGTCTCCACAAAACTATAACTTGACCGTCAGGAATAAAGTCTCCACCAGGGATGAAGTCTCCACTAGACTTTAGGAGTCAAGTCCCTTTTGACCCCCAAGTATTACTTGGCCATCATGAATCACATCTCCACAGGACCAACAGTAATAATCTCTACTAGGCAATCTATCCCAACATGATGCCCAGGGAAGAAATATTCACTAGACCAGTGGTGGCGAACCTATGGCACGGGTGCCAGAGGTGGCACTCGGAGCCCTTTCTGTGGGCACCCATGCCTTCACCCCAACACAGAGTTTGCCAGCTAGTACGCACCATGCTCAGCACTATTTTAAAGCAACATCCTTGGCTGCCAGGACTACAGGAGGAGACGAAGGGCTGGATAGAGATGGATTGTCATTTGAGCTCCTGCTCTGGCTCCTCCGATTCTTCCTCTTCAGGGGACCCTGGAGGGAAGCCTTAGGGAAGCTAAGGGAAGCTACAATCCAAATTTCTCTATCTTTCTATTGTATTGGTGAACTCAGGACGCCAATACGATTAAAACTTTTGATACAGAAGGGATCAATAAGTTACTGCTTAAATTGTCATGGTGGCACTTTGCGACATACAAGTAGATTTTGGTTGTAGCTTGGGCACTCTGTCTCCAAAAGGTTCGCCATCACTGCACTAGACCATCAGAAATCAAATAACCAGCGTGGATTAAGACTGCCATGGGCATTGGGATGCATGAATATTGAAGCCCCTAAAAGTTTGGAATTCACTTCCTACATCTGGTACTAGAATCAAGCTTCTTAGGGAATGGAAGATGTGTCTCTTCTGCCTGCTTTCAATCTGCTGTTTCACGACCTTTGGAGGACCTTGAGAGCATGAACATGTGTACAATGATTTCATGGATGAAGGTCCTTTTCAGTATAAAATTTGGTTGATGGTTTGGTGGCCATGGGCTCCTTAGAAGGTCTGGGCCCCGGGCTACCACCCAAACTGCCTACATTATAATCCACTACTGACTACAGTAACTAAGTCACCCTTCACTCTGACTTGACTGTCCGGAATAAAGTGTTGAAGAGACCACCAGTCTCTACTAGAAAATCAAGTCCCAACATGACGACCATGTTGGGTCGTCATGAGCCACCGAGATTTGTGTCTTCACTGGACCATCAGAAATCAAGTTACACCAGTTGACAACCAGGGATCCCATACCCACTGGAGCAACAGGGGTCAAATCTCCTAGTGGGACCATAGTCCAACCCTACCCATTACCTTCTTATCCATGACTTTATACATTTCTGCCACAGAGTATGATGGTGCCAAATAAATAAATCTTCAAAATTACTTATTGAATGTAAGGGTTAAGCCTTTCCCTTATTTGTAACTGTGCAAGTCAATTGTTCAAACATTGCCGGTCCTGATCTGTCAGCAAATTAGCACCAAGGTAGCGAGCGTGTGATACGTATCCGAGCCACATAATTAAGTATCACAGGCCGTCACATCTGCAACGCTGAGATACACAACGTGTGAGGAAAGAACGTTAAATGATGGGCCAACAAACCGGCTCCATGCCAACCGGGCGGGTAATGGCCCGCAAAGCCTCCGACCTCCCCCCCTCGTGAGTGACGCAGCCTAGTGGAAGCTCCTCTGATATTCAGTCTCTGCTTGTTTTCGGGTGGAGAGGGCTCTGTTTTCTTGATGAGACGAGGAAATAAAAATTTGTTCTGACTAATTCATTTCGAGAAATTTGATTGGAGTCGGTGATGCGGAAATAATGCGCTAACACAGCGCGTTTCATGCTCCATTGGACTTAAGCGGCTTCGACAACACCCTCCGGAGATGCGAGCAGAGCGATGAATTTTGCACTTCAAATAGCAACAACCTATGTTAATGCCCTATGCATAGATACGGGGTCATAAACTATACAAGGGGTCACCAAAGTACTATATAAAAAAAATTACACTATTATAGTTTTTTGTGTTCTTAAAAATCTTAATTTTGAAATTTATTCGGCCAGGATCCAAATAGAAAGACTGTGGGGGTCATTTACTAAGGGCCCGATTCGCGGTTTCCCGACGTGTTACCCGAATATTTCCGATTTGCGCCGATTTTCCCTGAATTGCCCCGGGATTTTGGCGCACGTGATTGGATTGTGGGCGTTGGCATGCACGCGATGGATTCAGAAAAACCGCCGCATTAAAACAAAAAATGTGTCGCAGAGCTTGCACTTACCTTCACTCAGCCCGGCTCGGTGTATTCCAGTGCGTTCCAGGGAACTTCAGTGCAGCAGCGCCACCTGGTGGACGGTGAAGGAACCACCTTAATAAATCCTGGCTGGACCCGAACCCAGCGCAGAGAACGCGCCGCTGGATCGCGAATGGACCGGGTAAGTAAATCTGCCCCAGTGTGTTTCATTAAAATGAGATGTAAAATTCTTTGTGAAAGTCCTAATTTTCAGATTTTCTTTATTTCTTTGATCTGGAGCCTGTAAATGAATATTCATAAGTATAAAATGACCCAACTCTTGTGATTGCCGGTGCGCCCCTGATCAATTTGGTGTTGGTTTCTTAAAAATCCATTCACCTGTTCTGAAGATATGTTCCAGAGAAGTTTATATTTGAATTAGCTCATACAAGTCAAGTAGGTGGTAACCACCAGTCAAGTAGGTGGTAACCTTTTTTATATAGCTGAAACAGACACGCCCCAGAGGAACTTGACTAATATACACTAATTCATATCCAAACTTCAGGGGGACATATCTTCTGAATGGGTGGATGGATATTTTAAAAAACAACATCAAATTGATCAGGACTACAGCAGAAATTATACGAAATATGTCATGAATTTTGTATTTGGTTAAGGTAAAAAATAATGGATTTTAGTGGGAAAAAATAGAAGTACAGTTGAAACCAGAAGTTTCCATGAACCATATTTAAAGACACATTTGATGTTTTTCTCATTATCTGACAATCAGAATAAACCTTTCCAGTTTTAGGTCATTTAGGACCAAAATTATTTATATTTACATTTAATAAGAATTTTTAAGGCATTTTTAATACTTTCTTTAAAGTCAAAAGTTTACATATATATTTTAAGTAGATGGTACCATTGCTCTTACACTGTATGACTTATGTCAAATGTTTTGAATCCTTCCTCAAGCTTCTCGCCATAGTTGGTAGGATTTGGGGCCCATTCCTCCTGGCAGAACTGGTGTAACTGATTTTGTAGCATTTTGCTCTCATTGGCCCTTTTCAGCTTTGCACATAAATCATTGATCATTGAGATCAGGCCCCTCCAGAACATTGACCTTGTTATCTTTAAGCCTCTTCAGGTATGTAAAAATTGTAGCCAAGGATGAACCAGACTTGTGCAATTCCACAATTCTCTACCTCATGTATTGGTGGATTTCTTTAGACTTTTCCATGATGTTACATAAAGAAGTAGTGTGTTTCAGGTGTGCCTTCAAAAAGATCCATAGGTATATTTCTAATTAAGCTAATCGGAAGCTTTCTAAGACATGACATCACCATAGGGGTTGTCCCAAATTGTGTAAAGGCATAGTAATCTTAGTGTATGCAAAGTTGACTTTGCAGAAAGTAATAAAAATGCCTTACAAAATTATCTATCTCTCATTATTCTGATTTCATGTCAGATAATGAGATAAACATCAAATGCGTCTTTTCATAAAGTATATGGAAAATTATGGCTTTAACTTTAGGAAAAATGCAAATAAGTTTTCCAAGGTGTTAAATGGAAAACAATACCTCCTGTTGCTACCTTGAAAGGCAGCCCCCTTAACATCAAGTATGACCTACAAGAAGTCTAAAAACATGATGTGGGATTAAGCCAAACCAGTATATCTATTCCATAAGGAACAGACTCCCAACTGTAGACAGCACTGTTTCGACCTGGTTGGGTCTCCTCAGTACAGTGTAGGGAACTGATTTGGCTATGTGAGAGGCTATTGACTAGGATCAGACAGTAGGTGTTCTCCTTAAGGAGACAATGCCAATTAAGGCCACCTTAAAGGCATGTGGAGACTTAAAGCCATAGATGCTCCACCAGGGAATTCTGGGAAAAATGCAAATAAGTTTTCCAAGGTGTTAAATGGAAAACAATACCTCCTGTTGCTACCTTGAAAGGCAGCCCCCTTAACATCAAGTATGACCTACAAGAAGTCTAAAAACATGATGTGGGATTAAGCCAAACCAGTATATCTATTCCATAAGGAACAGACTCCCAACTGTAGACAGCACTGTTTCGACCTGGTTGGGTCTCCTCAGTACAGTGTAGGGAACTGATTTGGCTATGTGAGAGGCTATTGACTAGGATCAGACAGTAGGTGTTCTCCTTAAGGAGACAATGCCAATTAAGGCCACCTTAAAGGCATGTGGAGACTTAAAGCCATAGATGCTCCACCAGGGAATTCTGGGAAAAATGCAAATAAGTTTTCCAAGGTGTTAAATGGAAAACAATACCTCCTGTTGCTACCTTGAAAGGCAGCCCCCTTAACATCAAGTATGACCTACAAGAAGTCTAAAAACATGATGTGGGATTAAGCCAAACCAGTATATCTATTCCATAAGGAACAGACTCCCAACTGTAGACAGCACTGTTTCGACCTGGTTGGGTCTCCTCAGTACAGTGTAGGGAACTGATTTGGCTATGTGAGAGGCTATTGACTAGGATCAGACAGTAGGTGTTCTCCTTAAGGAGACAATGCCAATTAAGGCCACCTTAAAGGCATGTGGAGACTTAAAGCCATAGGCCATAGGCCATAAAGCCATAGGCTTTAACTTTACGTATAAAAAAAGATTCAGTGCCCGATATGGTAATTATGCTCTGTACTTTCTGCTTAGGACCACCCACTTGACACTACGGATCCTAACTAGCATGTTGGGTGCCAATAGAAATGTAATTGCTTGGAAACGGTGGAGGCCATTTCGGGAACGGTGGAGGCCGTGCCGGAATCAGTAGGACAACACTTGTAAGGCAGGGATTTTAGATATTAAGATGTATAGTCCCTGGGTTATCCATGGTGGTCAGTAATAATGACATTTGTCAACTTTCCTTGGGGGGGACAAATTGGGGTAAGAAAAACCCTATAAAACAATTCTTACAGACGCATATATTTTGTAAGATACCCTGAAAATTTAGGAGAGTAAAAGATGCCTTTCTCCGGTGTAGAAAGACTTCATAACTAGTAGTGAGTGATATTGGCAGCTCCTCTTATAACGCTGCCGGCCTATTATAAGCTCATGAAGTTTTGGTCTGGATCAAACCCATGATATCGATTTGAACAAGTCGGGAAGATTTCTTCTCATGTGTTGCCGGGGAGCGTCTTATGTCATTAGTAATGCGCTTCATTCACTGCCCCCTGGTCTTAGATTTCCCTCACTCATCTTCAGGTCTGGCTGGCGCAGCGTTTTTCTGCCTTTTACAAGCCCCTTTAACTTGTTCTCTCTGCCGGAACATCTGCGCTGCCATAAATAATGCATGCGGATATTTGTAGGATGTTGATTTTCTTGATTTGTTTGAAGTAACACAATCATTACATGTTCACGTATGCATATCAGAAAAGGTCAGCGCAGCCGCTATCTTATCATGAAGTGTCAAGAACCTAGTCCATGGTGAGATGAGAAGGGAATTGCCTTCAATTAATCTCCACCTCATCAGCTCCGACATTGCCTGTCTATCATCAGAGCTCAGCCAAGGGTAGCCCGGATGCACACCGACTACACTGCCATGAAGAAGACACACAAAGCAAAAGAATATAACTACTATAATACTGCCCCCTATGTACAAGAATATAACTACTATAATACCGCCCCCTATGTACAAGAATATAACTACTATAATACCGCCCCCTATGTACAGGAATATAACTACTATGATACCGCCCCCTATGTACAAGAATATAACTACTATAATACTGCCCCCTATGTACAAGAATATAACTACTATAATACTGCCCCCTATGTACAGGAATATAACTACTATAATACTGCCCCCTATGTACAGGAATATAACTACTATAATACTGCCCCCTATGTACAAGAATATAACTACTATAATACTGCCCCCCATGTACAGGAATATAACTACTATAATACTGCCCCCAATGTACAGGAATATAACTACTATAATACTGCCCCCTATGTACAGGAATATAACTACTATAATACTGCCCCCTATGTACAGGAATATAACTACTATAATACTGCCCCCTATGTACAAGAATAAAACTACTATAATACTGCCCGCTATGTACAGGAATATAACTACTATAATACTGCCCCCTATGTACAGGAATATAACTACTATAATACTGCCCCCTATGTACAAGAATATAAATACCATAGTACTGCCCCCTATGTACAAGAATATAACTACTATAATACTGCCCCCTGTGTACAAGAATATGACTACTATAATACTGCCCCCTATGTACAGGAATATAACTACTATAATACTGCCCCCTATGTACAAGAATATAACTACTATAATACCGCCCCCTATGTACAAGAATATAACTACTATAATACTGCCCCCTATGTACAAGAATATAACTACTATAATACTGCCCCCTATGTTCAAGAATATAACTACTATAATACTGCCCCCTATGTACAAGAATATAACTGCTATAATACTGCCCCCTATGTACAAGAATATAACTACTATAATACTGCCCCCTATGTACAAGAATATAACTACTATAATACTGCCCCCCTATGTACAAATATATAACTACTATAATACAGCCCCCTATGTACAAGAATATAACTACTATAATACTGCCCCCTATGTACAGGAATATAACTACTATAATACTACCCCCTATGTACAAGAATATAACTACTATAATACTGCCCCCTATGTACAAGAATATAGCTACTATAATACTGGCCCCTATGTACAGGAATATAACTACTATAATACTGCCCCCTATGAACAGGAATATAACTACTATAATACTGCCCCCTATGTACAAGAATATAACTACTATAATACTGCCCCCTATGTACAAGAATATAACTACTATAATACTGCCCCCTATGTACAGGAATATAACTACTATAATACTGCCCCCTATGTACAAGAATATCACTACTATAATACTGCCCCCTATGTACAGGAATATAACTACTGTTATACTGCCCCCTATGTACAGGAATATAACTACTATAATACTGCCCCCTATGTACAGGAATATAACTACTATAATGCTGCCCCCTATGTACAAGAATATAACTGCTATAATACTGCCCCCTATGTACAAGAATATAACTACTATAATACTGCCCCCTATGTACAAGAATATAACTACTATAATACTGTCCCCTATGTACAAGAGTATAATTACTATAATACTGCCCCCTATGTACAGGAATATAACTACTATAATACTGCCCCCTATGTACAGGAATATAACTAATATAATACTGCCCCCTATGTACAGGAATATAACTACTATAATACTGCTCCCTATGTACAAGAATATAACTACTATAATACTGCCCCCTATGTACAAGAATATAACTACTATAATACTGCCCCCTATGTACAAGAATATAACTACTATAATAATGCCCCCTATGTACAGGAATATAACTACTATAATACTGCCCCCTATGTACAGGAATATAACTACTATAATACTACCCCCTATGTACAGGTATATAACTACTATTATATACTGCTCCCTATGTACAGGAATATAACTACTATAATACTGCCCCCTATGTACAGGGATATAACTACTATTATATACTGCTCCCTATGTACAGGAATATAACTACTATAATACTGCTCCCTTGCTGAGAGGTTGTGTGCAGTGTGAGCTCCTGAGGTCTCCTCATGTCTGGAGCTAGCCCGGGGCGGGGCCACCCTGGGTGGGAAGGTTCTCCATGCAAGGCCCAGGCTTCCAGGCCTTCTCTGGGAAATAATTCTCAGCCACCAAATCCCATGGATGAAAATCCTAAAGTGAGCAGTGCAGTGAGTTCTGTGCAGAGTGTCAGCAGTACCGGTGTTGTCAGAGTTTGTGAAGAGAAGAATATGAATGCGGTGAAGAAAGCAGCAGTAGCAGCAGTAAGTACCTCTATGGACTGCAGGGATTAACAAACCCAAACCTTAAATTTGGTACTTGCCCCTGTACCTTGATAAACCATCCAACCGTTTGGTACTTGACCTCGTACCTTGATCAACCATCCAACCGTTTGGTACTTGACCTTGTACCTTGATAAACCATCCAACCTTTGGTACTTGACCTTGCACTTTGATCAACCATCCAACCATCTGGTACTTGACCTTGTACTTTGATAAACCTTCCATCCGTCTGGTACTTGACCGTGTACCTAGACTAACCACCCAACCGTCTGGTACTTGACCGTGTACCTAGACTAACCACCCAACCATCTTGTACTTGACCGTGTACCTAGACTAACCACCCATCCGTCTGGTACTTGACCGTGTACCTAGACTAACCACCCATCCGTCTGGTACTTGACCGTGTACCTAGACTAACCACCCAACCGTCTGGTACTTGACCGTGTACCTAGACTAACCACCCATCCGTCTGGTACCTGACCGTGTACCTAGACTAACCACCCAACCGTCTGGTACTTGACCGTGTACCTAGACTAACCACCCAACCGTCTGGTACCTGACCGTGTACCTAGATTAACCACCCATCAACAGACCGGGAAACTAAATGTTTGGGTAATGTGGGAAGGCCACAGCGTTTATTAACAACTAAGATAAATTATTAAATAACGTTATAAATTAAAACATTTCCCAACTTGCTAGGCCCGCTTGGCATCTTCAAAATCTTGAGAACCAACTTCGCCCGAAATGGCGGCTGCGGCCCTGCAGCCGGCATGTGGGCATCTTCCAGCGCCTTAGGGCCTGTGTAACTTCCGCCACGGAGCAGCCTCCTCCCTCCTAACACCGGCTGCGACCCCCCACACGGACCAAGGCCATGGACCTCTCAGCCTGCTCCTGCAGGCCGAGAAGGAAATTATTCGAAAAATATACACCTCAATGGCATTGAGATGGACCCCGTCACATAATAAGAGATTGCGGTTATCCCCTGCAGATTCTCCTGCCTATACGCCACTCCTCCCAGGGACATCAGGTATTGTGATAATCAGGACTTTCCTTGCTCTCTGTAAAGCAGCTGTGAATAGGATACCTGACCCATTAACTGCTCGAAGACATACCTGCAAAACCCACAAGACTTCCTTCAAGGGACTAGTTATCCGGGGTGAGACGTGCCTTTTACGCAACCCAGGATTATCCTTTACCGACTTTAAGTTACTGCATTTACCCAAAACCAGGGACCGAAACCGCAAAAGCTCACAGCTAGTTATGGAGAGTTTTGGACACTTCCATCTCTCTCTGCACTAAGTCCACCGCCCTATCAAAGGAGACGTACGTAACCGCCACAACCTTCTCCTATATAGCGTCATAGACCGATGGACCCTTGGGAAAAGACAGGTGGTCGATTAATCTGAACTTTCCGGGCTCCTATTGGGAACTAAGCCTGGCGGTTCTATAAGGGACCGGCCATCCTACCCGGGGAAACCTCATTCCCGACCTTCTCCAGTGCTAATACTGGATTGAATGAAATTAAACTACCGCAATTAGCCAACATTGCGGTGGGCTGGTGGCTAACCTGATGCAGTGGATGGGGTGAGAAGTGCCTTTATGCTGCCCAGGATTATCCTTCACTGACATTAACCCCTTAACGCCGAAACCACTTTTACCTTCCTGACCCGGCCCTTTTTTTAAATCTGCCCCGTGTCACTACAAGTGGTTATAACTATGAAATGCTTCAACATATCCAAGTGATTTTAAAATAGTTTTCACGTGACCCCTTGTACTTATGTTAGTTGAAAATTTAGGTGTTATGTTTTGCAGTTATTTATGAGAAAATCAGATATTTGGTGAAAATTTGGAAAAATTCTCGATTTTTGAACTTCAAAATGTTCTACTTTATCCCATACATAGTCATAAAAGAAAAAACAAACTTAGTAACTAACATTCACCGAATGTCTACTTTATGTCTCCGTGGTTTTTTATGCATATTCTTATTTTTGTAGGATGTTCTGGGGCTTAGAACATTAGGTGCGATTTTCCCCATTTTCATAAAAAACGCAAAATCCTGCTATTGAGGGACCTGCTCTGGTTTCAAATCACTTTGAGAGGCCTGAATAAATGTAAAAACCACCTAAATTACCCCATTATAGAAACTACACCCCTCAATGTATGTAAAACAACTTTTATGAAATTCGTTAACCCTTTAATTGTTTTACAGGGGTTAAAACAAAATCGGATACAATTTTGAAAGTACATATTTTTGGCTAAATTAATGTGTTTCTAAAAAATGTACAAATTCTCAGTGGATAAAATACAAAAACGCTCCACAAAATTTGATCCCCAATCTCTCCTGCGTATAACAATACCCCATATGTGGTGGTGACTGCTGTATGGGCACACGCCAGGGCATCGAAGGGAAGCTGCGCCGTTCAGAGCAGATTATGCATTGTCACTTTTAATTGGCTATACAATCTTTATTTTTTTGGCAATTTGGAAATATAAGGGCTTATTTTCCGCGACATGAGATGCACTTTACAAATACTTCATTTTAGTGGGTCATTAGCTTATTGATGAGATTTTATTAACTCTTGAATGTATGGGTGAAAAGAAAATTGCCAATTTTGGTTTCCTTCCTTTTTGTATTCTTTGGGGGTCGTACACCGTACACTAAAAATACTATATTATCTTTATTCCAAAGGTCACTACGATTACGTTGATAGTGTTGAGTTATCTTTTCAATTGATACCATTTTGTCGCACATAATTTTTTTTTTTTTTTTACCGGTAAGCTTGATCCACTGACGCCCGTTCAAGCTATTCTTCACCTTACACAGTGTAATACATGTATTATACTGCACATGCTCAGTGTGTTACAGCCAGGTCCTGCCAGAAGGCACGGACCCGGCTCCTGGAAGGAGGATTGCGCAGCCCCGGGCACTGGCAGTCCCGGGGCTGCGATCCCTAAATGTGTTACCATACAAATAGGTCCGGGGCTGAGGCAGGAGTATTTTGCGTAATTATGGAAAGACGTGGACACCCTCATCTTCTACACTGACCCCCTCTCATAGGATCGTTCCTTATCCACCGTAACGTGGTCGACATTAAGGAGCGACCATATGACAATATACTGCCATTTCTAATCTTCACTTTCGTCTCTTCGGGAAAATAAGTACCTAGGGGAGCTACCCTGCAGAACATGGTGTCCCTAAATGTGTTACCCTGTCCTGCGTTAGCTAACTTCCCTAAGCCCACAGGTGTATCCTGACTGCCTTCTAATTGTGTGAGTAGTGATCTAATGGACGTGATGACCTCTGTGTTCTTGTGTGATGAGATAATGGACATGATGACCTCTGTGTTCTTGTGTGATGAGATAATGGGCGTGATGATCTCTGTGTTCTTGTGTGATGAGGTAATGGCCGACCACGAGGGGAGGCCACTGAACTCACCGGATGAATTCTTCGCTGGTGGAGCTGACTTGTCCTGATGAGAAGACTGTGCTTTGTCCTGTTCAGACGGTTGGTGATGTTCGGAAGCTGAAGTGATGCGTTGAGGTGGTTTCTTGATGATGACTGAGCTGCGAAGTGGAGCTTGAGAGCCTTGGCTGCCATGACGGGATGACCTCTGGGACTGCGGCGGCTGTAGATGAGTTTTCGGATTCCTGGTGAGTTGCTGGATGCTGATGTCCGCCTGGAGCGCTTGGTCAGGCGGTGAGGGGAGTCTCTGCGGCGCTGTCGGGAGTCTCGGTGACGGGTGCGGGCGTGTGAGTGCGCCACCTCGCGGCCACTGGAACCCGGTGACGATGGGCTGCTGTAGTGTCCACGGCGTCCTCCGTGATGAAGATTGCGGCTGCGGTCTGGTGAGAGGAGCTCAGAGCCAGTATCGGCAGCCCGCCTGCGGTATGGCCTCTGAGACCATTCTGCTGTGACGTTGCTGCTTGTAGGACGGGGATCTGTGGCTCCTGTGACTGTGGTGCACCGTGGGCATAGAGGTCTCTACTGCATAAAGGGTATGCAGAGAGGACTCGGGAATAGGAGAGGAGGAGGGAATGGGAGCTGCCCAGGGATCCAGGGCTGTGGTGTTGGCTGGGCCGGGGGGCATGGTGGGGAAGGGGGGAGGGAGGGCGCCGGGACCCAGGCTGGTGATCTGCTGGGTGGGGGCTGGGGCTGCCTGGGGAGTAGGCCCTGGCCCTGGCAAGAGAGTAGGCCCTCGGCCGGCTGTGAGTTGGCCTGAGGCCTGGTAGCAGGCCCAGGGCTGGATGGAGTGTAGGCCCGAGGCTTACCGGAAGGCCCGGGCCTGGATGGCGAGTAGGCCTGAAGCCTGCCGCGCGGCGGGGGAGGGTCCCTGGGGGTGCCGGAAGGACTGTGGGCGGGCCGGACCGCGAGAGAGGGGATGGGGAGGAGGATCGCTGCCGAGGAGGGCGCCTGGGCTCATCATAGGCCCGAACCAGAGCGTGGCCGCAGGCTCCAATTGGCAACGGAGGAGAGGTGAGCGCTGGGGGGGAGGGACGGGAGCCGCGGAGGTGTGTGTGGGGGTCGCTTTGCAGGCCGGATGCTCGGGAGGCCGCACATCGGCGCTGGGTGAAATTTCAGGCCGGGGCCTGGCCTGGAGGTGAGGAGACCGGAGCTGGGAGCAGGGGAGGGAACGGGGGAGGGAGCGCTGGCGCGACATACTGGCAGGGTGGGAGGATGCGCGGGCCGCAGCGCTGGGGTGCAGAGCAGAGGAGAGGGCCGCAGCGCTGGGGAGCAGAGGAGAGGGCCGCAGCGCTGGGGTGCAGGGCAGGGGAGCGGGCAGCAGCGCTGGGGTGCAGGGCAGGGGAGCGGGCAGCAGCGCTGGGGTGCAGGGCAGGGGAGCGGGCAGGGGATGGAAACCGCTTACCCCTTGTGGCCTTCACAGCATGGATCCCACGACGATCCTCGGGGGCAGTCGGTGTCCCACGTGGTCCAGGCGACGCCATCTTCTTCTGGCCCGGGCCGCGCTTCCTGGCTGGTGCAGGTGATGATCTTCCTCAGGGGACGTCCTCTATCTTCAGCCAGCTGCTCCCGTGGAGGAGGTGAGGAGCACTGGGTGGGTGGTGGTGATAGGGTGGCGGGCCGCCGGGCGGGGGTGGTGGCTGTACCCTCCAGGGTGGAAGCCACTGCAGCGGGTTTCGATCCAGGGAGATGGGTGTCCTCTTCAGGGATGTCCGCTTCTTGAACCGACCCCGCAGCAGGGCGCTGCAGGAGGGTATCCAGCATGGCTGAACCATCCAGGACCACTTGCTGGATTACTTGTTCTTCCAGGGAAGCCATGCTGGGTATTTGCAGAGGTGTCTCAGACTTCTCGCCTCTTCGGTCCAGGGGGCAGAAGGAAAGAGGCCCCCCCACGTGCTCTCGGACTTTATAAAACCACCGGGCGGGTCCTTACCCGCCCCCAAACACCACCTCCTGTGACCTCACACAGGAGGAGTAAAGGGGCAAGCCCCACCAGCCTACCAGAAGGCTTGAAACCACCCCCTACAGTCCTCAGCCCCTTCGCTATTTGCTTTGGGGCTTGTTAGTGAATCCATCTGCCAGTGTGAAGCAGGAACCTGTGAGTGAGAGCAGAGTGTTGGGAAATCAGCTGTGCCCTCTACACCTCCATCATCCAGGCACAGGAGGACTTCTCTAGAGCGCCAGACCATCCTGGAGAACCTGCAGAAGCCTGTCCTGATCCGGACTGAGAGAACCAGGTTTGGGAGTGGAGGTAACAGGACTGTAAGATCTGTGGAGGCCGAGGAGAGACCAGCAGGGAGGCCTCAAGCTGCTACCAGCGCTGTCACTGGCAGGAAAGTGGGACCCAGTCCCCATGATGGACATTGTACCCCCCAGTAGTGACAGCCGCAGCGCGCCAGCGCCACAGAGGCCCGGACTCAGCAGAGTACAACATGCAGCCTCTCCCAGTCCTGCGGCTGAGCGTGCACCTGAGCTCCAGCTGGCTGACCAGATCCCAGCACTCGTAAAAACACTGGAGAAGCTAAAAGACCAGAAACTGCTGCTACAGAAAAAAATAGACTGTGCATATAAAATGAAAGCCGCGAACCCCGAAAGACACGAGCTGCTTGACAAAAAACTGGCTTCATTGGCCAAAGAACTTGCTGACAACATCGCCAAGACGGAGGCCGTACTGGAGCAGATGGGACCTCTCGCTGAGACGTACAGGAACCAGGAGTGATTCCAGGCTCAAAAACATCATGGAGGATCATCATATCCTGTACCGGAGACCTGCGCTAATGGCGTCCAGCAGACCTATGCAAAACCTGTACTGCAGCCGGCGACTTTCCCCTATCAGGAAGGAGATCTCTACAGGAAAGACATTGCCAGGAATCAGCAGCCACTTACAGAAGCACCACAAGTCCCAGCATCCTGCAAACTGCAGAACGATTGCAGCCATCCCGTTGATGTAAATGGTGAATCCGTGGCACCACAAGTTCCAGCATGCAGCAAGGACAGGAACATCTCCTTGATGGTAATGGTGCAGTGCAGGCACCACAAGTCCCAGCATACAGCATGCAACAAGGACAAGGACACGTGCCTGATGTTAGTGGTGCAGATGACATCTCCTTGCAGAAGGACTGTGGACACAATCCAGGAGGTAACACTGCAGCAGCACAGCAGAGCTCCCAGGTGACGCCTGAGCAGAACAATCAGGACTCTGCTGTGGCAGTTACTAACTCTGCTGATATCTCTGTGACTGATACTGCTGATATATCTGTCTCTGATACTGCTATGTCTGTGGTTATTGCTGATTCTAATGTTGATATTTCAGTGTGTAATAATTTTCCAGTAGAAGGGGCTTCACCATCTGTCTGGGATGCTGTTGTAGAGCAGTCAGAGCAGTGTATGGAGCCTGGAGTCATAGAGGCTAATGGTGAGGAGGAGTTAGCGCAGTCCAATGCTCAGGACTTCCCCCCTTTAGTCCCTGATGTTAGTGTGGACCCTCCTAGTTCAGGTGCTCAGCAGCCTCCACAGCGCCCCCAGTCACACCGTGGTACAGGTTCTGACCAGACCTCCTCTGGCAATGCCTGGAGCCGGGGTGCACCATCCTTTACGTCCGGCTCACATTACACCGGTCAGGCGTTTAAGAGGAGGAATGTGGTAAGATTTAAGCACAGAGGGGCCAAGGAAGACCTACCTGACCGGAGATTTGTTGTGAGATCTCTGCTATGTGACCAGATGGGTTTCTCACCAAGTGACATCCTGGCAGTTATAAACCTCCCAGACCGCCAGGGATATGATGTCAGTTTTAAGTTGATGTGCAACCTGGACCGGTTTTGGGCAAATTTCTCCAGGTTTAGGGATGCTGAGGGGTGGAATAATTTCAGCTTCATCCCCATCTCTAGGCCTGGTCAGGTTACTGTCACCATTATCTTCTGGAATGAGTCTGTGCCCCCGCAGGATATTGTGCTCTGGTTCAGGAGACATTGTGACCTTATGTCAGAGCTCACTAAGACCCGGGATGAAGACGGGATCTGGACAGGAGGGTGGAAGGTCTTGGTGAGGTTACGCCAGTTTCATAACATAACCCAACATCTGCCCAATTCTTTCTTCATAGGCCGTGAGAAGGGTGTATGTTTCTATCCAGGTCAGCCCTGCAGATGTTTCAAGTGTGGTAGAGTCGGTCACGTGGCCAGTAATTGCACCATGATAAAGTGCAGCCTGTGTGGGGACATCGGTCATGTGAGTGCGGACTGTCAAAACATCAGTTGTAATCTGTGTGGAGAGATGGGGCATGCCCACAGGGATTGTCCTAATGCATGGCATAACATCTGTAAGACCTTCCCTGATGAAGATATACTGACAGGGGCAGATGACCTGGGGGAGGAGGAGGCTTTGTTGTCAGGGTCAGCTCAAGCTGGGCCAGAACCTCAGCGGATGGAAAGTGACACCATACCAGTACTAGAGCAGCCTCAAATAAACACAACACCGGTACCAGACCAGCCTCAGATTAAAACCATACCAGTACAAGACCATTCCCGACTACAAAGCATTGAGGGGAACAAGCAGGTTGTCCCTCAGGTTGTACCACCCTCAGTGCCCATTCCTTCTCCAGCACCAACTTCTACAAAGAGAAGGAAGAAAGATACATCCACCCGTAAGCCAGAGGGTGAGTGGACCACTGTCCAAAAATCATCCAGGATGAAGGTGGACAGAACGGCAGATGTGACAATGACTGTCAACAGGTTTAGTGTGTTGTCAGAGTCAGATGTAGAGGAAGAACTAGAGAGGGAACCTGAGAAAATGGTGGCAGAATATGAGGATGAGCCAGATCCCCCTTCCAAACGGAGACCTCAGGCAGTAGGGCCAGAATCTGAATCCGATATGGAGACAGGTGGTCAGCAGGAGGGCTCGGACTCAGACTTATGATGATGGGGTTACTCTCTCTGCTTCTTCTTATGGCTCTAATGGCAGATTTTCACCTTAAAGTCATCTCGACTAATGTAAATAGCATTAGGGCAAGGAAGAAAAGACATGCGGTGTATGAACATCTCCAATATTTGGACGCTGATGTCTTTTTCTTACAGGAGACTCATCTCAATAGTCTTAGTCTCTTACGAGAAGCAGAGAGGGAATGGCGTTCAGGTCCATCCTTCTGGTCACTGTCTGTGGAGCCTTGTGCCGGGGTCTCTATACTATTTAATACACACGATGTCACCATACATAGACTTACCGAGGTATTGATGGGAAGATGTCTGGTGCTGGAGGTTACCATCCGAGGTAGGAGGCTCCGACTTACTAATATCTATGGTCCGCAGACAGTGACTGAAAGGGTAAATCTGTTTAATGAGGTAAAACCCTATCTCTTTACATCTGTGCCCGTAATCATGACGGGTGACTTTAACGCCACCAGAGCATCTACTGATCGATCCAGTGGTAGACCTCTCACCAGGGACTCCAAGGTCTTGAATGCTATAATCTCGCAGTCAGGTCTATCTGATGTGTTTGTGCAGGGTGGTAGGAAACCCAAATTTACCTACTCCTGTGCTGGAAGAACTAGCTGGATAGACTTGGCGCTGGTGAGTCCTATGGAGGTCATAGGAGAGAGGAGCGAAAAGTGTGTTCCCTATTCAGATCACCTTGCCTTATTTTTTTGCTTAGGTGCTTTTGAGCAGCCTGATATGGGAAGAGGTTTATGGAGACTTAACTCTAGTCTCTTGGAAGAAGGTTTTGTCCAGGAACATGTCCATTCTCTTCTACAGGGTGAATTGGAGAGAGTGGATTTCTATAACCACATATCTGACTGGTGGGAGGACGTCAAGGAGGAGATCAGGTCCCTCTTAAAGAGACTGTCAGTGAAGAAGGGGAAGAGTAAGTATAGCCAGTATCTCAAGCTGCGGAAAGAATTGGAGTCACTCTATTCGGCGGGTGGGATGAAAAACAAAAAATCGACCGACTGAAATCTGAAATAAAGCAGTATCAGTACAGCCGCTACACGTCCCTGGTTGTGGAGCGTGACTATGGAAACTTAGTCACGCCTGATCCATATGAGAGTTGCCGGGAACGTGTGGCCAAGAAATCAATCACAGGTCTCACTGACTCCCAGGGAGTTTTACAGGAATCTCGGGAGGGTATCCTGGGGGTGGTGAGATCCTACTATGCTGAGTTATTTCAGAAGAAGGTTTTGGATAGAGGAAAAATGGCTCAATTCTTGGAGGCAACTCCGGGCCCTGACACTAAAGATTTGGATTTTTCTCCTTTGACAGCAGGAATAACAGAGGAGGAGGTTAAAGAGGCCATTGATAAGTTACATCTGAAGAAGGCACCAGGTCCTGATGGTATTACAGCTGAATTTTATAAGAAATTTAGAGACCTCTTGACCCCGATCCTTGTGGATGTGTTTACTAATTGTCTAGAAAATCACCTGATGCCTCCATCCATGAGAGTGTCCTCCCTTATTCTGCTGTCCAAAGGTAAGGAGCCTAGTGACATCAAGAACTGGAGGCCGATCGCCCTCTTGAATGTCGACAGGAAAATTCTGGCAAAAATTCTATTCTCTAGGTTAGTCTGTTTGTCCCCGGCACTGTTGGCAGGCTCTCAGTACGGCACAGTAAGAGGGCGGAACATCTCTGGAGCAGTCCTCTCGATAAGGGAGATGTTTGAGAGATGTAAAGCTCTGAGGTGTGGGAGATATGTTGTAGGTCTGGACCAGGCTAAAGCCTTTGACAGGGTTGATCACGATTATCTATGGGCCACTTTGTCAAAGTACGGTATTCCGGGACAATTTATAGATTGGCTGAGAACTTTGTACAGAGAGGCGAAGAGCTTTCCTCTGATCAATGGTTGGCAGGGGGACACTTTCAGGGTTGAGGCAGGGGTGCGACAGGGCTGCCCCCTGAGTCCGCTGCTGTATGTGTTTGCTATCGACCCTTTCCTGAGATCACTGCAGCGGTGTGATTTTCAGGGGGTGCCGGTCCCCCATTGCTTGCCTTTGAAGGTAGTCGCCTGACTGTGGTGATATCGGAGCCTCGTGAGGTGGAGATGTTATCTGCAGCCATCAGAAGTTACTCAGAGGCCTCCGGGTCTCTGGTCAACCTTGAGAAGAGTCAAGCTTTCTGGACATTGGATACTGCTCCTGGCTTTGATCTGCCACAGTTCGCCAAGGCCTCCACCCATATTAAGATCCTTGGGGTTAAATTCGGGAGGGAAGATAATGCCAAACTAAACTGGGAGGATAAGTTGGAAACCAGAAATGCAAAGGTTCAGCGATGGAAGAACTGGAGGTTGACCTATAGAGAAAGGATTACTCTGCTGAAGACTTACCTGGTCCCTGTCTTCCTCTACGTCTCTGTCGTCTTTCCTTTGCCAGAATCTCTCTCCGCTAGGCTCTTTAGCTTGTTCTTCCAGCTTTTATGGGGGAACAGGTTGAACCCAGTAAAAAGAGGGATCACCTACCTGCAGAGGAGAGAGGGTGGACTGGATATGTTAAATCCAAGGGTTTTCTTTGACTCCATGTTTCTGAAAGTAAATTTCGGTTGCCTGGACTCAAATGATGGTCTCCTGTGGGTAAGTAGTGTCAGGGACTGGATATTGCCTTTTGCAGAATCCTGGGTGCGAGGGGCCGATGGACTCCTGGCTTCCTCCCCCAGTATCTGGTATATGGTCTGAAGTGCGTCAGGATGTGGAAGCTGGAGAAGTCCAGTAACACCAGGAGAGATCTCTATACTAGGATATGTCGGGCTTTCTACCACTCACCACTTGCTCTCAGAGACTGTGTGACCACCACCTTACAGAAGAGTCTCAGGTTCCTCAATGCGAAGCGACTTCCCCCCAAGTTGTTTGATATTTCTTGGTTGTCACTACATGGGAGGTTATTTGTTAGAGGGAACCTAAAGTTTGTGAGTGTGGCAGATAGGAAGTGTCCCCTGGGGTGTCAGCAGGAGGAGACCATGCAGCATTTCATCTCTGAGTGCTGGGGAGGGAGGAAGATCTGGAAGGAAGTATCTGACCTGCTGAACATCCCGAGGCTGCAATTCCTCCAGTACCCGGAGATCATCTATGGCGTCCCATCTCCAGATGGTATTATAGATCCGGGAACCATGTATCTCATTATAACAGTGATAAAGTATTACCACTGGCACGCCAGAACCCGGGTGTCCCTGCACAGAGAGGACTATAACTACATGGCTGTGGTATCCCAAATATTGTCTGAGCTAAGGTGGATAAAATCACTGGAAGTCAGGAAAGACCAAAGAAATAGAAAATTATGGAGGAATATATCTGGTGTTTAATTTCTATATATATTGATTTTACATTTTTCTTTTTCCTTTCCAGCAGCAGCAGCTATGGACTCTAAGTTACATTTACTCTGAGTTTATATTTGTTTGAATACTAATTGTACAGAAGAATGTATTTATGATTTAGTATTTTGCTTAATTGTATTTTTGTTGGTTTTTTTACAATAAAAATTGCCCCCTATGTACAGGAATATAACTACTATAATACTGCCCCCTATGTACAGGAATATAACTACTATAATACTGCCCCCTATGTACAAGAATATAACTACTATAATACTGCCCCCTATGTACAGGAATATAACTACTATAATACTGCCCCCTATGTACAGGAATATAACTACTATAATACTGCCCCCTATGTACAGGAATATAACTACTATAATACTGCCCCCTATGTACAGGAATATAACTACTATAATACTGCCCCCTATGTACAGGAATATAACTACTATAATACTGCCCCCTATGTACAGGAATATAACTACTATAATACTGCCCCCTATGTACAGGAATATAACTACTATAATACTGCCCCCTATGTACAGGAATATAACTACTATAATACTGCCCCCTATGCACAGGAATATAACTACTATAATACTGCCCCCTATGTACAGGAATATAAAACTACTATAATACTGCCCCCTATGTACAAGAATATAACTACTATAATACTGCCCCCTATGTACAAGAATATAACTACTATAATACTGCCCCCTATGTACAAGAATATAACTACTATAATACTGCCCCCTATGTACAGGAATATAAAACTACTATAATACTGCTCCATATGTACAAGAATATAGCTACTATAATACTGCCCCTTATGTACAGGAATATAACTACTATAATACTGCTCCCTATGTACAAGAATATAACTACTATAATACTGCCCCCTATGTACAAGAACATAACAACTATAATACTGCCCCCTATGTACAAGAATATAACAACTATAATACTGCCCCCTATGTACAAGAATATAACTACTATAATACTGCCCCCTATGTACAAGTATATAACTACTATAAAACTGCCCCTATGTACAGGAATATAACTACTATAAAACTGTCCCCTATGTACAAGAACATAACAACTATAATACTGCCCCCTATGTACAGGAATATAACTACTATAATACTGCCCCCTATGTACAAGAATATAACTACTATAATACTGCCCCCTATATACAAGAATATAACTACTATAATACTGCCCCCTATGTACAAGAATATAACTACTATAATACTGCCCCCTATATACAGGAATATAACTACTATAATACTGCCCCTATGTACAAGAATATAACTACTATAATACTGCCCCCTATATACAGGAATATAACTACTATAATACTGTCCCCTATGTACAAGAATATAACTACTATAATGCTGCCCCCTATGTACAAGAATATAACTGCTATAATACTGCCCCCTATGTACAGGAATATAACTACTATAATACTGCCCCCTATGAACAAGAATATAACTACTATAATACCGCCCCCTATGTACAGGAATATAACTGCTATAATACTGCCCCCTATGTACAAGAATATAACTACTATAATACTGCCCCCTATGTACAAGAATATAACTACTATAATACTGCCCCCTATGTACAAGAATATAACTACTATAATACTGCCCCCTATGTACAAGTATATAACTACTATAATACTGCCCCTATGTACAGGAATATAACTACTATAATACTGTCCCCTATGTACAAGAACATAACAACTATAATACTGCCCCCTATGTACAAGAATATAACTACTATAATACTGCCCCCTATGTACAAGAATATAACTACTATAATACTGCCCCCTATGTACAAGTATATAACTACTATAAAACTGCCCCTATGTACAGGAATATAACTACTATAAAACTGTCCCCTATGTACAAGAACATAACAACTATAATACTGCCCCCTATGTACAAGAATATAACTACTATAATACTGCCCCCTATGTACAGGAATATAACTACTATAATACTGCCCCCTATGTACAAGAATATAACTACTATAATACTGCCCCCTATATACAAGAATATAAGTACTATAATACTGCCCCCTATGTACAGGAATATAACTACTATAATACTGCCCCCTATATACAGGAATATAACTACTATAATACTGCCCCTATGTACAAGAATATAACTACTATAATACTGCCCCCTATATACAGGAATATAACTACTATAATACTGTCCCCTATGTACAAGAATATAACTACTATAATACTGCCCCCTATGTACAAGAATATAACTACTATAATACTGCTCCCTATGTACAAGAATATAGCTACTATAATACTGCTCCCTATGTACAAGAATATAGCTACTATAATACTGTCCCCTATGTACAAGAATATAACTACTATAATACTGCCCCCTATGTACAAGAATATAACTTCTATAATACTGCCCCCTATGTACAAGAATATAACTGCTATAATACTGCCCCCTATGTACAAGAATATAACTACTATAATACTGCCCCCTATGTACAAGAATATAACTACTATAATGCTGCCCCCTATGTACAGGAATATAACTACTATAATACCGCCCCCTATGTACAGGAATATAACTGCTATAATACTGCCCCCTATGTGCAAGAATATAACTACTATAATACTGCCCCCTGTGTACAAGAATATAACTACTATAATACTGCCCCCTATGTACAAGAATATAACTACTATAATACTGCCCCTATGTACAAGAATATAACTACTATAATACTGCCCCCTATGTACAGGAATATAACTACTATAATACTGCCCCCTATGTACAAGAATATAACTACTATAATACTGCTCCCTATGTACAAGAATATAACTACTATAATACTGCCCCCTATGTACAGGAATATAACTACTATAATACTGCCCCCTATGTACAAGAATATAACTACTATAATACTGCCCCCTATGTACAGGAATATAACTACTATAATACTGCCCCCTGTGTACAGGAATATCACTGATATACTTCTCTCCTGTGCACCCCGGGGTCCTCGTGTTGCCCGCTCTCTTGGCAGGCCTGGCTATGTTAGTGGTGCCAGGACAGATTGCTGGGATTTTCTGCTCGGGTGGCTGCAGTGCTCTTGGCTGGGCACACATACGTCTGGCGGCTCTGGACTCATAATGAGGAATCGTTTACGAGAAGCCGTCACTGAAAACAGCTGTTGTGGGATTACGGCCATTATGTGCCCGGCTGGACGGTCTTCCGCATAGTCTCGGTTTCTGGCACTTGGGATTATGTTACTGTGGCTATGTCTCTTCCATCATAATGTGGTATAACCAGCCATTATCTCTGACGGCTCCTCCTGATATTATTATATCTAGAAGAGTAAATCCTGATTATAACCAAAACTGCACAGCGACAAAGTGCCCAACACAGCAGGCCCTGAGCACCGGATACACCTGGATCTATATCATGTATAGAAATGAAGTCTAGATGCATAGATATGAGATGGATAGAAGACTATGGGCAGATGTATGGCTGTTCTGCGCTCTGTCTTGTTGTTGCCCCTGAATTATCACAAGATACAACCATCTGTGATGAGTTCCTGCCTCTTATTCATCACTTTACTTTAGGCGCAGTTGAGGCGCAATGTTAGATTCGGGCAGTTACATGTGATCCTCCTACAAGCTCCTCTCTGCTTCTCTCCCGCCCCCAGCATGAGAATGACCCCCACAGCAGCACCCAGGTGTGTGACACCCTGTACCCAGTGATCTCCTCAGCTGTGGCTTCTCCTGGAGGGGATCCCCCAGTGCTGGTCTCCTGCTGCACCCCTGTAATTCTGGCCAGTATCCCCCTCAGACACCAGTGTGGTCATCCTGCTACATGGGGACACTTCTCTGTCCTGTCTGCAGTTCCCATACACTTCTCTTCTATCCTGCTACACAGGAACACTTCTCTGTCCTGTCTGCAGCTCCCACACACTTCTTTTCTATCTTGCTACACGGGGAAACTTCTTTGTCCTGTCTGCAGCTCTTACACACTTCTCTTCTATCCTGCTACATGGGGACACTTATCTGCCCTGTCTGCAGCTCCCACACACTTCTCTTCTATCATGCTACACGGGGAAACTTCTTTGTCCTGTCTGCA
The DNA here is from genome assembly GCF_040894005.1 of Engystomops pustulosus. NCBI lineage: Eukaryota > Metazoa > Chordata > Amphibia > Anura > Leptodactylidae > Engystomops > Engystomops pustulosus. The sequence goes on from NC_092418.1 coordinate 17,512,022, forward strand.
GCTCTTACACACTTCTCTTCTATCCTGCTACACAGGGAAACTTCTCTGTCCTGTCTGCAGCTCCCACACACTTCTTTTCTATCCTGCTACACAGGGAAACTTCTTTGTCCTGTCTGCAGCTCTTACACACCTCTCTTCTATCCTACTACATAAGGACACTTCTCTGTCCTGTCTGTAGCTCTTAGACACTTCTTTTCTATCCTGCTACACGGGAAAACTTCTTTGTCCTGTCTGCAGCTCTTACACACCTCTCTTCTATCCTGCTACATAGGGACACTCTCTGACCTGTCTGCAGCTCTTAGACACTTCTCTTCTATCCTGCTACACAGGGGACACTTATCTGTCCTGTCTGCAGCTCTTACACACCTCTCTTCTATCCTGCTACACAGGGACACTTCTCTGTACTGTCTGCAGCTCTTAGACACTTCTTTTCTATCCTGCTACACGGGGAAACTTCTTTGTCCTGTCTGCAGCTCTTACACACCTCTCTTCTGTCCTGCTACATAGGGACACTTCTCTGACCTGTCTGCAGCTCTTAGACACTTCTCTTCTATCCTGCTACACAGGGGACACTTCTCTGTCCTGTCTGCAGCTCTTAGACACTTCTTTTCTATCCTGCTACACGGGGAAACTTCTTTGTCCTGTCTGCAGCTCTTACACACCTCTCTTCTATCCTGCTACATAGGGACACTTCTCTGACCTGTCTGCAGCTCTTAGACACTTCTCTTCTATCCTGCTACACAGGAACACTTCTATGTCCTTTCTGCAGCTCCCACACACTTCTTTTCTATCCTGCTACATGGGGACACTTCTCTGTCCTGTCTGCAGCTCTTACACACTTCTTTTCTATCCTGCTCTAAGCTGCTGCCTTTGCAGATTGTTTGTAAATAGAAGAACTGAACTGTAAACAGAGGCTGCAGGTCGTATCAGAAGTGTGTGTAGTGTCTGTAGTTTCTGCTGAGCTCTGCTGTTGGGGATAATCTGCTGTGCACCAGAGATCAGTGTTGCTTCTCAGTTTACGCCACTTTCAGGCTTGAGTGTTTTTGCACCTTAATTGCACATAAATAAACAAGTTGCTAATGATGAACGATTAGTAGGCAGAGCAAAACATCTGGATTCGTAGGATAAATGCGAAAAACATGATTATTTTAGATGTGCGGATAATTTGGTGTTTAGTTGCAAAACTGGCGCAAAAACAACAGAAAAAACAAGTAATACATCTGGCTCCATGTTCCAGATTGTAGATACATTAGATACACCCCTCCCTGAAACAAAGCTTTAAAGTTTTCAATGTTGATATTAAGTTTTAATACAATATAATCCTCCTCTGCAGCAAGGGCAGCCATTGGTTGGATGCCTGGAATTCTCCCACAGTGGAAGTTTATAAGTAGTCCCTCTGGCTGAAGTTCGAGGGCTTTCTGTCTGCCTAGAGTTTGAGAGCATTGGACAAGAGAGTAGCGGCCGTCTGCAGCTACTGTCTCCCCTCAGAAGGCTTAACCTCTCCAGGGCCTGCCTCCAAAACTACTGCAAAGCAGCCAACATTCTTCTCCAGCCCCAAGCCATAGGACCGTGAGTTTGATGTTCATAAACCTGTCTCCACGTGTGATCCCTTGCTGCCGGTAACATCAAAGGCCTCTCCCCTACCATCTACCCCGAGATCCCTTCACCACACATTACACCGGGAGTGCCCCAGGGGGAAACCTCCATTGTATTGTGGCCTCCCCATCTTCTTGCATCCTCTCACTGGCCCTATCTGGAGTGGGAGAGGCCTGTTCACCTCGTACAAACTACCTGCGATATGACTAGCGCTAGACCACGCGCCAAGCCATTCTTCTATCCTGCTACACAGGAACACTTCTCTGTCCTGTCTGCAGCTCCCACACACTTATTTTCTATCCTGCTACACGGGGAAACTTCTTTGTCCTGTCTGCAGCTCTTACACACTTCTCTTCAATCCTGCTACATAGGGACACTTCTCTGTCCTGTCTGCAGTTCCCATACACTTCTCTTCTATCCTGCTACACAGGAACACTTCTCTGTCCTGTCTGCAGCTCCCACACACTTCTTTTCTATCTTGCTACACGGGGAAACTTCTTTGTCCTGTCTGCAGCTCTTACATACTTCTCTTCTATCCTGCTACATGGGGACACTTATCTGCCCTGTCTGCAGCTCCCACACACTTCTCTTCTATCCTGCTACACGGGGAAACTTCTTTGTCCTGTCTGCAGCTCTTACACACTTCTCTTCTATCCTGCTACACAGGGAAACTTCTCTGTCCTGTCTGCAGCTCCCACACACTTCTTTTCTATCCTGCTACACAGGGAAACTTCTTTGTCCTGTCTGCAGCTCTTACACACCTCTCTTCTATCCTACTACATAAGGACACTTCTCTGTCCTGTCTGTAGCTCTTAGACACTTCTTTTCTATCCTGCTACACGGGGAAACTTCTTTGTCCTGTCTGCAGCTCTTACACACCTCTCTTCTATCCTGCTACATAGGGACACTCTCTGACCTGTCTGCAGCTCTTAGACACTTCTCTTCTATCCTGCTACACAGGGGACACTTATCTGTCCTGTCTGCAGCTCTTACACACCTCTCTTCTATCCTGCTACACAGGGACACTTCTCTGTACTGTCTGCAGCTCTTAGACACTTCTTTTCTATCCTGCTACACGGGGAAACTTCTTTGTCCTGTCTGCAGCTCTTACACACCTCTCTTCTATCCTGCTACATAGGGACACTTCTCTGACCTGTCTGCAGCTCTTAGACACTTCTCTTCTATCCTGCTACACAGGGGACACTTCTCTGTCCTGTCTGCAGCTCTTAGACACTTCTTTTCTATCCTGCTACACGGGGAAACTTCTTTGTCCTGTCTGCAGCTCTTACACACCTCTCTTCTATCCTGCTACATAGGGACACTTCTCTGACTTGTCTGCAGCTCTTAGACACTTCTCTTCTATCCTGCTACACAGGGGACACTTCTCTGTCCTGTCTGCAGCTCTTAGACACTTCTTTTCTATCCTGCTACACGGGGAAACTTCTTTGTCCTGTCTGCAGCTCTTACACACCTCTCTTCTATCCTGCTACATAGGGACACTTCTCTGACTTGTCTGCAGCTCTTAGACACTTCTCTTCTATCCTGCTACACAGGAACACTTCTATGTCCTTTCTGCAGCTCCCACACACTTCTTTTCTATCCTGCTACATGGGGACACTTCTCTGTCCTGTCTGCAGCTCTTACACACTTCTTTTCTATCCTGCTACACGGGAAAACTTCTTTGTCCTGTCTGCAGCTCTTACACACCTCTCTTCTATCCTGCTACATAGGGACACTCTCTGACCTGTCTGCAGCTCTTAGACACTTCTCTTCTATCCTGCTACACAGGGGACACTTATCTGTCCTGTCTGCAGCTCTTACACACCTCTCTTCTATCCTGCTACACAGGGACACTTCTCTGTACTGTCTGCAGCTCTTAGACACTTCTTTTCTATCCTGCTACACGGGGAAACTTCTTTGTCCTGTCTGCAGCTCTTACACACCTCTCTTCTGTCCTGCTACATAGGGACACTTCTCTGACCTGTCTGCAGCTCTTAGACACTTCTCTTCTATCCTGCTACACAGGGGACACTTCTCTGTCCTGTCTGCAGCTCTTAGACACTTCTTTTCTATCCTGCTACACGGGGAAACTTCTTTGTCCTGTCTGCAGCTCTTACACACCTCTCTTCTATCCTGCTACATAGGGACACTTCTCTGACCTGTCTGCAGCTCTTAGACACTTCTCTTCTATCCTGCTACACAGGAACACTTCTATGTCCTTTCTGCAGCTCCCACACACTTCTTTTCTATCCTGCTACATGGGGACACTTCTCTGTCCTGTCTGCAGCTCTTACACACTTCTTTTCTATCCTGCTCTAAGCTGCTGCCTTTGCAGATTGTTTGTAAATAGAAGAACTGAACTGTAAACAGAGGCTGCAGGTCGTATCAGAAGTGTGTGTAGTGTCTGTAGTTTCTGCTGAGCTCTGCTGTTGGGGATAATCTGCTGTGCACCAGAGATCAGTGTTGCTTCTCAGTTTACGCCACTTTCAGGCTTGAGTGTTTTTGCACCTTAATTGCACATAAATAAACAAGTTGCTAATGATGAACGATTAGTAGGCAGAGCAAAACATCTGGATTCGTAGGATAAATGCGAAAAACATGATTATTTTAGATGTGCGGATAATTTGGTGTTTAGTTGCAAAACTGGCGCAAAAACAACAGAAAAAACAAGTAATACATCTGGCTCTATGTTCCAGATTGTAGATACATTAGATACACCCCTCCCTGAAACAAAGCTTTAAAGTTTTCAATGTTGATATTAAGTTTTAATACAATATAATCCTCCTCTGCAGCAAGGGCAGCCATTGGTTGGATGCCTGGAATTCTCCCACAGTGGAAGTTTATAAGTAGTCCCTCTGGCTGAAGTTCGAGGGCTTTCTGTCTGCCTAGAGTTTGAGAGCATTGGACAAGAGAGTAGCGGCCGTCTGCAGCTACTGTCTCCCCTCAGAAGGCTTAACCTCTCCAGGGCCTGCCTCCAAAACTACTGCAAAGCAGCCAACATTCTTCTCCAGCCCCAAGCCATAGGACCGTGAGTTTGATGTTCATAAACCTGTCTCCACGTGTGATCCCTTGCTGCCGGTAACATCAAAGGCCTCTCCCCTACCATCTACCCCGAGATCCCTTCACCACACATTACACCGGGAGTGCCCCAGGGGGAAACCTCCATTGTATTGTGGCCTCCCCATCTTCTTGCATCCTCTCACTGGCCCTATCTGGAGTGGGAGAGGCCTGTTCACCTCGTACAAACTACCTGCGATATGACTAGCGCTAGACCACGCGTCAAGCCATTCACTCAGGTTGTAGGGGAATCCAGCTGCCCTCACACCAAAATGTCTGGCCCTGATGGGAGGAGGTTGCATGAGTGAGACTTGAATTACTGTTCTTTCTCCAAAAGTTGCAACTTTTTAGTAGTTTGTTGAAGTCTGTGCCAAGTATTTTCAGTATTCTGCCTGCATTCCTCCCCCGCCCCTGTGGGTGATATGTGGGCGCTGTGGATGCTGCGGTACGCCTGTGGGCTGGTACTGTTGAGCCCATGGTTTCCGGTGAGCTGTGGTTTGGCACTAGGGACTGTAATAAAGCACCTGGCAGGCGCTTTCTGGAGTTCACCTCTCGCTTCTTCTTCCTCTTCTGCTTTCAGCTGTAAAATCCGGGATCTATAACTGGTGCCAAAAAGCAGCGTTATCAAATGCCAATAGGATCTGTCAATAGCATTAATGTAACGAGGCGAGAGAAATCAATGGCAACCTGCGGGGTCTAGAGCTTAGTGCGGAAGAAGCAATAAAGATAAAAACTGCAATGTGCCACCCACGACCTAGCAATCAACGCTGTGCCAAGTGCCCGAGGGTCACACAAGGCGGATCTGAGCTGCCACAGAGTATTCTGTTCTGTAATTCTGGTCTTTACCCACCATGACCAGTAGGGGGTGAAAGAGATCAATGGCAACATGCGGGGTCTGGAGCTTAGTGTGGAAGAGGCAATAAAGATAATTACTGTAATGTACCGCCCACGACCGCTGATCGACGCTGTGCCAAGTGCCCGAGGGTGACACAAAGTGACGGATCTGAGCTACCACAGTGTATTCAATACTGTAATTCACATCTATAGTCTTCTATGGTTTTCCTTTCCCGCAACGTGCAGTAGGGGGCAGCAGTGACCACAGGGTAAAAAGTGCTACCAGAGGGTGAGGAGGATATAAAAATCCAAGAAAAATACAGTTTTAGAGTTTTACTTTTAATTTTATTTTTAATTCAGTCAAACATTTACAGACTAGGACTGCATTTAGGTTGAAATCCTCTGCATAGACATAGGCAGAGACCTACTAAGCTTTCTGTGCCAGAATTATTTTATGAACCCATTTATCAGGCACTTTTTTGACCTGGTATGAAAAGGGTTGTGGCTTTTCCAAGTTCATTGGGGGTGTGTCCTCACACTGCTTGGCTCTGAGCACTCTGCACTCAGGTTCTGCACAGCACACAATGTAGCAGATATCAGGTTCAAGACTACAGATGTCATCAGACCAGAGGGGGAGGGCTCTAGAGTAGGTCAATATAGAGAGCTAAGAGCACAGCAGTGTGAGGACATGTCCTTCAGTACTAAAGTCCAGGTTTCTGAAACGATGATAAATGTGGTTTTAGCTCTTTTTATACTAAGAACTGTGACCTTCTTCTCACTGCTACATCTTAAGTAACAAGGAATAATCCATCTCCTTCCACAACATCTTATTACGGAGAGCGCGTGTGAATCACTGTGTGATTATGGAGAGAGGTCAGGCCAGAAGCGGACGCTTCGATGGTTAGATGTGAAGTCAGGGCAGACGATTCTTAGTATTTCAGATGAAGGATCTGACCCTGTGTACCCAGAGGAAACTCAAAGACTGCAACCCAGGCGATGGCGCCATGATGAATGCCCGGCTATTGCCTTTATTATACCGCCATGTACTTATATATTACCGCACTGCGGAGAGCCAGAGCTGTATAGCCGCTGTGACCCAATCATCCAGGAATTACATTTTTATCTCCAAGATTAGAGAAAATACTAGAAGGTGTGTGTCTCACTCTCTGCAATGGTATATATCTCTGATTGCTGAATCATTTTTCACCCATCTACTGTGTCTTTAAATCCAGTCTCACTCTCTGCAATGGTATATATCTGTTAATTGCCCTCGTATTGCATGTGTCTGTTTCTTTCTGTAACATTTGACCCTTTTCTGTCCTACCTGATTTAATGTTCATCTCTGCCCCTCAATGAGTTTGTTTTTCTCTGTTCAGAACTTGATCCACATGTGTTAAGTGTCCTAGATTAATTGTTTTATGAGCTAAATGAGGGCCTGGTCTCTTGTCTTCTCTGGGTATAAATTTAGTGATAGTATAGTGTTAGGGATTTTTATGCAGGGCCCCAACAGCCCTCTTGACTTTTGTAAGGTGAGTCCTAATTAACCCTTTCATGATTGAACATAAGGACCAAGACATACGTCAATTTCTTAGTCAAAATCTTCTCTCCTTTAATAATCAAAATGCATAATATATAACAAACAAAAGAATCATCAAAGGGGCGTGAATAGTATACTGCAAAGCTATTGGTCATCAGCAAATTCTGGGAAAAGAAAGTGAATTAATTGTGCGCAGTTCTCAGAGACCTTGTACACAGATATTGTTTATACTAAGAAGAAGATAAGTGGCTCCAGAATCATATTATTATGCAGCTTCGAGGACAGACTGGCTTCTCATTAAATGTCAAAGGGTATTAGCTGACAGGCCAGTAAACATGTTACATAAAATGAAGTTTGAATCATGACATTAACTTGACAATGGTCAGGGAACATGGCCGCTGTATCTAAGATGGCGGACAGAAGTCAAGATGGCGTCCGAAACCAGTGCGACCTCCTTAACAATTCCCCCCTTTGAGCTTTGCTGGCCTGTAACTCCATCCTGAGCGAACTCCTCAAGCTCCAGGTACCCACAGGTAGGCTAAGCCCGTACCTGCTGGACTTGTTAACTCTTCACCAGATCCCCTGGAGGCTGGTCACTCAGGGGTTACAGGCCTGCACACTCAAATCACATCACTGAGTTCCCATAGTTCACAGGTTTGTAAACAGGCAGCATCATCCTCCGCTCCGGGCACTTCTCCTGACGGCCATCTGGGACATGGTGGACTTGATGAGGGGGACCACACAACACGCAATAAGTGACAAGAGCAAAATCACAATCCCCAATATAACCCCCACTTAAAGGAAACCCTTCCAATCCCCCACCCACAAAGCGAAGGACAAAGTGTCCACCCCAGAGTTTCTCTTGAGTTCCCTGGACAGTCCTTCAATCTTTTCACGAGCATGGGTAATGGATCCATAGGGGGCGATGCCATCTGGGATGTATATGCGACAAGCCACTCCCACCATCTTACAGACTCCTCCCTTCTCAGCAAGGTTCATGTTCCAAAGCCATGGGGTTCTGGGAAGCATCTCGGATATATTCCCAAATCTCTGTTGATTACAATAAAAAAAATAGTTACCCAACCAACATCTTTACTCATAGCTCTCTGGGGAATAATGGACTCTAGACCTGCCCATATCTGACTGTGGGCCTTGTACTCATCTGGGACCCCCCCTGGTGATCTCACTGTATCTATATAAACGTTGTCATCTAGGCGCTTCTCTCTCAGACCTCCAGAATCCTTTGGGATTCTCTACCTTTTCTTATGTGTCTGATCAACCTTATCCCTGGGGATCACGAGGAAGGAATGCACAAGTTTTATCACCGTACACTCACCTTCCCAGCCTCTAGGCCTGACCTGACTCTCCTCTCCCCACAAATCCTGTACACATCAGACACTGCTAATACAGGGTTACCTGTGCTGTCAGTGGTAAAGAAGGTCATTGTCGTGTTGCACCAACCGTAGGTAAAGTCTCCTACCCTGGGGGCATCCTGGTCACCCCTATAGATACAGTGATAGTCATGGTTGGGGTGTCCCTGAGCATACAGTCAGTCAGAAGAGACCAGCTAGCAAGAAGAATAAGTAAGTTTGCAATAGAAAGCGTGGAAGCGTGCTGACTTCCCTCTAGCTTCACAGATGTGGCACTGGTCAGCAGGACTTGGAAAGGACCATCTTAGCGAGGCTCCAGACTCTCTCTCTGGTGTGTCTTCACCACCCGTAGTCTCCAGGCTTCAGGTTATGCGTCCTGAGGTCTCTGTCTGGATCTGAAAAAGGAATCAGAAACACTTTTGCCGACCTTTTCCAAGGCCTGGCTCAACTGTGTGGCATATTCCACTTGGTTTCCTGCCGTCAGCTATAGGATCTGTGGGAAGTAGGGGCCTAGTCTGGGTGCACAGCCGAAAAATAACTTCAAGGGGGGACAATCCCATCTTTCTGTTGAGGGTGGTCCTAACTGAATGGTGGGCAGCAGGAAAGCACTCACACCATGGTTTCCCTGTTACTTCCATGGACTCCCGGATCTCTAACTTAAGAGTGCCATATAAAGTATCTCAAACGCACCACCAACTTGGGAAGGGCAAGGGGTGTTCAGGGCCTGTTCTACACCCAGGAGGGACAAGGTTTCAGTCTTTACCTGTCCAGTGAAGTGGGTTCTGCGACCGGACTCTATGGTCTCTGGAAGTCCAAACCTGCAGAAAAATCTCTCTCACCAACTTCTTGGCTGCAGCTCTGGCAGTAGCCTTGGTCATGGGAGAAGCTTCTGGCCACCCTGGAAAGAGATCAATGCACACAAGCACGTATTCCTACGCACCACTTTTTGGTAGCTGGATAAAATCCATCTGCAGTCTCTGGAAGGGATACAGCAGCTTGGGTGTCACCTTCTGTGGGGTCTTTTCCACCTTACCCGGGTTGTGGCGGGCACAGACTATACAGGCTTTCACTAGTCTAGTGACAGGGGTAGTAACGCCCGGGCAAACCACTTATGGTTTATGAGCACTAGCATGGCCATTTTGGATGTGTATGTGTCTGTAGGCTACTTGACTTACTGTCGGGTGCAGGGCTCCGGGCAGGCACACCCTCTCTCCCAGCATCCAGGTCCCATCGGCATCTAGGCTCCAGCTTTCCTCCACACTTCCTTCACTTCTGATGACACTCGGGCCACCAGGGACTGGAACACCTGTGGATCAAGCTTTTAGCTCAGAACTCACCGCTGAGACTTCAGGACAGTCTCTGGGCTCCATCTGTGCAGCTGCCTTCGCCATCCCGTCAACCACATACTTGCCCTTGGCTTGTGGAGTTACCAAATTGTGTGTGCTTTAACTTTTATTATCCTCACCTCTTGTGGAAGTAGGAGAGCATCCATGAGCTCTATAACCAGCGTGCCATGCTTAAAGGGGTTCCCTGCAGAGGTGAGGAAATCTCTAGCCTTCCATATGGGTTCATAGTCGTGTTTAGACCCCAGAACTATACCTTGAGTATAGATGTTCGCCCTTTTACCTTCCACCAGCTGTAGCACTTCCCTGAGTGCCATCACTTCACCTCCTGCGCTGACCTGTGTGGAGGGAGTGGTTCTGCTTGTACTACCTCATGTGCGCCACTGACCACTGTATATCCAGTGTAGAACCGTCTGTCTTCTCCTGCAGACCTGGAGCCATCTATGAGAAATAAAACTCAACATCTGGGTTAATTACCCTTCTCTCCCCCCTCTCTGAATCCTGGAAGACTGGTGATAGAATGAAGGATTCAGAGCTGTGCACCTTATCAGTGTATCCTGGGGCATCAGGAGTGCACACTGGAGTCTGAGCTGTCTGGCCTTTGCTCAGATGCTTGGGCTGTACCTGGGTGAGGACACTGACTGCTCAAATAATAAACACGTACTAACCCGGAGCCGCACTGGCCCCTTTAATACCGCATACCCCAAATATAAATAACCACACAGAAACCATTGCTTAACCATTCTCAATAGTGGGTTGACTCGGGGTCGGCCACAGCTTTATTGAAACCATTGATAATTTAACCATTTCTTTGTTTGAATATATAGACACTTTTAACCATTCCACTTTACATAACACCAGATAACACCCTGTATGCCTGCCATATGTAAGGGCATGTAGGGCAGTGTTACCCCTAAAAAACCGCCACGGAGGAGGTCATGTATCCACAACTACATGACCCTCCGACCCCCAGCCAACCAAAAACCACACCATATCCATATCCGTCCAAAGATGGACGCCAACAGGTAACAGCAAACCATCACTGGTGCCCACCAGCTGATGTGATACCACTTTTCCTCTGGCGCAAACAAATTGCGACACCCAGGTATTGTCACATCCACTATTGCTGCATCGCTAGCCTCGTACCATACTGCCCTTATGATTATGTGCTACCACGCCAACTCGGGGTAGCAGAAGAAAGACGGAAATCGCTCCAGGTCGGACTGGATTAGTGTAATCTGTCACCTAAGGTGAATGTAGCAGATGACGACGCCCCTTAAATGACGACTACTGAATAATGGCCGATTATCGTAAGCTCAAGCTGTTTTTTGCAAGCAGTGCAGGACCCGGAGACCTCACCCACAGATGTTGGTACCATAGAAGCCCAAAGTTCCACCACCCAGACGGATATTCACGCGCTGATCTGCCCAATAGACACACAGGTGTCCTAGCAATCACATGCTGGAGTGAAAACCTGAAAAAGAGAATGCATTAGCAAAGAAGCAAAATTAAAGTATAACCTGCTAAACAATTAGAATGCCAGCACCTTATCCATCCCACCTCTGAAACTAAAAAGACCTTACACACTAGCTGTAAGTGTAGCGCCAATTTAAAGAGAGTGAACTATATTCCTTAGAAGGAGTCCAAATTCACTAAAACCCTTCATAAAACAGCAGCAAATTGTAAACAACTCGCAGGAAACTGATTTGCAGGAGCAAAACCCACGCACACAAACTTTGAAATACAAGGAAACCTCAATTACATGACAAGTCTCACCCCAAAAAATGCCATGAGGCCAGCCCAATACCCTTATCAAGTTATTTGACACAATGACATCTACATAAAGCCAGGGCCAGGAACAGGCATCAGCCCCTACAACACATCTGTCGGCTATGATCAACAAAAACAGCTCTAAAAACCTCAATGGCGCTAATGATCCAAACCCTTCGATACAGGGAGATTGCACCCATTGTGGACATGGAGCCCCTACTAGCAAAAAACCCACCCATCGTCATAACCTGACATACTGAAACCAGAAGGCCCAGGACTGACCACGCTGCTAAAGCGACTCGCACAACCAGGACAACAAGACAGCGCAAAGCATTGTAACGACTTACCCCTCTCTTAGGCAAAATACCGTCCCCAAAATAAATTTTCAATACGACTAAAATAGGATTCAGCTGAAGAGGGGACAACCTAAAGACAGTGAAGGAAAGGAAAGAAAATAAGCAGGTAACTTCAATGAGGAGAGTCACAAGGACCAACAGAAAATTATGAGAGTAACCAGTAACCAGAGAAGAGGACCCCTATCCCACCAGATCCACACCAAAAAGGTACTAAAAACCACTTAACAATGAAATGAAGCCGCCCACCGGTAAACACGATCTAATAAGACATCATCCAGCTGGCGACCCAATTATTGGACACTTCAGGAACAGATAATAAGTATAAGACAGATTCAGCGTCCGATTTGCCATAAGGGCCCCAGACTCGCCTTGTAAACCCACTCACTCTAACAAGGGAGACATAAGACACCAATACCAGATCCTTCATAATGCTTTTAGGACCCGCACCGGTGAGGGTTTGTGGCTCAACCTGAACTGCTCTACAAATCCTGAGAGCAACCTTCAGAAATTATGAAAAAAACTGAGAAATACACAAGGAACAAATGAGTCTAAGAGAAACCTGCCCTATGTATGAATTACTCTGCTTTTTTGGGTAACCCACTCTGAGGGCAGGAAGGGGCAGCCACAGGACAAGGACACTGGATGGTGCAATTATTGCCCCAACAGTTGGACTATACACGCCAGACTTACAGGCACCATAAATTAGACAGTGGCCGCTGTACAGCATGGGGCAGACCTCCGCACTGCCACCTGAGAAACCCCAAGGTGGAAAAACAAAAGGAAGATGCCCCAACTAAGGGCATAGTGGTAATCGTGGCACAAAGCCACACATTAGTAACCTCATAATACAGAATAATTTACTTCAATTATGTGATCTCATTAATGAATGGCTGGTCCATTGTACCAGTGCTGCCACCTCCTGTGTCCTACTCCTCATGGATTGTAAGCTCTTGTGACTATTGTACCAGCCCCATCATGAACTGCATCACCCCTTCTCCTCATAGACCAAGTTCTTGGGGGGGCAAGCCCTCACTCATTGTATTACGTGGCTACGATATGTCACTGTTATGTCTTATTTTATTTGTAAGGCTACTAAATGAAGGGTAGAAAATACAATCTATGAAGTGTATTAGAAAGACTGTAAGCTCTTGTGCGCAGGGTCCTTATTCCTATTGGTCCTTCTGACCCTGCAACGTGTTATTTTGTCCGCATAGGTAGGTAACGATCTGTAAGACGCTGTGGAATATGACAATGCGCTCTATAAATACGTATTATTAAGAACTTGTATATATGCGCCATGAGTTGTACAGCGCTATGGAATATGATGGAACATATAAATACAGATTTATTATTAGTACTATTGTCCCAACCAACACCAGGACTTTCACCTCCTCCTAAATCACATCTCAGCCAGTCACATCCCCGTGGGAAGGGGAGAAACTGATCAGGACATTTTCTGTGTAATATCGCAACCAAAATCTGGTAAAACTTGAATATAATTATGGCCATAATTTTGAGTGTTTTGATTTAATTAATGACACTGCACTCAGAATGGCGCCGCTTGTAAGCAATCACCAAATCCACAGACAACAAGGACCAAATGTCCAAGTGCTGGTTCTGTAGGATCTAGACCTGGTGTCATCAGTCAGGTGAGCGCTGAGAGGAGAAACATCACAGAAATAAGTATCACTAACGCTAGGACTGGTAGGGGTGATAATAGATGTGACCATAATATATGTGACGCTTCAGCAAACTACCTCTCTTTTGAAAGCGTTCGCCCAAATGCCATCCCCAAAGGTGAACTACAAGACACAAAATTGCAGATTAAGACAAAGACCCCCAATCCTGCAGCAGAGGAACTCACCCACAGGTGTGGGAGCTACTGGTGCTCTGATCACAGCCGTGTGGACTACGAGAGGCGCTGGAGGTATCGGAACGCCGCATGACGACCTAGAGGAGCCGCTGCGAGATCGGCGGCTACGGAGGATGAGGGAATGACAGCGGGACGGAGCACTGCCATCGGATTTTAAAGACCTAGATATGGAAGAGCTGCGCCAATCCCCAGACTGGCATCGCCAGTAGGAGTGGGTTGCAGTGCACTTCCAGGAAAACGCGGGAGGATATAATCGAGTCCCAGGTCATGGGATTATAAAGACCTGGCGACCTGGATGTGGAAGAGCTGCGCCAATCCCCAGACTGGCATAGCCAGTAGGAGTGGGTTGCAGTACACATCCTAAAATCGTATATAACAGGGCCCCCCACATCACCAGTTAGCATGGTGCACCCTGGGATGGAGGAAGTTGGGGAGCATAAGCTGCCCATAGAAAGGGGGGGGGAGCAGGTCTTCATCAGGGACCTCAAATTCTATAGGGTATGATGGGGGGTGGGGTGTTACTCATAGCTGGGGCAGGGGGCTATAGACTCACAGCAGCAGAAGCCCCTGCCCTGGGGCACCACATGTGAGGGAAGGATCCAGCAGCCAGAATAAGGAGCTGGTAATACATGACTGCAGCTGAGCCTCTATCCTGCAGCACTGCAAGGGTTAAATATGCTGCTAGAAGCAGAGGGCAGTGAGGGTGGGGGAGGGACAGTGTGCTGCTCAGGGCACTGGAAGTGAAGGTGCCAGGGCAGGAGATTTACTATAGATAAGCCCTGGCAGGACTATGGGGACCATGTGGTGTGTGCATGTACAGTAGTACAAGCAGCTGCTGGGGATGCACTAGAGCTACTCCCTGCCTGGCAGCACTATAGGGACCATGTGGTGGGTGCATGTACAGGAGTACAAGCAGCTCCTGGGGCAGGGGACAGGCTCATTACAGCTACTGCCAGACGGCCCTGATGATAGGGGAGAGGTGGCAGGAGACAGCCATACCTGGAGTGACTGAGCAGGCCATGGCTGGTCTCTGCAGGGGAGGTGGTGGGACAATGTCCTGTCTGGTCCCTGCACCACAGCTACAGCAGGCAGAGGTGCAGGGGGCCAGGCAGGAGCAGGGCTGGGGGTGCAGAGCTCGCGTGCTCTGCCAGGAGAGAGGATTCGGCGGTGACTTCCTACCAGAGCCTGGAGCAGGGTTGTAGGAGCCAGTACAGCAGGGGGAAGCAGCCATGGTGGTTTCCATCAGGAGTGACGCAGCCATGCTGAACCCTCGGCCTGCAGACGACGGCGCATCCTCAGACAGCACAGAACACGCGGGAAAACCGATGAAAAAGAGGCTGAGTCTCTGCTACTCAGAGTATTTGAGCATGTGCCCACCTCCTGTACCGCCCACATTACTAGCCACACCCCCAGCACATCCCTCTGATGAATAAAGATGAGAGGGTAGAGCAACCTCCAATTAAAGGGGCCACACATCTTTTATTGTGTTCAGACTGCTAGCCACCTTTGAGTAGTCATTAGCCCAACGGCTATGCGCCTAGGGGCTATCAAGTGCAAGGTATGTGGGGTTTGCACTGTAACTGAGTGATCTAGGATCTGGGATCAGCTCACTGGCCTTGCTGAGCAGATTGCTGGCTGCAGCTACTAACACATGAGGGGCTCCCCACACGACTGAGTCTTACCGGGCCTAATAGTGGGCCACTGGGGAGGCCACCACGTTCCTGGGCTAGGACACCTGTGGCGTGGCCTAGATACTCAGTGCAAAATAAAATAAAAGGTCTGGTTCAGTGGCATGTGCCCAGGGCCAGGGCAGACTTGCCAGCTTAGGGCTATGGAATGCATCAATTGCCTCCTGACTAAGGGCAAATGGGGAAGAGGCAATTCAGTCAGAAAGGGGCAGCATCAGGCTGGAGGCAGCAGACCTTATCCCAGGCCTGCAGGAGCTGGCCAGTCCTAGAAACATGTGAAGGGGCTTAAGGCCTCAGGGCAGGGGCACATTGTGGACTGCCAGCTTTCTTCCCTCTGTCAGGTATCTGCCTGTGGCTGAGAAGCAGTGGCCTAGGAAGACCACCTTCTCCTGGCAGTACTGGAGCTTGTCTCTGGAAACTTTGCAACCCTTCTGGAACAGAAAACACACAAGGTCAATAAATGCATCCTGGCAAACAACAACAGTAGGTCCTCCGCATACTGAAAAGGAGAACATCCAGTGAGGGGCTAGTCTGCCAGTCTACTCCCTGTAGGGCCATGGGGTATTGGCTGGGTGAGTTTTACCCCCCTTGTGGGAGTCTACATCAGGTATACTGGAATACTGAACTGGTAAAGGCAAATAGGTACTGGCAATCCTCATATAGGGGCACAGAGAGAACATTTGCCAAATCAATAACAGTGAATAATATGTCACTCTCAGGGACTGCTGCCAGTTTGGGCTAGGGACCACTGGGCTTCAGTACACTCATTGGCAGCTTGGAGGTCATGGACCATGCTACATGTATCCGGCTGTTCTTTCTGAGTCTTTTCTTGACCGGGAATGGGCTAAAATCATCATCGGACTAGCAGGGGAGAGTTCTACAATGAAAGGCGATAACTCTGTTTGGGGGGGTCCGTTCAGAAGGGGGACTGTTCTCGCTAACATCCTTGTCCGTAACCACCCCTTGTCCTGCCCGGTTGGGGCCGTCTCCGCCACTCACTACAGTAATGTCGCCTCCCTGCAACGCCCACTTGGGTTGGTCGGTTGAGACTTCCGGAGATGTTGTCAGTCTCACTTTGGCGTGGTCTGTGAAACATCCTCTATTCCCTCTGAACGTTAATGTCAGAGTCCTCCACCACATCTCCAGCCCAGTGTTCTGTGCTACCTATAAAGTTCTGGCCAGACTCCAACGTCTCAATAAAATCCATGTACACTTAAGATGGTTTTTAATCAAAAA
This sequence comes from Engystomops pustulosus, assembly GCF_040894005.1. Lineage (NCBI taxonomy): Eukaryota > Metazoa > Chordata > Amphibia > Anura > Leptodactylidae > Engystomops > Engystomops pustulosus. The sequence continues at coordinate 17,528,682 of NC_092418.1, forward strand.
GGAACAAAAGTCAGTCATAGGCTCTGTAATACTGTTGGGGGGCTTGTTCTTGCTTAGTCTGTTCATGGGGTACACAGGAGGACATCACATCATACTGTATTCTTGTTCCACAACCAAATAAATTCCTTCAAGGTTTTTTAGATTGTCAGGGAGAAGTCTAAACGCAGCGATCTACCCCTCCCAAATGTAAATGTTCTCACTAGCCTGTAAACCACGAGATAACAGAACACAGATTCCAGGCAATTCAATATGGAGAAATTCAGTTTTCCGTGAACATCAAGGACACAGCACATGTCAGTTCTTCACAAAACAAAACGCAGCTTCAACAGCCCCCACCCTTTTGTTAACCCCTTAAATGCCAGAAAGCAGGTACCGGAGACATTGTAACACTTTTTATAGTAATTTTTCTCTAATTGTCGGGATCAATACATTTTAATAATACTCAAACAACATCCCTCACTTCAAGACCCCTAGCAGGCGCCCCAAGCATGGTCAGCTGTTTTCCTACAAAGCCCCACAACAGCTTTTATGGCTGCCAACAGCAATCAACTTATTGGGACTTGGGAATATAACTTAAAATGGCCGCCACTGAAAAATAAACTGACTTAAGATGGCCGCCACTGAAGAATGGTAGGGCGTGTCATCTTCTCTAACCACCAGATACAGGGGTGGAGTCTGGATTACAGGGGCCATTTTTCACTCCAAAGGAAAATATAATTAAATCTCTTTTTCTCAAATTCTTTCCACATCAAAAACTTTGAAATGTCCCTTATCGCCTGTCTCTTTCTTCATTGGGCACGCAGAAGAATCCCAGTCACTCTGTCCTAGTCCGTCCGTCAAAGTCAGAGGCTATAAGTGTCTGTTTCCAAATCTGATCAAGTTTTCTCAGTTTCCAAATCTGATCAAGTTTTCTCACTTGTACAATCATCAGATCATCTGACACATCCCAAATCCTTCAATACTACTTCTCACTTCAAACACAAAACTACCAGCCCTTATGTCCGATCATGTCAACTTACACTTTTCCATCAGTCCTACTTAACTCAACAACCTTCTGTCTCTGTGCATCTTTCCCCTCCATGTGGGACACAATCTGAGTAGCTTTTCTAGGTCCGCACCCTTGGCTTACTTTACTTTGCTTACTTCCCATCACAAATGTCTACAACTGCAACACTGCCAAACCTGTCCCCCACAGATACAACGAATCCGACACCTTGTGTGACCGACCCCAAAGAAACTAGATACCAGACTTCCACAGAGGACTCTTTACCAAGTCTCCCTTATTGACTCTTAACCAAATCAACTCTCTTTACTGAACTACTCTCTCCTTGACTCTTTACCAAGTCAACTCTCTTACTGACTCTTTACCAAGTCACTACTAGTTCTTACAGTCATCCACAAAGTCGTTCAGACTCCAAAATGAAGCTAAACGCACACTTGATCAGAGTGGGTCTCCGCTGCACGTGCACAAATTGAGCTCTATACCTCTATGGGTAACCCTATTGACACTAGTCAAACAGTACTATAGACACTATGATAATCTGACAATCACAACAAAGTATCTCCTACTTTAGCATTGCAGACCTCTAAGGGCTACTCCCTCCCGTCCCACAGTTTCAGCTAACACCACAGACTGTCTGACCATCCGTCACTGTCCAGTCCCTGTCCATCACCTTACAAAGTGGTTCTTTGCCAAAAACTATGAGCTTAGGTTACAGTGAACAACAGTGGCAAATACATAACACAGAGACAGTCTTACCCGGTCCGTCCAACCAGTGAACCAGAAGTGACATATCAGAGTAGACAAGAAAAAATTAATATCTTACCCTGAGAGCTCTCTGGTCAGTTCTGTTCACCAAGCCGGCGGGGACTCTTCACGGAGGCTGTCTTGGTGCTGTTGTTGTTTACTCCTAAACCCACCCAGATGGACGCCAAATATTGTTAGGGATTTTTATGCAGGGCCCCAACAGCCCTCTTGACTTTTGTAAGGTGAGTCCTAATTAACCCTTTCATGATTGAACATAAGGACCAAGACATACGTCAATTTCTTAGTCAAAATCTTCTCTCCTTTAATAATCAAAATGCATAATATATAACAAACAAAAGAATCATCAAAGGGGCGTGAATAGTATACTGCAAAGCTATTGGTCATCAGCAAATTCTGGGAAAAGAAAGTGAATTAATTGTGCGCAGTTCTCAGAGACCTTGTACACAGATATTGTTTATACTAAGAAGAAGATAAGTGGCTCCAGAATCATATTATTATGCAGCTTCGAGGACAGACTGGCTTCTCATTAAATGTCAAAGGGTATTAGCTGACAGGCCAGTAAACATGTTACATAAAATGAAGTTTGAATCATGACATTAACTTGACAATGGTCAGGGAACATGGCCGCTGTATCTAAGATGGCGGACAGAAGTCAAGATGGCGTCCGAAACCAGTGCGACCTCCTTAACAATAGGATGCGTGCATTCCAGGTTGCTTGCATTCTTTGTTAGCTTAGCATAATATTCTGCTAAGTATAATAATATTCTGACAAGTATGAAACTGCAGTTTGACATTGCAGTTAGACAGGGCAGGAGACAGGTAAGATGGCAGAGAAAAATGAACAATTATGTTTGTCTCAAAATGTTTTCCATTTTCTCCCTGTTTGCCATGGTTGTTTTACTTGCCTACCGTCCATCTATTCCACCAGTACCAACTATCCATATCAATGCCTCACTTCTTCCCTCACATTTCTTTACCACTCACACACTCTATACGTTATGTAACCAGACTAACTTATCACAGTCTTCTGCTGTGAAGCAAGAAATAACTTCTTATAAATCTCTGCAGCATCTTTTGTCTCTTTTCTTTCTCCTTCTGCTTGCTGCAGGGGACATCTCTCCTAACCCAGGCCCACCTTCTGCTTATTTTAACACTTCACACAGAAACCCTGCTAACCTTATAAAGATTCAGTGTATCCCCTCTTCTCCTTCTCCACCCGTAACCCCTTTTAAATGTGCCCTATGGAACGCCCGCTCTGTGTGTAATAAACTAGAATCAGTTCATGACCTCTTTCTTTCTAAGTCTTTTGACATGCTTGCCATTACGGAAACATGGATCCAGCAGGATGACTCCGCCTCAGTTGCAGCATTGTCTTATGGCGGTTTACACTTTTCGCACTGTTCCAGACCTGAGAATAGGCAGGGAGGTGGGGTAGGCATACTACTCTCTCCACAATGCACTTTCCAGGTCATTCCTCCTGTACCTTCTCTTATTTTCCCATCTTTTGAGGTCCACACCCTCAGACTTTTCCGCCCATTCTCTCTTCGTGTGGCTGTAGTATACCGTCCTCCTGGCTCACCCTATCAGTTTCTTGACCACTTTGCCTCTTGGCTCTCTCACTTTTTATCCTGTGACATTCCAACCATCATCATGGGAGACTTCAACATCCCTGTTAACACTCCCATTTCCCCTCCTGCCTCTCAGCTCCTAGCACTAACTACTTCTCTCGGTCTTTCACAACTCTGCGTTTCCCCCACTCATAGTGAGGGAAACATCCTCGATTTGGTCTTCTCCCGACCATCTTCAATATCTGATTTTACCAATTCCTCCTTTCCACTTTCAGACCATAATCTCCTTTCTTTTACTTTCAATAATCCTTCTCGTTCTCAGAAGCCTTCCACCCATCACTCATACCGGAACCCACGTGCAATAGATACTCATCAACTCACAGAAAACTTACAGACTGCACTGTCCCCCATCTCCTCTTTCACCTGTCCAAACCTGGCTACTAACCACTATAATCACACTGTCAGAAGCGCCCTAGATGAGATGGCACCACTCACTATCCGAAATTTTCAACACACACGCAGGCAACCTTGGCACACTGAACAAGCTCGTTTCCTCCGGCAGTGCTCCAGGATTGCTGAGCGTCTGTGGAGAAAATCGCGCACATCTGCAGACTTTCTTCACTTCAAATTTATGCTAAAAACATATAACTCTGCCCTCCACCTTGCTAAACAGGTCTATTTTACTAATCTCATATCCTCTCTCTCTAACAACCCCAAAAGGCTCTTTGATACCCTTCACTCCTTACTAACACCCAAGGTGCAGCCACCTGTCACAGACCTTGGGGCTGAAGATCTGGCCGCCTATTTTAAGGACAAAATTGTTTGTATCCGCCAGGAAATAATTGCTCAATCCACTGACCCCTCCAATCCCCTTCCCTCCGATACCTTATCTTGTTCACTCTCTTCCTTTGAGCCAGTCACAGAGGAAGAAGTGTCTAGGCTCCTTTCCTCTGCTCGCCCCACTACCTGCATCAGTGACCCCATCCCCTCACATCTGGTACAGTCTCTCTCCCCAGCAGTCACTTCTCACCTAACTAAAATTTTCAATCTCTCTCTCTCTTCTGGGGTCGTCCCCTCTTCTTTCAAGCATGCTATTGTTACCCCTTTACTAAAGAAACCTTCACTGGACCCATCCAATGCTACTAACTACCGACCAGTTTCTAACCTCCCTTTCATCTCCAAACTCCTGGAACGCTTGGTCTATTCTCGACTAACCCGCTATCTCTCAGCTAACTCCCTCCTTGACCCCCTACAATCTGGTTTCCGCTCTATGTATTCCACTGAAACTGCTCTTTCTAAAGTCTCCAATGATCTCCTCACTGCAAAATCCAAAGGTGACTATTCTCTCCTCATTCTCCTGGATCTATCCGCAGCGTTCGATACTGTGGACCACCAGCTCCTCCTTAGGATGCTTCACTCCATTGGCCTAAAGGACACTGCACTCTCGTGGTTTTCTTCCTATCTCTCTGACCGCACTTTCAGTGTCTCCTTTTCTGGATCTTTCTCTTCTCATCTTCCTCTCAGTGTCGGGGTTCCTCAGGGATCAGTCCTAGGTCCTCTTCTCTTCTCTCTCTATACTGCCCCCATTGGACAAACCATCAGCAGATTTGGTTTCCAGTATCATCTTTATGCTGATGACACCCAGCTGTATACCTCAGCATGTAACATCACCCCTGCCTTAATCCAGAACACTAGTGACTGTCTCTCTGCTGTCTCTAACATCATGTCCTCTCTCTTCTTGAAACTTAATCTTTCTAAGACTGAACTTCTTGTCTTTCCACCATCTACTAACCAACCCAACCCTGACCTCTCCATCTCGGTCTGTGGGATCTCTATAGCACCGAGGCAGCAGGCCCGCTGTCTTGGGGTTGTGCTGGACTCTGACCTTTCCTTTTCACCATATATTCAATCTCTTGCTCGCTCTTGCCGGATGCATCTCAGAAACATCTCCAGAATCCGTCCATTTCTGACATTTGAAACTTCTAAAATGCTAATTGTTGCACTTATTCACTCTCGACTAGACTACTGTAACTCCCTACTAATTGGTCTTCCACTCTCTAAACTCTCTCCTCTTCAATCTATTCTTAATGCAGCAGCCAGGCTCGTCTTTCAGGCCAAACGCTACACGGATGCCTCCAGTTTGTGCCAATCACTGCACTGGCTACCTGTCTCCTTTCGTATTCACTTTAAAATAATAACCCTCATCCACAAAGCTCTGAATAATGCTGCACCTCCCTATCTCTCTTCTCTCATCTCAGTCTATCGCCCTTCCCGTGCTCTTCGATCTGCCAGTGACATTAGATTAATCTCTACCTTAATTCGAACCTCCCATGCACGTATCCAGGACTTTTCCCGAGTTGCACCAATTCTCTGGAATGCCCTTCCTCAGACTCTGAGACTAATGCCTACCCTCCAAAGCTTCAAACGTGCTCTTAAAACCCATCTCTTTAGGCAAGCCTATCATACTCGCTAACTGCTTGAAATGTCAACTCTCCCTTTACTAATCCATCCTATGTCCTATCTCCCATCTGTTATCTGGCAAACAGCTGATATATACCAAGCTCCAGGCTTCTCTGCAGTCTTTTTCCCCTAGGACCCTGTAAATAAGATGGCGGCTGATGGCTGGTCCAAGCAGCAACATCGTTGTTTAGTAAATTATTTATTAAATTATTTTATATTGTTCCCTTATAAAGAATGGCTGGACCATTATACAACCTCTTGTGTCAACCCCTCATCCTCATAGTCTGTAAGCTCTTGTGAGCAGGGCCCTCACTCCTATTGCTCCATATGACTGTTTGTTCTTTGTAATGTAATATAGTTGTATATGTCCCCTATGATTTGTAAAGCGCTACGGAATTTGATGGCGCTATATAAATAAAGATTATTATTATTATTATTATTGTGACTGCCAAGGTGGCATTTAAAGGGTACTGTACCCTAAATATCAAGTATCCCTTAAAGCAGTGATGGCGAACGTTTTAGAGATCGAGTGCCCAAAATGAGACCCAAAAACCATTAGCTTTTCCCAAAGTGCCAACACGGCAATTTAGGCAGTAACAAACTTATTGCTACCAGAATCTTTGAGCTCCAATCCGACCCTGTCCATATCTTTTCACTCTTCGGACAGGACCAAGCAGCACAGGATGGGTCACTTTAAAATATCAGGGCACTCCTTGGACTGCCTGAGACTGCAGGAAGGTGCCATGTCTGGCAAACTCTGAGCGTGGGAGACAGCCCATGTGCCCACAGAGATGCCTCCGAGTGCCATCTCTGGCACCAGTGCCATAGGTTCCCACCACTGCCTTAAAGTATCAGTCGGCAACAGCTGTTCCTTCAGATTACAGACAGTCCCCTAGTTAAAGACGGACCCCTCTGCCCACTGTGACCTCTGGTGAAGCTCTCTGAATTGCCTTACCATAGTCCCTGGCTGCAATGATCAGCTGTAAGGTGTCTGTAATGAAGATTTAGTGATAATGCTTGGTCCCATTACAGCAAAAAAATTTGAAACTCCAATTGTCACTGGGGCAAAAAAATAATTTGTCTCGAACTACAATTCTAAAATATCCAGTTTCGACTTACATACAAATTCAACTTAAGAACAAACTTATGGAACCTATCTTGTATGTAACCCGGGGACTGTCTGTACAGGCAATGGGACACTGGCCCATGGTCCTGCTACCGACTCTTCAGTCTTTCCCTGCTTCCGGACATTCAAGCCAGTGTCTATTGACCCTGTGTTGATTGTAATCTACTCAAAACCACTTCAAGAGGTAGCAACCTGGTGGTTACCCTAAATCAAAGCATATGGGTTAAAGGGTAAAAAACAGGGATAGGCATTAAGAAACTGGTGAGGTGGCACTGTGGCTTGTCAACCTGCTGCCCATGACATGATATCAGGAATAGATGGATGGCGTTCTCTTAATTGGATGTGCCTGGACCATGACTCCATATCCACTGCGTATATAGCGGTTTTACCACTGTAAAACCTCTGTAGCACCCTCCAGCCTCCATCATTGTAAGGGCCAAAAGTACGATTGAGATGAATGGCCCCTGGTGACCCCCCGCAGTCTCGGTTAAGTAAATCTCTCATTTTCTGAAACTTTTCATCTCGTGCACTTACCCAGCGATATTCTGAGAACTCTATGTGGAGTGTTTTCTAGTAATGTAGGTAATGGCTCCTAATTATACCAAACATGCCGGCGGAGCTCTTCCCATTGCCGTGCCTGCCGCTGTATCAGCTCTGTGAAAAGTCTGATGTCCAATTAGCGTGAAAGCGTGAAAGCTGTATGTGCTCAATGAATGCGCTATAAAAGGGCTCCCAAATAACTGGCTGTCACGGGGAGTACATTCTGCTGCATCTCATATACTTTGCAGATAGATGGATTTTTTCGCATGTTTTCCATTTGAAAAAATTTGACTCCATTATGCCCCTCGTAGCCAAAAGTGTTATGGAGATCACTATTTCTTAGGATATCATGGCTGTGGCCTACATTGCTATCCAGTCCAATGATCTGCAATTCCACTGACTACCTATGGACTGGAGTGGCACTGTTTCTCATACAAACCTCTAAGCTCTTCGGGCTTTCCATCCCCCTCCTCAGTATCTGCTTTTCCCGCCACATCTTGGTATTTTCCGTGTTACATGGCTGTAGTGATACAGAACTTGTCTGTACTTGCTGGATCTATAGGACCAGAAACAACTACCAGACTAAATAAAGTTCTGCAGGCTGCAACGGTGACAAACCCTCAGCAGTCACAAAGCAGCCAGCATGGCTCATTAATAACCTCTGACAGGCCGCTGCGTCTCCTCATGGTTGTCAAAACTTCCTGAGACAACAAGAAAGGCAGAACAACATGGTGGGTGATCAGATCAGTTCCTGGGAAAGCTGGGTGATAACCAATATGTACCTATTCATAGCAAAATAATAGTCCTTAAATATCTGATTCAGTTCAGAGCCCATCTCCGGAAAAGGGACCCCACCCTGTTTCATGGCTGCAGTGAGCGGAGAGATGTTTTTTTTCCCCATTTACGTCTATGAAAGTCCTCAAAATAGCCATTGATGCCTGCTGGGAGTTGTAGTCCCACAACCACTAGAGAGATTACAGCTTTAGGCCAGAGATTACTCCCCATGGTGTTAATTTCAGCGTAATAACACAGTAATAGGAAGAAGCACGAGGCGATTACTAATGAACTTCTAAATTAAAGGGATCACCCCGAGGGGCCGATAATTCATCGTCAGATATTGGAGTATAATTTGACAGGACTAATATTTGCAGCGATTTATTCCTCGTGTAGGATTTTATTTGATTTTTCTTGCCATTTAAGTTACACTAAAATGCAAATTGTTTAATCAAATATTATATTCACTTGAGTTTAGGTATAAAAGGTTATTGATTTTTTTATTATTTCTGTCATACAACTTTATTGAGACATTTCTGTGGTCGCCTGAACATGTTAAGACTCCTAATGGTCTCAATGATGAATGAGGACAAGTAGGCCGCATTGAGTAAAACTGTCTTATAATAACACTGTCCCTAGCAACCAATTGCAGTTCAGCTTCCATTTCAAAAACAACTGTGGAAAAATGAAAAGCGAGCTCTGATTGGTTGCTGGGGAACACAGAAACGTTCTTGATATTAGACGTTTTGATGAATGAGACGGGTATAGGAGGAGGTCACGGGTGTGCAACCTGTTAATATGACCCCACTGACTCCATATCCATAAGCTTTGACCCCCATGTATCTTTCTTTTAATTGAATATCAGTATAACTTAGACTTTGTATAGCATTGTCTATACAGTCATGGAAAATTCGGCAATGTCCAAGGTCTTAGAAGAGGTTTTAGATCCTGGGCGGTCCAGCGGTCTATTTATGCGCCAAAAATGTGGAACTCTGGAGTGAGGGAGTCTGAACACATCCTAGATTTTTAGTACAATTGTAATACTAACAATCTAGCACATTCCATTCTGACTCTCATGTGTGATAATCAATGGCTGCCTCCGCATTGCAATTTATGGCACCGCATTCCTCGGAAACGCTTGCTGCTTTATATGTTCTCCTATGTAATTACAGATGTTTCCAGGAAGAGATGAAGTTCCTAATTAACACTTCAATGAGATCCTAATCCCGCTCCACGTGCGCCGATAAAACAGGCGGCCATGTTTTTTAATTGCAGATATCAGCGGTAATGTAGGATGACATTTTCTCTATCACCGCGTTCTACCGTAAATACATTGTTTAATGGAGGTTTCCCTAAATAATTAGTTATTGTGGAAACAATATCAGTGAAGAAGTCGTCATGTGCATATAGGAAGAGCATGCAGGAAATCTTTCTTAAAGGGGCACTCCACATTCTTAAAGGGCTTTTCTGGGCCAACTAAAAAATCCCAGTGGTTGCTGTAATACCCCCAGTGCTGTGTTCCAGGGGTGCAGCACCACTCCCTACCATATGTGAGGTCCTATGGTAATGTGGCCAATCCCCGACCTCAGGAGTCACATGTGGAAGAAGGCGGACGTATGGGCAGCGATGTCATCATTCTTGTGCATGTGATCACTGAGGTCAAAATTGACTAAAGTAACCATGGGAATCTTACTACTTGTGGTTGAGCCTGGACAAAAAGTTGGGGACACAGGGGGCATGCAACTGGAATGGAGGACCTGCGGAAGATGGCTTCTGCTTTTATTATACACCTTTCCTAATCATCACTTGGTTAATCGTAATCTCGAAGACTTCTCGAAAAATTACTTTTTTGAGAAAACCAGGACACTTGGTTCCTGATCTTCATGCTGAGATCGGTGGTTGAACAAGCCCCAACAACCTCTGAAATTAGACAAGAGATGTTCTAGGGTGATATCACGGGATAAGAGGCTAAGCAACACACATTAAGGCTACATTCACACGATGTATGCCCGCCGTACCGTAGTACGGCGGGCATACATCGGCGCTGCGGAGAGGAGCAGGGGATGAGCGCTGCTCACCCCCGCCCCTCTCCATAGGGAGATACAGCGCACGGCGCCGTAATACGGGAAAAGATAGGACATGTCCCGTACAGGGCCGTGAGCCCATAGGAGTGTATGGGGGACGTATATCGGCCGTATATACGTCGGCCGTATATACGTCCCCCATACGTTCGTGTGAATGTAGCCTAAGGGATGTCACCACCAGGGGAGCTCAGGAGTTTACTGTAGACAGTGGGGCTCATTTACTAAGGGTTCAGATTGCGCACTTTCGTCAGGTTTCCAGACAATTTCCGATTTGCGCCGAATTGCCCCGGGATTTTGGCGCATGCGATCGTATTTTGGCGCATCGGCGACGGCTTTCACGCAACAGAAATCGGGGGGCGTGGGCGTCAGACAACCCGACGGATTCGGAAAAAAACGTGGAATTTAAAAAAGAATTTGTGTCACAAGATCAGCACTTACATGCACCAGGAACAAGAAGGTGAACTCCGGCGGACCTCGGCGCAGCAGCAACACCTGGTGGATATCAGGCGCACGGACCTTAGTGAATCCCGGCAGACCCGAATCAGCATCGGACAATGCGCCGCGGGATCGCGACTGGACCGGGTAAGTAAATGTGCCCCAGTATGCAGTAAACGCCTGAGCTCCCCCTAGTGGTTGCTGTCATTTTAATATATATCACTAATTCCATGTCAACACAGGGGATTTGGAGCTCTGTCTCAGAGAAATGGTGCATCAAGAAACCAATTAACAAATAATTTTGGGCTAAAACTATGTTAGTTTTAAAGGATGGAGCTTAATTTTTAGGTATGTGGAGATGTTGCAGAGTAAAATTTGTGATTTGTGCAAAGCAACAATGTTTGCTCTACTACATCTGCTTATACATTGGTGCATACACAGGAGCTTTTCATAGCCTGTGTTTTTCTCTAGAGCCGGACTCAATTACCCCTTTCGTTATTGCAGGTGCAATCAAGGGAGACTTACTAAAGTCTTAGCCTTGTTTGTTTCTTTTCTCCATGTAATATCTCTTCTTCCTGTCACCCTCTACTGAGGAACAAAAATAAGCATGTGGTGACCTTCACACTGTGGGGCACAATGATTGTCCCCTGTGGTCTCCTCAAGTGCAACGAACCATCCCATGGTCAACAATCGGTAGCATAAGAGCAGACATTGAGGTCAGTGGTCCCACCCTACATGGAGGTCTCAGTGTGTTGTGCCTTGTTGTCATGGATGGTGGGCTACTAGTGATCTAGAACAGAGGTCAACATCAAGGTTCAGAAGACCCCCAACAGAAGAGTTGGACTTCAAATACATTGCTTTTCAAAGTGGATAGGGGCTTCAAATTGCTACTTAATTCCCCCACCATGGATTATACTGACTTTGACAACTTTATACAAAGATGTTCTCCTGCATCACCATTGATGATCTGAGTTGTGGACATCCAAGCCTTTATAACAGACAGAACCCAATATATAGAGAATACTTTCATGGAGTGGTGGTAGAATAAGCCTGTCCACCATTTGAAATTTGATTACAGATGTTCCTGTGATACCATATGATGAATTCATATCATAAGTGATGTTTAAGCAACATACATTCAGTGATGTCACCAGACCCTTATCACATAAGCCAATGGCAATAAGGCTCTTGATCATATGGAGAGGATAAGGGGCTTAGCTAAATCCATTCAGTGATGTCAACAGACCCCCATCCTGCCTTGAAGACCTAAAATTACCTTTTTGAGGAAACCAGGACTCATGGTTCCCGATCGTCATGCTGAGATCAGTAGTTGAACAAGCCCCACCACCATCTGAAATTAGATAACAGATGTACCAGATGACATCACGGGATAATAGACTAATTATCTAACTATTTCTACCACATGGAGCCTCATCTCCTTAGCCCAAAACACTTGCAATTATGTTGAAACCAGGACACATGGTCCCTGATCTTCATACTGGGAGGACTCAGGTTTGTCCCACCACATGGTCCAGTGTCCAAACAAGATCCACCACCATCTGATATCAGATTTTCCTTTGACATCATATGTTGACACCATTATACATTCAATAATGTCACCAGAACCTAATGACCCAATCCCATGGCTTTACAAACTGTCAGTTAAAATGACCTCCTTGAGGAAACCTGGACACGTGGTTTCTAATCTTCATGAAGAACATATGTATTTAGAATTGTGAAACAGCCGTAATCATCCAGTGGTATCTGGGACTGATCAGGCTTTGGGCCACGACTCATCTGAAAACCAATGTGTTTTCAATCAGTTCTATGTAGACTTAAGTGTATGACTTTGATCAATTCACATTAGCTACATGAGATGAGGAGTTTCCACAATGTCCTACAGAGTGTATGAGGCCCTAAAAACAGACCAGTAGGACCAAAAGGCAAGTGCTCCCAGCATCTCGAGGCCTCCACCTCCCAATTCTCACCAGCAAAGATATTTCTGAAATTTCTGGGTTTTGGATCCTCCCATCTGCTCTACAGCTGTGATGGTAACCTCTGTCTTCTTCAGGGATGTTCACACACATAAACTTCCCAGATCAGTAAACAGAGTGTCATCCTTACAATAAGATTTATAAACTGTGGTTTCCATCTGTAACAAAACTACAACTCTCAGCATGCCCTGAATAAAAGGTGTCCTCCATCATGTGATGTCCATTCCAGGAGATGTCAATCAGGAGTTGAGGGACACTTTACACAGGAAGGAACGCCCATTGGACAAGTGGTGATACATTTGCTTATGGTGGATGAGTGATTAAAAGAGAACTACTCGGACTGTTTTCCTGCGGTGTACGCCCGACAGGTTATGTAGGGTACACCTGGTGGAGGAAGTTGTGGAGGCGTAAGGGTTGATAGTATTAAGTGCACTTTAAGGGGAGGAGGTTTGCTGCAGAGCACTTTCCTCCTCCCCTCTTGTTTTGTATATAAGGGGAGCAAGTCTCCTCCCTCTTCCTCTCTTGATTGCGGCACTCAAGGAAGCAGTCCCTCCCTCCCTCCCTCCCTCCCTAATTTATTGGTTGTTTTAATTTTTACTGTTTTGTATATTTGTGTTTTCTTTAGTTCTGAAGTCACAGCAGGCGGAAAATGGAGATTTGAGATGTGTACTTTGCTCGTCTGGCTGACTTGCCATCTGGGAGTCCAGATGGGCATAGTGCAGTCCCGAGCCGTTTTACCGTTGGATGGAGATTTCTTTCACCAAAAGTGCCTAATGTTTTTCAATAATGTTTGAGATTGTTAAACAATAATTGTTAATAAATGCTGTGACCGGTTTTCCACCACCGGCCTCAATGTCGACGTTATTTGGGTTTACTACGGGTTGATTGAATGCTGTTTTGTAAAGTGCCGGTTGAGTTATAGATGCTAAGAGGGGGGTTAGTCATTCATTCCACCAGTCTGCTTTGGATCTCATCTTCTGGTACCATATTTACCATCAGTCACAAATTAAACAGCGCATCGCGCTGGCATGCACGCGACGGCGATCTGGGGGCATGGCCGAACGAAAACCCGACGGATTCGGAAAAATCGCTGATTTAAAAAAAAAAAAGTGTCACGGGACTCGCGCTTACCTTCACTAGGAATAGGCCGGTGAAGTTCAGTGCATTCCGGAGGGCCTCGAGGAACTTCAGCCACCTAGTGGACGTCGGAGGAACTACCTTAGTGAATCCTGGCCGGACCCGAATCCACCGCAGAGAACACGCCGCTGGATCGCGAATGGACTGGGTAAGTAAATCTTCTCCATTATGTGTGATGATGTTCTCCATGGTTCTGTGCCGCAGAGGAGTAGGCAGACGGCTTTTTGTAGTCGCCCCATGAAACCATTGGTAGAGAAAAGCAGGGTCCTTGGCTAGGTCTGAAAGGGGACCTCAATCTGGTATCGGTGGCTTTGGCCCCTTTCCTAGTCACCCCATCCAGGGTTCTAGAACTATTGTTAAAGGGGTTGGTCATACTGTTGTATACTCCTAAAGATATAGACTTTTATTGTCCCCCAAGGGACTGGACGTTAATGACATGATAACGCAGCAGAGATCTTCTAGTCATCTTCTCCATGGATGGAGTATGGTGGCATCAACAAGCACAAAGAGGATGTTGTCAACTTGATTTTTGTAGCAAACCCCTTACTATGGATTGTCTGTAAGTTTGGGGTCCCTCAGCTTGCAGCTGAACTTTAGGCCCCAAATCTACTGGCAGATTCTCTTTAAGGTCCTTTTAGGTGCCTCAGGTTGCCAACGCTCCTCCATGACTTCTATTCTTATAACAGGCTGCAGGTTTATGTTCCCTTATATATCTTTGTCAAGAAGCTATTTTCCATCTCTCCTTCCACAAATCCCTCTGTTTATGAAGTCATCAGACCCTTCTCCACCAGTTTATATGGAAGGAGAGGAGGATAGAAGGCATATGTCTGTACATGACCGCACACAAGCCCTGGGAAGGAAGCCAATTCCTCAGGACACTCTCTAGGAGTCACGACAGACTCCTCCGACATTCCCACACTTGCTCTAAGGTGCTTGCACAAGTCTTGAGGATCCCACACTGAGAATCCTGGATGTTAGGGCCGGCCCTTTGCCCTTCTGACCATTATTCTTGGCAGAGGCTGGATGTGGGTGAGATGATGGCGCTCAGGAGACGAGCAGAGGAGTATGAATATCCTGGGAACTTTTCCTGAACAGGAACTCATCCTTGTAGAGGAATGTGGGAAAGAGATGAGGCAGCAAATGTACTGATATCCCTCGTACAGCTGCCGCCTTCTTCTCTAGGAGGACCAGACCTCTGGATCGAACAAGGTTTAGAGGTGGCAGAAGAGGCTCCTGCCAATGTTGTAATCAGTGCCGGCTTGGGCATAGAGAGAATGGATGGTGGCAAAAGCTGTGGCTCCATTTACAGCTAATATGTTCACCATGCTCCATCTTCTACCCAGTTGGATTTATTTGGTTGGTGTTACCATTATATATCTCAACCGATCAATGGTCACAATAAAGTAATCTCTGTACTGTGACATCACTTTGTGTATTATCTCTGTACTGTGACATCCCTGTGTGTAATATCCCTGTACTGTGACATCACTGTGTGTATTATCCCTGTACTGTGACATCACTTTGTGTATTATCTCTGTACTGTGACATCACTTTGTGTTTTATCCCTGTACTGTGACATCACTGTGTGTATTATCCCTACACTGTGACATCACTGTGTGTATTATCCCTGTACTGTGACATCACTGTGTATTATCTCTGTACTGTGACATCACTGTGTGTATTATCCCTGTACTGTGACATCACTGTGTATTATCCCTGTACTGTGACATCACTGTGTGTATTATCCCTGTACTGTGACATCACTGTGTATTATCCCTGTACTGTGACATCACTGTGTGTATTATCCCTGTACTGTGACATCACTGTGTGTATTATCCCTTTACTGTGACATCACTGTGTGTATTATCCCTGTACTGTGACATCACTGTGTGTATTATCCCTGGACTGTGACATCACTGTGTGTATTATCTCTGTACTGTGACATCACTGTGTATTATCCCTGTACTGTGACATCACTGTGTGTATTATCCCTGTACTGTGACATCACTGTGTGTATTATCCCTGTACTGTGACATCTCTGTGTGTATTATCCCTTTACTGTGACATCACTGTGTGTATTATCCCTGTACTGTGACATCACTGTGTGTATTATCCCCTGTACTGTGACATCACTGTGAGTATTATCCCTGTACTGTGACATCGCTGTGTGTATTATCCCTGTACTGTGACATTACTGTGTGTGTTATCCCTGTACTGTGACATCACTGTGTGTATTATCCCTGTACTGTGACATCACTGTGTGTATTATCCTGTACTGTGACATCACTGTGTGTATTATCCCTGTACTGTGACATCACTGTGTGTATTATCCCTGTACTGTGACATCACTGTGTGTATTATCCCTGTACTGTGACATCTCTGTGTGTATTATCCCTTTACTGTGACATCACTGTGTGTATTATCCCTGTACTGTGACATCACTGTGTGTATTATCCCCTGTACTGTGACATCACTGTGTGTATTATCCCTGTACTGTGACATCGCTGTGT
The DNA here is from genome assembly GCF_040894005.1 of Engystomops pustulosus. NCBI lineage: Eukaryota > Metazoa > Chordata > Amphibia > Anura > Leptodactylidae > Engystomops > Engystomops pustulosus. The sequence continues at coordinate 17,545,078 of NC_092418.1, forward strand.
GTATTATCCCTGTACTGTGACATTACTGTGTGTGTTATCCCTGTACTGTGACATCGCTGTGTGTATTATCCCTGTACTGTGACATCACTGTGTGTATTATCCTGTACTGTGACATCACTGTGTGTATTATCCCTGTACTGTGACATCACTGTGTGTATTATCCTGTACTGTGACATCACTGTGTGTATTATCTCTGTACTGTGACATCACTGTGTGTATTATCCCTGTACTGTGACATCACTGTGTGTATTATCCCTGGACTGTGACATCGCTGTGTGTATTATCCCTGTACTGTGACATCGCTGTGTGTATTATCTCTGTACTGTGACATCGCTGTGTGTATTATCCCTGTACTGTGACATCGCTGTGTGTATTATCCCTATACTGTGACATCGCTGTGTGTATTATCCCTGTACTGTGACATCACTGTGTGTATTATCCCTGTACTGTGACATCACTGTGTGTATTATTCCTGTACTGTGACATCACTGTGTGTATTATCCCTGTACTGTGACATCACTGTGTGTATTATCCCTGTACTGTGACATCACTGTGTGTATTATCCCTGTACTGTGATATCACTATGTGTAGTATCCCCTGTACTGTGACATTACTGTGTGTATTATCCCTGTACTGTGACATCACTGTGTGTATTATCCCTGTACTGTGACATCACTGTGTGTATTATCCCTGTACTGTGACCTCACTGTGTGTATTATCCCCTGTACTGTGACATCACTGGGTGTATTATCCCTGTACTGTGACATCACTGGGTGTATTATCCCTGTACGGTGACATCACTGTGTGTATTATCCCTGTACTGTGACATCACTGTGTGTATTACCTCTGTACTGTGACATCACTGTGTGTATTATCCCTGTACTGTGACATCACTGTGTGTATTATCTCTGTACTGTGACATCACTGTGTGTATTATCCCTGTACTGTGACATCACTGTGTGTATTATCTCTGTACTGTGACATCACTGTGTGTATTATCCCTGTACTGTGACATCACTGTGTGTATTATCCCTGTACTGTGACATCACTGTGTGTATTATCTCTGTACTGTGACATCACTGTGTGTATTATCTCTGTACTTTGACATCACTGTGTGTATTATCCCTGTACTGTGACATCACTGTATGTATTATCCCTGTACTGTGACATCACTGTGTGTATTATCCCTGTACTGTGACATCACTGTGTGTATTATCTCTGTACTGTGACATCACTGTGTGTATTATCCCTGTACTGTGACATCACTGTGTGTATTATCTCTGTACTTTGACATCACTGTGTGTATTATCCCTGTACTGTGACATCACTGTGTGTATTATATCTGTACTGTGACATCACTGTGTGTATTATACCTGTACTGTGACATCACTGTGTGTATTATCCCTGTACTGTGACATCACTGTGTGTATTATCCCTGTACTGTGACATCACTTTGTATTATTCCTTATAGTGTTGTTTACTGTAATTCTAGGACCTGTACTTCGCCTTTATATTTTATGGACCCAGTGGCTGCATTACCACTATGTGCCTGTAGGTGGTGCTAATGATGGTGTCTTTCCTCTTCTACCCACTCAGTCCTGTTATTGTAGTGAAGCAGGGACATTCCTCCGGCCAGGTGGACATCATCCGCCGCCAAATCACAGAATTATACACAGAATTATACACGGCCTGCGGAAACTTTTCCCTTTATGTGAATTTCTTACAAAGAACGTCTTGAAAAAACATCAGCGGGAGGTAATAAGGAAAGCTATGGCCCTCTCCTAGGCACATTAGGGAGGGCAGGGGTCATAGGTACAGGGCAGCATCTGCTAACCCGGCCACTAGCACCAGGTGACTGGTCAGGAGGTCAACATCTGCAAAACTAGGGAGCGGCGGAATGGCAACTACATCGGTTATCACCCAGCTTTCCCAGGAACAGATAAAGCTGCTGAATAGAATTTAGATCACAGTCGCTGATCCAATCAATCAATATCGCTGGTACTTGCTACTCATATTCCCTGCAGTGACCTCTGTAGGACAAGTGAGGTATTACATGGCGCCAATGCAACGGAATCTCAAAAATACTGTAACAGAATGACCATTGTACTTCTAGTATCAGTGCAAGATCACATCTGTCCTAACTATAATGTCATGTTTTATAGCACCGGTTTCTTCATATGGGACCATAAAATTCCTGGACCCTGCCCCCAGACACAGTAGGCTAACCTTTACAGCCCAAGGTGAGGGGTCAGAGCCGGGGTCACCTTTCTTTGTTCTCCGCATATAGCGGGCAGACATAAAAGGGAATAGTTAGATAATTTTGCAGAATTTGCATAATATTTTACTTAAGATGAGTGCCCCCTAGTGGCTAATTTTTTCGAAAAATTTAATTAAATAGACGATAAATGCAGTATATTTAGCGCCAACGTATGCCCCAGTGATACATAACACATCCAATGCAACATTTTCAGGAGAACACCGCACACAGTAGTGTTAAATCAAATTTTTTTTGGAGAACTCCGTAAAAAAAACCCCATAAATTTCAAATGTTGTCCAATTCGGCAATGCTACCACATAACACAGGGGGGCCTATGAAACTATAGATATTAACTATACGACAGATAGAACATGCAATACATCATCTCCCCATGTATAATGCATGATGTCAATAACGTGTAACACTGCGAGGGTTAATAGCTCTGCTGGTAAGGGGAGGGGGTGGGGGGCAAGCACAGACCCTGACAAAACTTCTGTCCAATAAAAAAACGCCTCCCTTACCCTGGAGCCCTCCCAGCCCCCTAACCACATCTATGCGAGGAGGGGCACACACATTATGGGGAGGGGATGTGTTACAAGGAGTCATTCTAAAATATGAATGGAGACATAGAAATTCCCGGAGCATTATAGGAAGCGGAGTCAGCCGAGCCCCGAGCCAAAATCCTGCTGCGCTCCTCTCCCGGGATACCCAGAACAGCTATTGAGACAGGTAAGTCACCCCCTCCCTACCTGCCGCGTCTCCGTATAATAAGGTGCTAAGATTTTTACTGTTCGGTCACATGACTTTATGCTGGAAAAATTTTTGTGAATTTTTTTGGGGAGAAAAAATCTCACCTTCCCTGGAGAAGATGGAGAAGATGTCTCCGGGGTGTGACATATCACTCAAAATGTCTCAAGATGCATTAGGGGCGCGGGGAGCGCCCCAAATCTGAGATTAGATTAGTCTCCGCTTATATGTTTGATTTTTTTGATGAAAAAAATTCTAAGGTGCATAATTTATGGATAACGTTGTCGTAGTCAGAGAAAAAATGGCGCAATATATGAAAAAAATTCTAAAAGTGAAACACAGTATGAAAAACTCACTTGGCATAATAGATGCGGCCCCCCCTTACACTCACACATGCCTGGGACACATACTACCATGCATGTCAGTAAGAAAAAATTTTTTGAATGTTTTTAAAGGCGCAGGTGAAAAGAAAAGTTTTTGCAAAAAGCCGCCTTTATGCATCTCTATGATCATGTTGCATTCTGCAATGGGGTGGGGCAGGGTGGGGTTAGTGGATTAAAGCAGGGAGACGATTTGGCTTCAGCAATCAGTGGTGATCAGGATATAAGGAGTGATGTGTCGCATTATATACATCGCCCACTATAGGGGAATGATGGTATTACACCCCAGTAATATATAGATGGGATATACCAGAGCAAGGGCTGCAAATTTTAAAAGAGGGGGAGCAAAGTGTGGGGATCCTTTCCACAACATCAGTACCCACTAAGGGTCTCCAAATTTAATTAGGGAGTCTCCCATGAATGCAGAAGTAAACATATTGCAGCTTTAGCAGTTGAGCCCCCTTCCCCCCATGACCCACATTCCAAAATTGAATCATAGCATAAAATATTTTGCATGGAGGCTTAGATCCTCTTTAATCATGGAAAGTGTTTTCCAAAAGTCCCAAAAATAATTCAAGCAAAACTTATGTGTTAAAGATGGAACCAGAAGCCCTGAGGGCAGGGGGGCGGGGGGGGGGGGGGGGGGGGTGTCGGCACTAGAACTTAAGGGGGTCCTCAGAAAATATGTGATTTTTCTCCCCACATTTTTAGAACATGATATAACCCTATTGAAGGGATTGTCAGCAATGGTACAATATATGTCTTCAGGGACCCCCACACAGCGGAGAGATGTAGCTGCTACATCTAAATAGGGGGAACCCCCCCCCCATGCCTTGAATTGTATGTGCAACCTCAAGATGCCAATACAGTGCAAAGCTAAAGCAGGGGGCAACAGACTGTTTGCTTTGCTATTTTAGGTGCATAAAGGGGGTGGAGGGGGCTCCAGACATGCCCAATCTGCCCCTATATGTCTCCATAGCTTCATCTATGTGCAGATAATTCTGGTTAAATCTATTCATTCTCTGCAAATTTTTAGGGGGAAAAAATCCAAAAACTACAATCAATGCCAAGTATGACATTACAATAACCTAATAATTCCGGGCAAGGTAATAAGTGTGTGTCCTGCTGCGTTCCATCATAGAGAGATAATTTGCATACCGATTTCCCAGAGGGGCTCTGCACCGCCCCATAGAGAGCCCAAGATGAAGCAGCACAACATATTTATATTCCAAATATTCTTTTTTTTCATTATTTTCTTTTGAAACTCAGCAGAAAGTAAAATCCGAGTGGAAAGAGTCAAAAACAATCCTCACCACGGAGCGTGCACCACGCAGCGCCCCATTATTCCCAGCCGTGGGATTCCTCCGCCTTTGTCTGGTCGCCTGCAGATATTTTGCTTATGGGTGGATGGAACAAAAAAAAAGAAAAAAAAAACAAACTTATTCAAGTGTTAAGGAGAACAATTTTGTGCCATTTTGGAATATTGAATTCTAGGAATAGTTTTTGCTTTTAAGGGAAATCCGTTGGTTTTGATGAATTTTCTTGTAAATTTTTGAATGTACCATTGAAAGCCATAGGGGGGGGCTGCTGTCTCTGACAAAGCTTATGCAATGGATGGGTGAGCCCAGCACGCGCCTTGTGTGTCCTGCCGGACCTGGTGACGTTCCAGTAGAATGTTTTTGTTGTCAGCATCGCTCCCCCCTCTCCGTCACCTGCGCGTCCAGGATGTGTAGACTATTCTCTCCATTAGTATTGATCAAACAGTCTGTCGAGAACAAGCTGAAACATAAACCGCTCAATAGTGCTCGGAGGTTATCAGGAATGCCATTGTTCTTCTCCGTTGCATCACCCCAGCCCTGTGTGTCTAGTAGGTGAAGCTTATGGTATCTGTCCCTTCCTGGAGTGTGACCTTTGTGGTTAATACTCCCATAATGCTTTACCTTTGGTTCAAAGAAATAGACCACTTTAAGCCCAAAATGTTGGTTCCCTTGAACATTTTGAGATCCCTGAAGAGACCTCCTTTTCAGCCATCTCAGGATTCATCTCATGTCTGTGAAGTTCCTCCAGCAAAAAACTGGACAAGTCATAGAAAAAAATTGCAAACACAAAAAAAACTTAGTGTAACAACCAATTCCCGGTAATATTCCAAGTAACGTGTGGTTTGACTCTTCATTCTTGGTCATAGAAGGTGTCCCAAGATGATGAAACCCATAACATCTAACCAGCTTTGTCTTCATCCACCATCCGATGCCTAAATAAGATGAACCCTTGAAAGTATGGGTGAAGGACATTGGACGCTGACCTAACTACAGAGAAGACACATCTTTTAGAAAAATACCAAAGATACATTTTGATGTTTTTGTTTTCTTTTTGCTTTTGTTCTTTAGGACTCAGAGAAGATCTCAAGAAGAAGATGGAGGAAGACCTGGATGCCTTCCTGAACTCCAGCTTTATACCCGGCTTCTTATCTGAAAACTTCACCTTCTTATTAAACTCATCGTTTGACTTTGACTTTGATTTTCCCATCGTCAGGTCCTTAGCCGTCATCCCCTTCCTCCTGGTGGGTGTCGTGGGCCTGATCAGCAATGCCTTGGTCCTCTTCATTATTATGTGTTCTAAGAAGATGTGGAGGACCATGAACGTCTTCATCTTCTGCCTGGCTCTCGGAGACTTTCTCTACATGTTATGTTTGCTGTTTCTAGCTGTGGAAATATTGTATCCCTTGGGAAGCTTCATGTGTGTCCTCTACTGGACTCTTACAGCTGTAGTTACCTTCTCCAGTGTCTACTTTTTGGCCATCATGTCCTTCAGAGTCTTCTTGCAGGCGTACTTCCCAGATTTCTCCAAAAATATCAAGGTAAAGGTTGCTGCGCTGACCAGTGGTGGGATATGGATACTGAGTCTTCTGCTGGGGATCCCCTTCTTCATCTACGCCAATGTGAATGAGTACTCCAGTTGTGTTCTCCTATGGCCATATGAATACTGGACCATGGTCTTCAACATCTACAGGTTTGTCCTTGCGTTTATGGTTCCATTGATTTTGACAATCGTCTGTCTTGTCCTTACCCAATGCCGAGCCCGAAAGTTTGACCAGTCCACCGATCCCACTGTGTCCGACATCAAGCAAAATGTGGTGATGATCATGGTCCTGTCTCTGATTTTCATCATCTTCTGGTTGCCGTCTCATCTTCTGGAGCTAATTGCTGGAGGTTCACTGATTCTTGATAGTGAAGCCACCTACTATGGTATCAGCATCATACCCTACCTAAAAAGCTGCATTTACCCCTTTGTCTATGGGTTCCTATCAGGAGACTTCAAAAACGCATACAACAGAATATTTTGTTGTAAAAAGATCCCAGAAGATGAGGACCTTCAAAAAAATTCCAACAACAAAAGCGAAGATAAGTCTAGTGCGTGTTAGCCCTCTCCACCCCGTGGTGGGTGCGAGGTCACAGGACTCACATTTCTATGGGGACTCCCAAAAAGTTTTGAAGAACAGCCATCTGAGTACCTTCTATTACAGGTTCTATCACCAAGGCCAGAAGTCCTAGTCAACTCCTGGTCATGACTATGCAGTGCTAAAAGTTCTCTAATTGCATGTAGAGGACGTACAATGGCGGCCTGACCACATATTAAAGGGGACACTGACAGTTTCCTTAAAAAAATAAATGAAAGGGAACCCGTCAGCAGGTGTCACCATGTAGACTGCACACAGTGTTATGTATTGTCTCTGGAGAGATGTGTAATCAGACCTTTGTGTGGGTTGTTAGTAGCAGCAGGACTGTGAGATATGGATTTACATTCCAGGATTGTAGCACTTGGGGCGTATCCTCACACTGCTCTGCTCTGAGCACTCTGCATTAAGCTTTTCCATAGCCCACACAAACCTATAACACGTTCCTGGTTGGATACTAGAATAATTGCTCTGAGTAAAGGGAGGCGCTGTGGAGAAGTTACATTGCTGAGGGCAAAGCAGTGTGAGGACACCCCTCATTGCACTTGGTGAAGCAACAATCCTGGAATATAAATCCATATTTTATAGGCCTGCTGAAAAAAACCAATATACACAAAGGTCTGGTTACACATCTCTTCAGGGACAATACCTAACACTTACTGCAGGGACCACAGAGCTCAGCTGTGTGAGGACAACCCGACAGGACAATGCTAGAATATAAATCTATTTTTCATAGTTCTGCTGCTACTAACAACATACACAGCAGTATCATGATTACACATCTATTCAGGGACAATACCTAACACTTACTGCAGGGACCACAGAGCTCAGCTGTGTGAGGACAACCCGACAGGACAATGCTAGAATATAAATCTATTTTTCATAGTTCTGCTGCTACTAACAACATACACAGCAGTATCATGATTACACATCTCTCCAGGGACAATACCTAACACTTACTGCAGGGACCACAGAGCACAGCAGTGTGAGTACAACCCCACAGTACAATGCTAGAATATAAATCTATATTTCACAGTCCTGCTGCTACTAACAACATACACAGCAGTATTATGATTACACATCTCTCCAGGGACAATGCATAAAACTGGCTGCAGTCTGTATGGTCACACCTGCTGACAGGTTCCCTTCGTCTTCGCTTTGGGTACACAGACAGCAAACATCACACTTTGCATTTTGTATTATATATTTTCTATTTTGCTATTTTTACATAGCTTTGAGTTTGATGATACAACACGGAGCATGAAAGGAAACAGTCAGCAAGCTGCTATTGGCTCGTCTGCTTTATGTTTCTGTATATTAGTAATGCAGTCGGATTGAAAGGGAATATCTTCAGGATTCACATTAGCCATAAACCAGCCCTGTGCTCGAGCTGCCCTGCTTGTTGACGGTTTCCATGACTTTTCTGCTCTATGTCCATAGAGTACAATCCTTTCTGTACATATTATTACATCTATTCTGATCATTATATCCTGGCGGTAATGTCAAATATACTGTAAGCTATTAGGGTCCTGCATGGATTTGGGCCCATAGTGAAATCTTAATAAAATATTATTTTTTTGGTATTATTTCTGGAACTCACCTACCTGCTATGTATAGGTCATTTACAGAGGCATTACACTATTAAGGTGTCCTTCCCTTGAATGAGTTAATTATCAACGACTAACAAGCCATCAGGTATTGTTGTGGGCTTATGGTGGCCACCTCCTTTAGGCAAAGCATCTATCCATCCCGACCCCCATACACATACCTGGTGGCCTCACCTAAGCAAACACAGGTTATCAATGTTAGACCCCTCCAGTGTATATATATACATATTAAATGGTCCCCCACCCTCAGTCAATATACATCTAATCTATACTTGCCCAGTGTTTCTGGGGGCTTCAGAAAAAAGGGAAGATCTTCTGCAATCCTGGGAAAATGCAGTAAATGCGGAGTATTAAAGGGAACCTGTCACCACATTTTACAAATACAGCTAATGACAGGTTCCCATACAGCCCTATTAACTGACTATCCCCATAAAATCAACTTTGTTATCTTACCTGGAATCAGAGGGGGCGTGTCCTGCTCATGTGGCCTTTCCTCTACTCCTCCTAGTACCTTATGCCTCCTTACAATTCAGCTCTTTATGTCATGTGATCAGAGTTATGTTATCTAAGGTCCTTTGTCCATTTTAACATTAATATCTACCCCATGTATGTATCTGATCACATGAAATCACAGCAGCCTCCATGGACTTCTACTCCTCCCCCTTCTCCATGGAGACTGCTGTGATTTTATGTGATCAGATACATACATAAGGTATATGTAAATGTTACTGGGTAAAGCAATGGGTATGCAGGACTCATTATTAATATAATTGGACTCACATGAAGCGAGTTGCATATAAGTTAACAAAAAAAAAAAAATGTTTGTAACATTGCAGCCATAGAAAGGAACCATCTAAGGTGCGTCTGAATGCATTTTACATGTTACCACGCGTTTGGTTTTGAAAGCGTTTTTCTTTGTTGCTGGAAGTGTAAGCAGCTGTGAAAACGTTAGAACAGCTGCTTACACTTCCAGCAATGAAGAAAAATACTTATGAAGCAGCCAAATGCATGGAAAATATTTAAGACGCATGTGTTCTGATGCATGAGTTTTAAATTTCATCCAAAAAACGCCAAGTGTGAACCCACCTTGTCTTACAAGGTCAAAGGCTTGGTGGTTGCAACAGTCGCACAAGACACAAAGGGCTTAGCGTTTGTGTCAAGTAATCTCAGGTAGTCAGGACGTGTGTTATTTAGTCTCAGGTGTTGAGGACCTGGTCTCTTGTCAAGATCAAGTAGTATCAGGTAGTTAGGGCTTTAACCAGTCTCAAGTACTCTCAGAAGAATCTCAGGTAGTCAGAACTTCGTGTCCTACTTGTCTGAAGTAGTCTCAGATATTGGATTCTCACACCTGTCAGTTACTCCACGCCTGTCAGAACTTGGACTATCACCAGTCATCTCAAATAGTGAAGACCCGGTGTCTCGTCAGCCTCAAGGTAGCCAAGATTTGGTCTCTAACTAGCCTCAAGTTGTCCTGTTGTTTCCCACCGGTTTCCAGAAGTCTAAGGTTGTCAAGAATGCAAGTTTCACCGGTCTCAATTGTCGGAGTACTGTTAATGAATCTCAGGTAGTCAGAACTTAGTCTATCACTAGGTCCAAATAGTCAGTTTTATGTAGACTCAGTTACTCAAAAGTTGTTCCTTCACCAATCTCAAATGGTGTAAAGCAGTCAGGTCTCTCGCCATTAGTCTCCGAGTCTTCTCAGTCACAAGGTAGCCAGGATTTGGTCTCTAACTGGTCTCAAGTTGTCCAGTTATTTCCCACCGGTCTCCACAAGTCTCAGGTTGTCTCAGGTTGAATACAATACCGGTCTCAGGTACTGTTACTGAATCTAAGGTAGTCAGGACTTAGTCTTTCTGTAGGTCCACCAGTGCCAGATAGTCAGGACTTGGCTTCTCACCAGTTTTAACTAGATTCAGATAGTCAAGAGATGTTCCTTCACCGATCTCAAATGGTGTAAAGCAGTCAGGTCTCTCGCTATTAGTCTCCGAGTCTTCTCAGCCTCAAGGTAGCCAGGATTTGGTATCTAACTAATCTCAAGTTGTCCAGTTGTTTCCCACCGGTCTCCACAAGTCTCAGGTTGTCAGGAATACGATTTTTGCTAGTCTTAGTCTCTCACTATTTCCACCAGCACCAGATAGTCAGGACTTGGCTTCTCACCAGTTTTAAGTAGACTCAGATAGTCAAGAGTTGTTCCTTCACCAATCTCAAATGGTCTAAAACAGTCAGGTCTCTCGCTATTAGTCTCTGAGTCTTCTCAGCCTCAAGGTAGCCAGGATTTGGTTTCTAACTAGTCTCAAGTTGTCCAGTTATTTCCCACCGGTCTCCACAAGTCTCAGGTTGTTAGGAGTACATTTTTTACCAGTCTCAGGTACTGTTACTGAATCTCAGGTAGTCAGGACTTAGTCTCTCTCTATCTCCACCAGATAGTCAGGACTTGGCTTCTCACCAGTTTTAAGTAGACTCAGATAGTCAAGAGATGTTCCTTCACCAATCTCAAATGGTCTAAAGCAGCCAGGTCTCTCGCTATTAGTCTCCGAGTCTTCTCAGCCTCAAGGTAGCCATGATTTGGTCTCTAACTAGTCTCAAGTTGTCCAGTTGTTTCCCACCGGTCTCCACAAGTCTCAGGTTGTCAGGAATACAACTTTAACCAGTCTCAAGTACTGTTAGTGAATCTCATGTAGTCAGGACTTAGTCTCTCACTAGTTCCACCAGCACCAGATAGTCAGGACTTGTCTTCTCTCCAGTTTTAAGTAGACTCAGATAGTCAAGAGATGTTCCTTTACTGATCTCAAATGGTGTGAAGCAGTCAGGTCTCTCGTCATTAGTCTCTGGGTCTTCTCAGTCACAAGGTAGCCAGGATTTGGTCTCCCGTAGCGTCCTACACACCTACATCAGGGAGCACGACATGTGAGTGTTCAGCAGCACTGGGGTGGTATGACCAATATATGGCGGTATAAGCCGTAGCAACAGTTCAGGACTATGTAGAGAGGAGGAGGACATGGACAGATCACATACACAAGTCTAGAAATTTCCATCCTATTCCCAAGCCCGTATGTATATAGGGGTTAATAGCTTCCATATATCTAGCGGAGTCAACAACATCATCATCGATCTCCATAACCAGATGACGCGTCATTATAGCGGCTGTGAGGAGCCATTTATCCCACCACCTACGGGGTCCCCCCTTATGTCGGCCTCTCCTCATCATCCTGATTAACGCTCACACAATTAAAGGAGAAGAACATGACATTTACCCGGCAGATTAAGAGCCGCCGCGCTCTGGTGAAGCGAGGAAATTGTGGCGGTATTATCATCAATCACATAATACTGCCGGATTCCTCATGTCATTTCTACCGATTTTCCCCTTTTTTCCTTTTTTTCCCCTTTTTTCAAAATAATCCGTACCAAGAAATTCCAGGGGAGTACAAGGCACTACAAGGTGAGTGGTGTTAGGAACGTAGCTATAGGGGGTGCAGGAGGCACCTATATCTCCTATAAGCGAGGGGGTCCTACTACTGGTCTGGTCCTCAGCCAGAAGAGGGAGAATTATGTGCATGCCCGACCATCACACTGTGATAGGACACTGAATACAATGGGGGTCATTTACTTATCCGGTCCATTCACTAAGGTCCGTGCACCCGATGTCCACCAGGTGGCGCTGCTGCGCTGAAGTCCGTCGGATTGCATTGGAGTTCACCGTCCTATCTTGGGTGCAGGTAAGCGCGTGTCAAGCGACACTTTATTTTTTTTTAAATGCAGCTGTTTTTCCGAATCCGTCGGGTTTTCTTACGTCACGTGCAACCCGACACCGATACGACAAAATTCAGGGAAAATCAGCGCAAATCGCAAACCCGTCAGAAAAACGCGATTCGGGCCCTTAGTAAATGACCCCCACTATGTACAATCTACTTGGCTCCTCCTGCTCTATAAGATGTTTACTGCAGATAGGACACTATATACAATCTGCCCAGCTCCTCCTGCTCTACAACATGCTGCCTGCAGGCAGGATACTATGTACAAACTGCTTGGCTCCTCCTGTTCTATAACTTACCGCGGGTAGGATAATACACAGGGATAATACACACAGTGATGTCACAGTACAGGGATAATACACACAGTGATGTCACAGTACAGGGATAATACACACAGTGATGTCACAGTACAGGGATAATACACACAGTGATGTCACAGTACAGGGATAATACACACAGTGATGTCACAGTACAGAGATAATACACACAGTGATGTCACAGTACAGAGATAATACACACAGTGATGTCACAGTACAGGGATAATACACACAGTGATGTCACAGTACAGAGATAATACACACAGTGATGTCACAGTACAGGGATAATACACACAGTGATGTCACAGTACAGGGATAAAACACACAGTGATGTCACAGTACAGGGATAATACACACAGTGATGTCACAGTACAGAGATAATACACACAGTGATGTCACAGTACAGAGATAATACACACAGTGATGTCACAGTACAGGGATAATACACACAGTGATGTCACAGTACAGAGATAATACACACAGTGATGTCACAGTACAGGGATAATACACACAGTGATGTCACAGTACAGGGGATAATACACACAGTGATGTCACAGTACAGGGATAATACACACAGTGATGTCACAGTACAGGGATAATACACACAGTGATGTCACAGTACAGAGATAATACACACAGTGATGTCACAGTACAGGGATAATACACACAGTGATGTCACAGTACAGGGATAATACACACAGTGATGTCACAGTACAGGGATAATACACACAGTGATGTCACAGTACAGAGATAATACACACAGTGATGTCACAGTACAGGGATAATACACACAGCGATGTCACAGTACAGGGATAATACACACAGTGATGTAACAGTACAGGGATAATACACACAGTGATGTCACAGTACAGGGATGATACACACAGCGATGTCACAGTACAGGGATAATACCCACAGTGATGTCACAGTACAGGGATAATACACACAGAGATGTCACAGTACAGGGATAATACACACAGTGATGTCATAGTACAGGGATAATACACACAGTGATGTCACAGTACAGGGGTAATACACACAGTGATGTCACAGTACAGGGATAATACACACAGTGATGTCACAGTACAGGGATAATACACACAGTGATGTCACAGTACAGGGATAATACGCACAGTGATGTCACTGTACAGGGATAATACACAGTGATGTCACAGTACAGGGATAATACCCACAGTGATGTCACAGCACAGGGATAATACACACAGTGATGTCACAGTACAGGGATAATACACACAGTGATGTCACAGTACAGGGATAATACACACAGCGATGTCACAGTACAGGGATAATACACACAGTGATGTCACAGTACAGGGATAATACACACAGTGATGTCACAGTACAGGGATAATACACACAGTGATTTCACAGTACAGAGATAATACACACAGTGATGTCACAGTACAGGGATAATACACACAGTGATGTCACAGTACAGAGATAATACACACAGTGATGTCACAGTACAGGGATAATACACACAGTGATGTCACAGTACAGGGATAATACACACAGTGATGTCACAGTACAGGGATAATACACACAGTGATGTCACAGTACAGGGATAATACACACAGTGATGTCACAGTACAGGATAATACACACAGTGATGTCATAGTACAGGGATAATACACGCAGTGATTTCACAGTATAGACATAATACACACAGTGATGTCCCAGTACAGTGATAATACACACAGTGATGTCACAGTACATGGAAAATACACACAGTGATGTCACAGTACAGGGATAAAACACACAGTGATGTCACAGTACAGGGGATAATACACACAGTGATGTCACAGTACAGGGATAATACACACAGCGATGTAACAGTACAGGGATAATACACACAGTGATGTCACAGTACAGGGATAATACACACAGTGATGTCACAGTACAGGGATAATACACACAGTGATGTCACAGTAAAGGGATAATACACACAGAGATCTAACAGTACAGGGATAATACACACAGTGATGTCACAGTACAGAGATAATACACACAGTGATGTCACAGTACAGGGATAATACACACAGCGATGTCACAGTACAGGGATAATACACACAGTGATGTCACAGTACAGGGATAATGCACACAGTGATGTCACAGTACAGAGATAATACACACAGCGATGTCACAGTACAGGGATAATACACACAGTGATGTCACAGTACAGGGATAATGCACACAGCGATGTCACAGTACAGGGATAATACACAGTGATGTCACAGTACAGGGATAATACACACTGTGATGTCACAGTACACGGATAATACACACAGTGATGTAACAGTACAGTGATGTCACAGTACAGGGATAATACACACAGTGATGTCACAGTACAGGGGATAATACACACAGTGATGTCACAGTACAGGGGATAATACACACAGTGATGTCACAGTACAGGGATAATACACACAGTGATGTCACAGTACAGGGATAATACACACAGTGATGTCACAGTACAGGGATAATACACACAGTGATGTCACAGTACAGGGATAATACGCACAGTGATGTCACTGTACAGGGATAATACACAGTGATGTCACAGTACAGGGATAATACACACAGAGATGTCACAGTACAGAGATAATACACACAGTGATGTCACAGTACAGGGATAATACACACAGTGATGTCACAGTACAGGGGTAATACACACAGTGATGTCACAGTACAGGGATAATACACACAGTGATGTCACAGTACAGGGATAATACACACAGTGATGTCACAGTACAGGGATAATACACACAGTGATGTCACAGTACAGGGATAATACGCACAGTGATGTCACTGTACAGGGATAATACACAGTGATGTCACAGTACAGGGATAATACCCACAGTGATGTCACAGTACAGGGATAATACACACAGTGATGTCACAGTACAGGGATAATACACACAGTGATATCACAGTACAGGGATAATACACACAGTGATGTCACAGTACAGGGATAATACACACAGTTATGTCACAGTACAGAGATAATACACACAGTGATGTCACAGTACAGGGATAATACACAGTGATGTCACAGTACAGGGATACTACACACAGCGATGTCACAGTATAGACATAATACACACAGCGATGTCACAGTATAGACATAATACACACAGCGATGTCACAGTACAGGGAGAGAGCTATAGAAGAAGAGAGAGCTATAGTTTATACAAGAGCCGCCCAACCCTTGGGTCAGGAGTTAGAGACAGTCTAGGAGACAGTCAGACGGAGAGTCTAAGAGACAGTCAGAAAGACGATGTTGTCCCACCAAATTATTAAGAACATAGAAGTCTAGAATCTGAAAAGAAAAACTTGCCTCAGCGGGTACAGGATCCATGGAGATGTTCGATTGGTGGGAGAAGCTTCCATGGCTGAGGACATAAGGGAATGGCCAGAAGAAACTCAGCAGAGCAGAAACTCAACTCCATCGGTGGAAGATTGTAACCATCAAGCCTGAATAAGCCGTGCTGTGACCTCCTCTCCTGAGACCTCATCAAGGGCATCCAAATTTCACACCTCAAAGAGGCCAGGAGACCAGTTCCATCAGTTGGGTGTCCCGTAGTCCCCATTGTCGCCTTATCTCCACTGTGCCCATCCCAGAAGCCTCCACCATGAGGAGCTCTACCACCTGTCCTACAGTAATCCTGTCATCCGTAGAAATACATGGTCACACCCTATGGTAATTTCAGCAGAACCATATGGTGATCCAAGTTCTGTTCAGTAGCACCGTATGGTAATCCAAACTATGTAAAGTAGAACCCTATGGTAATCCAACCTTTGTTCAAATCCTGTTTAGTAGAACCTTACAGTTAACCAAGTTTTGTTATGTAGAGCCCTATGATGATCCAAGTTCTGATTAGTAAAATTCTACACTGATACAAGTTCATTTCCGTAGAACTTTAGTGTTGAGTAGAACCCTACCCCGATCCTTGTGCTGTTAAGTAGAGCCCTATGGTCAAACATATTCATTTCAGCAGATCCCTAAAATAATCCAAATTCTGTTTAGCAGAAACCTACAGTGATCCTTGTGCTGTTTAGTAGAACCCTACAGTGATCCAAGTTCTGTTTAGCAGAACCCTACAGTGATCCAAGTTCTGTTTAGTAGAACCCTATGGTGATCCAAGTTCTGTTTAGCAGAACCCTACAGTGATCCAAGTTCTGTTTAGCAGAACCCTACAGTGATCCAAGTTCTGTTTAGCAGAACCCTACAGTGATCCAAGTTATGTTTAGCAGAACCCTACAGAGATCCAAGTTCTGTTTAGCAGAACCCTACAGTGATCCAAGTTCTGTTTAGCAGAACCCTACTGTGGTCCTTGTGCTGTTTAGTAGAACCCTACAGAGATCCAAGTTCTGTTTAGCAGAACCCTACAGTGATCCAAGTTCTGTTTAGCAGAACCCTACTGTGGTCCTTGTTCTGTTTAGTAGAACCCTACGGTGATCCTTGTTCTGTTTAGTAGAACCCTATGGTGATCCAAGTTCTGTTTAGCAGAACCCTATAGTGATCCTTGTTCTGTTTAGCAGAACCCTATAGTGATCCAAGTTCTGTTTAGTAGAACCCTATAGTGATCCAAGTTCTGTTTAGTAGAACCCTATGGTGATCCAAGTTCTGTTTAGCAGAACCCTATAGTGATCCAAGTTCTGTTTAGCAGAACCCTACAGTGATCCAAGTTCTGTTTAGTAGAACCCTACAGTGATCCAAGTTCTGTTTAGTAGAACCCTACAGTGATCCAAGTTCTGTTTAGCAGAACCCTATAGTGATCCAAGTTCTGTTTAGTAGAACCCTACAGTGATCCTTGTTCTGTTTAGTAGAACCCTATAGTGATCCAAGTTCTGTTTAGTAGAACCCTACAGTGATCCTTGTTCTGTTTAGCAGAACCCTACAGTGATCCAAGTTCTGTTTAGCAGAACCCTAAAGTGATCCAAGTTCTGTTTAGCAGAACCCTATAGTGATCCAAGTTCTGTTTAGTAGAACCCTATGGTGATCCAAGTTCTGTTTAGTAGAACCCTATAGTGATCCAAGTTCTGTTTAGCAGAACCCTACAGTGATCCAAGTTCTGTTTAGAAGAACCCTACAGTGATCCAAGTTCTGTTTAGTAGAACCCTACAGTGATCCTTGTTCTGTTTAGTAGAACCCTATAGTGATCCAAGTTCTGTTTAGTAGAACCCTACAGTGATCCTTGTTCTGTTTAGCAGAACCCTACAGTGATCCAAGTTCTGTTTAGCAGAACCCTACAGTGATCCAAGTTCTGTTTAGTAGAACCCTACAGTGATCCAAGTTCTGTTTAGTAGAACCCTACAGTGATCCAAGTTCTGTTTAGCAGAACCCTACAGTGATCCTTGTTCTGTTTAGTAGAACCCTACAGAGATCCAAGTTCTGTTTAGCAGAACCCTACAGTAATCCAAGTTCTGTTTTGTAGAACCTTACAGTGATCCAAGTTCTGTTTAGTAGAACCCTACAGTGATCCAAGTTCTGTTTAGCAGAACCCTACAGTGATCCAAGTTCTGTTTAGTAGAACCCTACAGTGATCCAAGTTCTGTTTAGTAGAACCCTACAGTGATCCAAGTTCTGTTTAGCAGAACCCTACAGTGATCCAAGTTCTGTTTAGCAGAACCCTACAGTGATCCTTGTTCTGTTTAGTAGAACCCTACAGTGATCCAAGTTCTGTTTAGCAGAACCCTACAGTGATCCAAGTTCTGTTTAGTAGAACCCTACAGTGATCCAAGTTCTGTTTAGCAGAACCCTACAGAGATCCAAGTTCTGTTTAGTAGAACCCTACAGTGATCCAAGTTCTGTTTAGCAGAACCCTACAGTGATCCAAGTTCTGTTTAGTAGAACCCTACAGTGATCCAAGTTCTGTTTAGCAGAACCCTATAGTGATCCAAGTTCTGTTTAGTAGAACCCTACAGTGATCCTTGTTCTGTTTAGCAGAACCCTACAGTGATCCAAGTTCTGTTTAGCAGAACCCTATAGTGATCCAAGTTCTGTTTAGCAGAACCCTATAGTGATCCAAGTTCTGTTTAGTAGAACCCTATGGTGATCCAAGTTCTGTTTAGCAGAACCCTATAGTGATCCAAGTTCTGTTTAGCAGAACCCTACAGTGATCCAAGTTCTGTTTAGTAGAACCCTACAGTGATCCAAGTTCTGTTTAGTAGAACCCTACAGTGATCCAAGTTCTGTTTATCAGAACCCTATAGTCATCCAAGTTCTGTTTAGTAGAACCCTACAGTGATCCTTGTTCTGTTTAGTAGAACCCTATAGTGATCCAAGTTCTGTTTAGTAGAACCCTACAGTGATCCTTGTTCTGTTTAGCAGAACCCTACAGTGATCCAAGTTCTGTTTAGCAGAACCCTACAGTGATCCAAGTTCTGTTTAGCAGAACCCTACAGTGATCCAAGTTCTGTTTAGTAGAACCCTACAGTGATCCAAGTTCTGTTCTGTAGAACCCTACAGTAATCCAAGTTCTGTTTTGTAGAACCCTACAGTGATCCAAGTTCTGTTTAGTAGAACCCTACAGTGATCCAAGTTCTGTTTAGTAGAACCCTACAGTGATCCAAGTTCTGTTTAGTAGAACCCTACAGTGATCCAAGTTCTGTTTAGTAGAACCCTACAGTGATCCAAGTTCTGTTTAGCAGAACCCTACAGTGATCCAAGTTCTGTTTAGTAGAACCCTACAGTGATCCAAGTTCTGTTTAGTAGAACCCTATAGTGATCCAAGTTCTGTTTAGTAGAACCCTACAGTGAACCAAGTTCTGTTTAGCAGAACCCTACAGTGATCCAAGTTCTGTTTAGCAGAACCCTATGGTGATCCAAGTTCTGTTTAGCAGAACCCTATAGTGATCCAAGTTCTGTTTAGTAGAACCCTATGGTGATCCAAGTTCTGTTTAGCAGAACCCTATAGTGATCCAAGTTCTGTTTAGCAGAACCCTACAGTGATCCAAGTTCTGTTTAGTAGAACCCTACAGTGATCCAAGTTCTGTTTAGTAGAACCCTACAGTGATCCAAGTTCTGTTTAGCAGAACCCTATAGTGATCCAAGTTCTGTTTAGTAGAACCCTACAGTGATCCAAGTTCTGTTTAGTAGAACCCTATAGTGATCCAAGTTCTGTTTAGTAGAACCCTACAGTGATCCTTGTTCTGTTTAGCAGAACCCTACAGTGATCCAAGTTCTGTTTAGCAGAACCCTACAGTGATCCAAGTTCTGTTTAGTAGAACCGTACAGTGATCCAAGTTCTGTTTAGCAGAACCCTACAGTGATCCCAGTTCTGTTTAGCAGAACCCTACAGTGATCCAAGTTCTGTTTAGTAGAACCCTACAGTGATCCAAGTTCTGTTTAGCAGAACCCTACAGTAATCCAAGTTCTGTTTAGCAGAACCCTACAGTGATCCAAGTTCTGTTTAGTAGAACCCTACAGTGATCCAAGTTCTGTTTAGTAGAACCCTACAGTGATCCAAGTTCTGTTTAGCAGAACCCTACAGTGATCCAAGTTCTGTTTAGTAGAACCCTACAGTGATCCAAGTTCTGTTTAGTAGAACCCTACAGTGATCCAAGTTCTGTTTAGCAGAACCCTACAGTGATCCAAGTTCTGTTTAGTAGAACCCTACAGTGATCCTTGTTCTGTTTAGTTGAACCCTACAGTGATCCAAGTTCTGTTTAGCAGAACCCTACAGTGATCCTTGTTCTGTTTAGCAGAACCCTACAGTGATCCAAGTTCTGTTTAGCAGAACCCTACAGTGATCCAAGTTCTGTTTAGCAGAACCCTACAGTGATCCAAGTTCTGTTTAGTAGAACCCTACAGTGATCCTTGTTCTGTTTAGCAGAACCCTACAGTGATCCAAGTTCTGTTTAGCAGAACCCTACAGTGATCCAAGTTCTGTTTAGCAGAACCCTACAGTGATCCTTGTTCTGTTTAGCAGAACCCTACAGTAATCCAAGTTCTGCTTTGTAGAACCTTACAGTGATCCAAGTTCTGTTTAGTAGAACCCTACAGTGATCCAAGTTCTGTTTAGCAGAACCCTACAGTTATCCAAGTTCTGTTTAGTAGAACCCTACAGTGATTCAAGTTCTGTTTAGTAGAACCCTACAGTGATCCAAGTTCTGTTTAGTAGAACCCTACAGTGATCCAAGTTCTATTTAGCAGAACCCTACAGAGATCCAAGTTCTGTTTAGTAGAACCCTACAGTGATGAAAGTTCTGTTTAGCAGAACCCTACAGTGATCCAAGTTCTGTTTAGTAGAATCCTACAGTGATCCTTGTTCTGTTTAGTAGAACCCTACAGTGATCCAAGTTCTGTTTAGTAGAACCCTACAGTGATCCAAGTTCTGTTTAGTAGAACTCTACAGTGATCCAAGTTCTGTTTAGCAGAACCCTACAGTGATCCAATTTCTGTTTAGTAGAACCCTACAGTGATCCAAGTTCTGTTTAGCAGAACCCTACAGTGATCCAAGTTCTGTTTAGTAAAACCCAACAGTGATCCAAGTTCTGTTTAGCAGAACCCTACAGTGATCCAAGTTCTGTTTAGTAGAACCCTACCGTGATCCTTGTTCTGTTTAGTAGAACCCTACAGTGATCCAAGTTCTGTTTAGTAGAACCCTACAGTGATCCAAGTTCTGTTTAGTAGAACTCTACAGTGATCCAAGTTCTGTTTAGCAGAACCCTACAGTGATCCAAGTTCTGTTTAGTAGAACCCTACAGTGATCCAAGTTCTGTTTAGCAGAACCCTACAGTGATCCAAGTTCTGTTTAGTAGAACCCTACAGTGATCCAAGTTCTGTTTAGTAGAACCCTACAGTGATCCAAGTTCTGTTTAGTAGAACCCTACAGTGATCCAAGTTCTGTTTAGCAGAACCCTACAGTGATCCAAGTTCTGTTTAGTAGAACCCTACAGTGATCCTTGTTCTGTTTAGCAGAACCCTACAGTGATCCAAGTTCTGTTTAGTAGAACTCTACAGTGATCCAAGTTCTGTTTAGCAGAACCCTATAGTGATCCAAGTTCTGTTTAGCAGAACCCTACAGTGATCCAAGTTCTGTTTAGTAGAACCCTATAGTGATCCAAGTTCTGTTTAGTAGAACCCTACAGTGATCCAAGTTCTGTTTAGCAGAACCCTACAGTGATCCAAGTTCTGTTTAGTAGAACCCTACAGTGATCCAAGTTCTGTTTAGTAGAACCCTACAGTGATCCAAGTTCTGTTTAGCAGAACCCTACAGTGATCCTTGTTCTGTTTAGTAGAACCCTACAGTGATCCAAGTTCTGTTTAGTAGAACCCTACAGTGATCCAAGTTCTGTTTAGTAGAACCCTACAGTGATCCAAGTTCTGTTTAGCAGAACCCTACAGAGATCCAAGTTCTGTTTAGTAGAACCCTACAGTGATCCAAGTTCTGTTTAGCAGAACCCTACAGTGATCCAAGTTCTGTTTAGCAGAATCCTACAGTGATCCTTGTTCTGTTTAGTAGAACCCTACAGTGATCCAAGTTCTGTTTAGTAGAACCCTACAGTGATCCAAGTTCTGTTTAGCAGAACCCTACAGTGATCCAAGTTCTGTTTAGCAGAACCCTACAGTGATCCAAGTTCTGTTTAGTAGAACCCTACAGTGATCCTTGTTCTGTTTAGTAGAACCCTACAGTGATCCAAGTTCTGTTTAGCAGAACCCTACAGTGATCCTTGTTCTGTTTAGTAGAACCCTACAGTGATCCAAGTTCTGTTTAGCAGAACCCTACAGTGATCCAAGTTCTGTTTAGCAGAACCCTACAGTGATCCAAGTTCTGTTTAGCAGAACCCTACAGTGATCCAAGTTCTGTTTAGTAGAACCCTACAGTGATCCAAGTTCTGTTTAGTAGAACCCTACAGTGATCCAAGTTCTGTTTAGTAGAACCCTACAGTGATCCTTGTTCTGTTTAGTAGAACCCTACAGTGATCCAAGTTCTGTTTAGCAGAACCCTACAGTGATCCAAGTTCTGTTTAGTAGAACCCTACAGTGATCCAAGTTCTGTTTAGTAGAACCCTACAGTGATCCAAGTTCTGTTTAGCAGAACCCTACAGTGATCCAAGTTCTGTTTAGTAGAACCCTACAGTGATCCAAGTTCTGTTTAGTAGAACCCTATAGTGATCCAAGTTCTGTTTAGTAGAACCCTACAGTGATCCAAGTTCTGTTTAGTAGAACCCTATAGTGATCCAAGTTCTGTTTAGCAGAACCCTACAGTGATCCAAGTTCTGTTTAGTAGAACCCTATAGTGATCCAAGTTCTGTTTAGCAGAACCCTATACTGATCCAAGTTCTGTTTAGTAGAACCCTACAGTGATCCAAGTTCTGTTTAGTAGAACCCTACAGTGATCCAAGTTCTGTTTAGCAGAACCCTACAGTGATCCAAGTTCTGTTTAGTAGAACCCTACAGTGATCCAAGTTCTGTTTAGCAGAACCCTACAGTGATCCAAGTTCTGTTCTGTAGAACCCTACAGTGATCCAAGTTCTGTTCTGTAGAACCCTACAGTGATCCAAGTTCTGTTCTGTAGAACTATGCGATGTGATTGGGTACAGTTTTGCAGTAGAACCCTACAGTGATCCAAGTTCTGTTCTGTAGAACTATGCGATGTGATTGGGTACAGTTTTGCAGTAGAACCCCTCAGGCTTCACCATTTTCATGCAGGAGACTTGTCACAGTGTAGACTGTAGAGATTTTTGGCTTGTCTGCAGCCAAACCCCCACACAAACACTTGTACCTGGTAATTACCCCTGGGGGATTTCACGTTAAGTCCCTATAAGAACAGACCTGTCTGCAGTTGTCAGATCTTTCCATCCCCATGGTTTCTCCTAGTGTTATTAAACAGATCATTACTCTCTGTTATCAGCCAGATAACCCAGAGCTGCTTCTGTCACATCTCTTCACAGTAATGAGGTGGTAAGTGAGTGCGGCTATATCCGTACAGCAGCCGGGCGCGGCCAGAACCCCTCTGCGGTATTTGTGAACAGATCCCCCTTATTACAGATCAAAGGGGCCTTCCCCTCCCCCACATTTTTATCATTACAGAGAGTCAAAGTCTTCACCCAGAGCTGGTTGTATCCCTCATGTAATCTCCTCAATTATACATACTGAGGCCTGAATACAATTCCAGAGCTGCAGTGCATACTGACACAAGGAAAGCAATAACAGCTGGACCATAGACTGAAGACCCAAACCCAATGTGCTGCTCCAATGTGACCCCTCTGGACACTGCAGCCCAGGTGCCCATATATACAGGATAGGAGTAGTAGTACTGTGCTGTGCCCATATATACAGATAGGAGTAGTAGTACTGTGCTGTGCCCATATATACAGGATAGGAGTAGTAGTACTGTGCTGTGCCCATATATACAGATAGGAGTAGTAGTACTGTGCTGTGCCCATACATACAGGATAGGAGTAGTAGTACTGTGCTGTGCCCATATATACAGATAGGAGTAGTAGTACTGTGCTGTGCCCATATATACAGGATAGGAGTAGTAGTACTGTGCTGTGCCCATATATACAGATAGGAGTAGTAGTACTGTGCTGTGCCCATATATACAGGATAGGAGTAGTAGTACTGTGCTGTGCCCATATATACAGGATAGGAGTAGTGGTACTGTGCTGTGCCCATATATACAGAATAGGAGTAGTAGTACTGTGCTGTGCCCATATATACAGATAGGAGTAGTAGTACTGTGCTGTGCCCATACATACAGGATAGGAGTAGTAGTACTGTGCTGTGCCCATATATACAGGATAGGAGTAGTAGTACTGTGCTGTGCCCATATATACAGTATAGGGGTAGTAGTACAGTGCTGTGCCCATATATACAGGATAGGAGTAGTGGTACTGTGCTGTGCCCATATATACAGAATAGGAGTAGTAGTACTGTGCTGTGCCCATATATACAGATAGGAGTAGTAGTACTGTGCTGTGCCCATACATACAGGATAGGAGTAGTAGTACTGTGCTGTGCCCATATATACAGGATAGGAGTAGTAGTACTGTGCTGTGTCCATATATACAGGATAGGAGTAGTAGTACTGTGCTGTGCCCATATATACAGGATAGGAGTAGTAGTACTGTGCTGTGCCCATATATACAGGATAGGAGTAGTAGTACTGTGCTGTGCCCATATATACAGGATAGGAGTAGTGGTACTGTGCTGTGCCCATATATACAGAATAGGAGTAGTAGTACTGTGCTGTGCCCATATATACAGATAGGAGTAGTAGTACTGTGCTGTGCCCATACATACAGGATAGGAGTAGTAGTACTGTGCTGTGCCCATATATACAGGATAGGAGTAGTAGTACTGTGCTGTGCCCATATATACAGGATAGGAGTAGTAGTACTGTGCTGTGCCCATATATACAGGATAGGAGTAGTAGTACTGTGCTGTGCCCATATATACAGGATAGGAGTAGTAGTACTGTGCTGTGCCCATATATACAGGATAGGAGTAGTGGTACTGTGCTGTGCCCATATATACAGGATAGGAGTAGTAGTACTGTGCTGTGCCCATATATACAGGATAGGAGTAGTAGTACTGTGCTGTGCCCATATATACAGGATAGGAGTAGTAGTACTGTGCTGTGCCCATATATACAGGATAGGAGTAGTGGTACTGTGCTGTGCCCATATATACAGGATAGGAGTAGTAGTACTGTGCTGTGCCCATATATACAGGATAGGAGTAGTAGTACTGTGCTGTGCCCATATATACAGGATAGGAGTAGTAGTACTGTGCTGTGCCCATATATACAGGATAGGAGTAGTAGTACTGTGCTGTGTCCATATATACAGGATAGGAGTGGTAGTACTGTGCCCATATATACAGGATAGGAGTAGTAGTACTGTGCTGTGTCCATATATAAAGGATAGGAGTGGTAGTACTGTGCTGTGTCCATATATAAAGGATAGGAGTAGTAGTACTGTGCTGTGCTCATATATACAGGATAGGAATAGTAGTACTGTGCTTTGCCCATATATACAGGATAGGAGTAGTAGTACTGTGCTGTGCCCATATATACAGCATAGGAGTAGTAGTACTGTGCTGTGCCTATATATACAGGATAGGAGTAGTAGTACTGTGCTGTGCCCATATATACAGGATAGGAGTAGTAGTACTGTGCTTTGCCCATATATACAGGATAGGAGTAGTAGTACTGTGCTGGGCCCATATATACAGTATAGGTGTAGTAGTACTGTGCTCATATATACAGGATAGGAGTAGTAGTACTGTGCCCATATATACAGGATAGGAGTAGTAGTACTGTGCTCATATATATAGGATAGGAGTAGTAGTACTGTGCTGTGCCCATATATACAGGATAGGAGTCGTAGTAATGTGCTGTGCCCATATATACAGGATAGGAGTAGTAGTACTGTGCTGTGCCCATATATACAGTATAGGAGTAGTAGTACTGTGCCGATAAATATATGATAGGAGTAGTAGCAGAGAGAGAGAGAGAGAGAGAGGGAGAGGCTTCATCTGGGCTTCTGGATGTATCACTATCCAGTATTTGTCATGTGGGCGTGGTACAGAGATATCTATGTTTACTGACCCCATAAGTTTATGGTTAGAGCCATTCACCATGTCCCAGCTGGACTCTTCTCAGGTTACCTGCTGACCCTACAACACTATCAGTGCAGATCTTATATGGGGGTCCTAGTGGTCATGGGGGTCTGCATGGTCCTTCTTTATCCTGTTTACACAACAGGATACAACATGCAGACACCATCCATACCATACCATAGGCTCCCCCCAGCATGACCCGGTGCCCCCCACACTACACTGACACATGAGGGGGCCTGTACGGTACATATTTCCTAGTAATGTCAGTAGTGATACAATGTGACATCAATGTGTCTGAGCTGCAATACCCCACCTGACCTATTGATGAAGGTGGCACTGTTTTTAATAAAAACCCTGTTCAAGTCTATTCGGGTGGTAACACAGTAATGTTTTTTGTATAAGCGGAGAGGATTGCGTGCAGCAGTCATCCGATGAGGAGGGGGGCGGATGCCTGGAAAGAGGTTAAAGGAGCAGAGCTAATGACGTTATCCAGTGCACGCCATGTGTCACGCCGCCCCTCGGGACCGATCACGTTACACCCTCGCACTGATTGAAAAATCATTAGTCAGTGTTTCCAGATTTGCAACTTTCTAATTGTTTCCATTCATCATCATTGTCAAGACCTCTGCTTGCTGTCAGGATATCATACACTTTACTTCCAGGGGATGGAAAACCTCTACAGACCTCGCCACGTTCTCATCTTATCACACAACCAGATCTGTGCTGCTCATAGAGTGTGTCCTAGACCGGATACAACTGTAGCAAACCCTCTGCTGTGAGAAGTTATCATATACAAAGGATAGATATACCCAGCCCGGGAATCTGCATAGAGAATAACCTCCCATTATCCGAAGGATCTTCCGATGGAAATTCCTAATGATGTTGTGAGGAATTTAGAGATTTTTTTGGCAGGGGGTAAAAAGATATTTTCAGGAGACTCTTCCAGTTCCAGTGCAGGTGCTCCCGTCCCCAGGACTTACTATCCCATCCAACCAGAGGCACCGATGTTGTGCATGTGACAGCTCAACCAATCGCTGGCCTTGTACCATTATCACCTGACCTTTGTGGCCACTGATTGGCTAAGCTGTCATGTGCCCAATAAAGGCGGGGTCAGCATTTTCATTTCTGATAGGACCAGATGTTTTTTGGACTGGAACAATGGCATCGGAACAGGGGGACCTCTAGAAGGATACGTCAATTTTTTTTTCCTCCACTTTTTAACCCCCGTAACTACCAAAAAATGTTACACTGTTTTTAACTTTCCACTCCACGAATAGGAATTTTATCAGAATCAAATTTAAGGTCGTGCAAATTCGGTGAACTTTTTTACTTTATTTTTTTTTTTTTACACAAAAGTTGCCACTTTTTTTTTTTTTTTAAAACTATAATTGAAAAAACCTCAAATATACCAGAAATTTTTTGAGCAACTTTTTTTTTCACATATTTCACCGACCTAAAATTTTTATTTTTCTTACGGCGTTTCTTCATTTCTACGGGGATTTGGTGAGATAAAGTGAAGCGCAGCGGCCGAGCCGTGTTATCTCAGCTGCTCAGACAGCAGGCATCAGAGAAGAAAGTGAGGCCAGGACGGGGTCAGACAGGAGGCCGGGGGTCAAGTGGGAAGAAAGGCAGGAGCCGTCCATACATGACAAGGGAGAGTGCGCTGCCTAGTAATAGAGACACGCAGGGCGGTAGTATTTTATTTTCCTTTATTTTTAGGTTTTTGCTTAATTATTGTTATGTTTTTATTGTGTATTTTTATTGATCAATTTTTTTGGAAGAATGTTTTTCTCTCTTTTATAGATTTTATTTATAGAATGCAGCATAAAAATGAAAGGATACATTTTCCTTTGAAGTATTTTTTCAGATTATGACATCTACAGTATCAAAATTTTGGATGAAAATTGAGGCTAATCAAAATTTATATGGTGAAAAATTAATGTTACAGAACAGAACAGGATCTATTATGGAAAGGGTTAATTAGGATTCAACCTAAGGTCAGTTATATTCCGGGATTGCAGCTTCTCCAAGTGCACTGAGAGTGTGTCCTCACACTGCTGTGCTCTCTGCATTGAACTGCTTCACTTCCCCTCCAGTAGCTGTAGAGGAATCGTGGTTCAAAGTACAGTGCTAAGAGCACAGCAGTGTGAGGAGCTACATTCCTGGAATATAAACAACTAACAACATACACAACGGTAATCACCTTAGTTTACACATCTCCACATACCTAACACGACTGAAGAGATCACAGAGCACAGCAGTGTGAGGACACTTCCCCAGTAGAATCCTGGAATATAAATCCATATATAACAGTCCTGCTGCTGCTAATAACATAACACATCTTTCAAGGGGCAATACCTAACACAGGCTGCAGAGAGCACAGAGAACAGCAGTGTGAGGACATGCACCCCGAAAGCAACAATCCTTGAATATAAATCCATATTTAACAGTTCTGGAGCTACTAGCAACACAGAAAGGTCTGATAACACATCTCTCCAGGGATGATACTTAACACTGGCTGCAGAGAGCAAAGAGCACAGCAGTGTGAGGTTATCCCTCCTAGTGCACTTGGTAGAAGCCACAATCCTGGGATATAAATCCATATATCACAGTCCTGCTGCTACTAACAATATGCACAAAGGTATTCATTTCACATCTCTCCAGGGACAATACATAACACTGGCTGCAGTCTACACCTGCTGACAGGTTCCCTTTCAATAAGATACAATAAGTTGATAATTTATGATAATACAATTATGAAAGAATGTTCTTGGTGCCATGAATATCTGACCAAAATCAGCAGGTGCCCAGGGTAAACATCTAGTGGGATCCTCTAACAGCAACTGCTGTCCAAGTGTCAGAGGTCAAGTGTCAGAGGTCGCTGACTCTTCCCTTCAGTGTGACCTCACACATGTGCCCTTATATCAATGGACAAACCCTAAAATATGTAACACCTTCTATTTCCTGCTATGGATGATAATTCTGGCAATTCTGGAGTAAACCTGTCCTTCCTGCGTCAAATGCTGGAACACAATTTTGATATTTTTTGGGTAGACACATAACAAATCTGCTTTCTCATATTGAATCTGAGCAGGAATGTAATTACATGGGGTTGGCTGCCGTTCCCTGCCGCGGTGGGGTGGGGTGCGGGGGTCCTCCTTACATCCGCTCCGTGGTTGTACTTTCTCCTCCGCCATATGGTACATATCAGCCGCTTGGCCCGATCTCTGTGAAATACTCTCCAGGTCCTAATAAGAAGCAGCTTAAACCCAAAGCCAGGGACTTTTTATAGTTTTTTTGTTAAATCGGTGACCTTTACCCCCCGTTACATTAAGTGGAGAATTTATGTTTCCGGCTATTTCCTCCTGTGTTGCTGATATGAACCTGCTGCTTTAATGCCGCACCCTGAATAGCGAACAGTACAAGGGAGTGATGGAGCTAGGTGGGTCATGGGATCCTATACAGGGGCGGAGCAATCACGGTCGCTGATGGTGCAACCGCGACTGGACCCATTGGAGGAGGGGCCTGGGGACGTACGGCCAGGTCATAATTCACTCTGTGTCTATACTTCCCCGAAAGTCATCCGCCCCAAACTCCAGCCGTACTGCCCAAACTCCAACCGCCCACCCAGCCCAAATCTGGGCGGCCCGCCCACCCAGCCCAAACTCCATAAACCCCACCCACCCAAACTCCATAAACCCCGCCCACCCAAAATCCATAAACCCCTCCCACCCATACTCCATAAACTCCACCCACCCAAACTCCATACACTCTGCCCACCCAAACTCCATAAACTCCGCCCGGCCAAACTCCATAAACTCCGCCTGCCCAAACTACAGCCCCCCCTCCCCCCCACACACACTTTCCGAACTCTGACTCGTTTTTGCAATCTATGGGGTCTCACTGAGACCCCCACTGATCAGCAAGTTAGTCCCTATCGAACGAGTGACCGAATCACCCACACCTGTTTCGCCGCTTCTTTCAGGGCTCCGCATCTGCCGCCTGAGGCGGAATTTTTCATCCCACCTCGTAGCAGATGCGGCACTGGTTCTTGTACACAAACCTCCCGAGGCTGTCAATACAGCTGTGGGAAAAAGTGGGTGGCACTTATATGATGAGGGGAGCGGAGGGGGCTACATGATGCAGGACTCTCCTTTATTAACATAAAAATCCTAAACTGCCGTCACTTTGAGCTTTGGACATGAATGAGCACGATGCCGCCAGTCTGCGGAGTGCAATCATCTACAGACGAGCACTCGTATGCATCCAATAACCCCAATATATATAACGTCCCCCCCCCCGTATAATAACAGGCCTCGCAGCGGGAGAGTGGAGAGGACGCGGAGGACCACTTAAAGGTCACACACCAGAACATAATTGCCAGTTTCATAGAGATGTATCCACGTTCATTTCCCAATGGAGGGTTTTTTTCGCCATTCTTTTACCCAGCGTTGCTTAATCGTAACAAATCGCGTCGCTCCAATTAACACCTCCTCTCGCACGACTCCTTTTAATGGGATTTTCACAGATTTAACCCTTTAGGCAATGAGTCCAGAGCCCCCCCCTCCCCCATTCCACTTCCGTGGACACAATTAGTCCAGGAATCTTAGCGGACGTTAATGAGCGCCAGAGAAGAAGATTACATAACTAATGGAGTCATTAGAACTAATATGGTCACAGGCGATTCTAGCAGGGATAAAAAAAAAAATCCTTAACCTTAAAAAGTGATATGTTGTTGAACTTTAAATGTCAGATAAAATCGGCGTTTATTAGGAGAAAGGGCAAAAAAAAAACGGAACATGGAGTTCTGACAATCAACCGACCCTTTATAGAACACATGCACATACAGTCCATGTACAGTACTGGGCACAGCAGTGTGAGGAGCAACAAGCCTGGACTATCACAGTCCTGCTGCTACTAAAAAACATACCCACATATCTCTGACTGCACATATCTCTAGGGACAGTACTAAGCACTGCATGCAAAAAGTACAGAAGTGTGAGGACATCTGCCACCCGTAGCTACAATCCTGGAATATAAATCTATATATCACAGTCCTGCTGCTACTAAAAAACATACCCAAAGGTCTGACTGCACATATGTCTAGGGACAATACTTAGCACTGCATACAAAGAGCACAGAAGTGTGAGGAGACCCGCCACCTGAAGCTGCAATACTGGAACATAAGTCCACATACCACAATCCTGCTGCTACTAACAACATACACAAAGGTCTGATTATACATATCTCCACCTACAATATCTAACACTGACTGCACAGAGCACAGCTGTGCAAGGACACACCCCCATACCAACAATCCTGGAATATAAATCCATATCACAGTCCTGCTGCTACTAACATCATTCCAAAGGTCTGACTTTTCTAGGGACAATACATAACATTGGCTGGAGTCTGCATGGAGACATGCAGTGCCCCATGAAGGACATCCTGAGCATTATTTCACTTCCACAACCCTCCAGGAATCCCGGCTGTAGAGATATGTAGTTTACCATGATGCATTGCTACGTGACGTCTTTGTGTGGATTGCGTGTGTGAACAGAAGCTTCATATTGATTTGTTTGTTGATGGTAAAGACTCATTTACACTTCACACAGCGGTAATCGCGGCTCTGCGGCACAGCAGGGTGCTGGAGCACTAGTGGAGAGTTGTATGACACATGGAATCAATAGCAAGTGTGCGTCGCCCGGTGATCACACCGCCAGTAACAAAGCCTGGAGTGACCCTGTCCTGTCCTCCACCATGTGCAATGGAACATCTTACTTTGGTGGGTTAAAGGGACATGGTGGGTCCATATTGCAAATCATGAGCACCAAGTCTGTACAACCAAGTAATGAGCACCAAGTCTGTACAACCAAGTAATGAGCACCAAGTCTGTACAGCCAACTAATGAGTACCAAGCCTGCACAGCCATGTAATGAGCACCAAGTCTGTATAGCCAACTAATGAGTACCAAGCCTGCACAGCCAAGTAATGAGCACCAAGTCTGTACAGCCAAGTAATGAGCACCAAGCCTGCACAGCCAAGTAATGAGCACCAAGTCTGCACAGCCAAGTAATGAGCACCAAGTCTGTACAGCCAAGTAATGAGCACCAAGTCTGTACAGCCAAGTAATGAGCACCAAGTCTGTACAGCCAAGTATTGAGCACCAAGTCTGCACAGCCAAGTAATGAGCACCAAGTCTGTACAGCCAAGTATTGAGCACCAAGTCTGTACAGCCAAGTAATGAGCACCAAGCCTGCACAGCCAAGTAATGAGCACCAAGTC
Organism: Engystomops pustulosus; assembly: GCF_040894005.1. Lineage (NCBI taxonomy): Eukaryota > Metazoa > Chordata > Amphibia > Anura > Leptodactylidae > Engystomops > Engystomops pustulosus. Next base: position 17,577,474 of record NC_092418.1, read on the forward strand.
TGTACAGCCAAGTAATGAGCACCAAGTCTGTACAGCCAAGTATTGAGCACCAAGTCTGTACAGCCAAGTAATGAGTACCAAGCCTGCACAGCCAAGTATTGAGCACCAAGTCTGTACAGCCAAGTAATGAGCACCAAGTCTGTACAGCCAAGTATTGAGCACCAAGTCTGTACAGGCAAGTAATGAGCACCAAGTCTGCACAGCCAAGTAATGAGCACCAAGTCTGTACAGCCAAGTAATGAGCACCAAGTCTGCACAGCCAAGTAATGAGCACCAAGTCTGTACAGCCAAGTATTGAGCACCAAGTCTGTACAGCCAAGTAATGAGCACCAAGCCTGCACAGCCAAGTAATGAGCACCAAGTCTGTACAGCCAAGTAATGAGCACCAAGTCTGTACAGCCAAGTATTGAGCACCAAGTCTGTACAGCCAAGTAATGAGTACCAAGCCTGCACAGCCAAGTATTGAGCACCAAGTCTGTACAGCCAAGTAATGAGCACCAAGTCTGTACAGCCAAGTATTGAGCACCAAGTCTGTACAGCCAAGTAATGAGCACCAAGTCTGCACAGCCAAGTAATGAGCACCAAGTCTGTACAGCCAAGTAATGAGCACCAAGTCTGTACAGCCAAGTATTGAGCACCAAGTCTGTACAGCCAAGTAATGAGCACCAAGTCTGTACAGCCAAGTATTGAGCACCAAGTCTGCACAGCCAAGTAATGAGCACCAAGTCTGTACAGCCAAGTATTGAGCACCAAGTCTGTACAGCCAAGTAATGAGCACCAAGCCTGCACAGCCAAGTAATGAGCACCAAGTCTGTACAGCCAAGTAATGAGCACCAAGTCTGTACAGCCAAGTATTGAGCACCAAGTCTGTACAGCCAAGTAATGAGTACCAAGCCTGCACAGCCAAGTATTGAGCACCAAGTCTGTACAGCCAAGTAATGAGCACCAAGTCTGTACAGCCAAGTATTGAGCACCAAGTCTGTACAGCCAAGTAATGAGCACCAAGTCTGCACAGCCAAGTAATGAGCACCAAGTCTGTACAGCCAAGTAATGAGCACCAAGTCTGTACAGCCAAGTATTGAGCACCAAGTCTGTACAGCCAAGTAATGAGCACCAAGTCTGCACAGCCAAGTAATGAGCACCAAGTCTGTACAGCCAAGTATTGAGCACCAAGTCTGTACAGCCAAGTAATGAGCACCAAGTCTGTACAGCCAAGTATTGAGCACCAAGTCTGTACAGCCAAGTAATGAGCACCAAGTCTGTACAGCCAAGTAATGAGCACCAAGTCTGTACAGGCAAGTAATGAGCACCAAGTCTGCACAGCCAAGTAATGAGCACCAAGTCTGTACAGCCAAGTAATGAGCACCAAGTCTGCACAGCCAAGTAATGAGCACCAAGTCTGCACAGCCAAGTAATGAGCACCAAGTCTGTACAGCCAAGTAATGAGCACCGAGTCTGCACAGCCAAGTAATGAGTACCAAGTCTGCACAGCCAAGTATTGAGCACCAAGTCTGTACAGCCAAGTAATGAGCACCAAGTCTGTACAGCCAAGTAATGAGCACCAAGTCTGCACAGCCAAGTAATGAGCACCAAGTCTGCACAGCCAAGTAATGAGCACCAAGTCTGTACAGCCAAGTAATGAGCACCAAGTCTGTACAGCCAAGTATTGAGCACCAAGTCTGTACAGCCAAGTAATGAGCACCAAGTCTGCACAGCCAAGTAATGAGCACCAAGTCTGTACAGCCAAGTAATGAGCACCAAGTCTGTACAGCCAAGTATTGAGCACCAAGTCTGTACAGCCAAGTAATGAGCACCAAGTCTGCACAGCCAAGTAATGAGCACCAAGTCTGTACAGCCAAGTATTGAGCACCAAGTCTGTACAGCCAAGTAATGAGCACCAAGTCTGTACAGCCAAGTATTGAGCACCAAGTCTGTACAGCCAAGTATTGAGCACCAAGTCTGTACAGCCAAGTATTGAGCACCAAGTCTGTACAGCCAAGTAATGAGCACCAAGTCTGTACAGCCAAGTATTGAGCACCAAGTCTGTACAGCCAAGTAATGAGCACCAAGTCTGCACAGCCAAGTAAGGAGCACCAAGTCTGCACAGCCAAGTAATGAGCACCAAGTCTGTATAGCCAAGTATTGAGCACCAAGTCTGTACAGCCAAGTAATGAGCACCAAGTCTGTACAGCCAAGTAATGAGCACCAAGTCTGTACAGCCAAGTATTGAGCACCAAGTCTGTACAGCCAAGTAATGAGCACCAAGTCTGCACAGCCAAGTAAGGAGCACCAAGTCTGCACAGCCAAGTAATGAGCACCAAGTCTGTACAGCCAAGTAATGAGCACCAAGTCTGTACAGCCAAGTAATGAGCACCAAGTCTGTACAGCCAAGTAATGAGCACCAAGTCTGTACAGCCAAGTATTGAGCACCAAGTCTGTACAGCCAAGTAATGAGCACCAAGTCTGCACAGCCAAGTAATGAGCACCAAGTCTGCACAGCCAAGTAATGAGCACCAAGTCTGTACAGCCAAGTAATGAGCACCAAGTCTGTACAGCCAAGTATTGAGCACCAAGTCTGTACAGCCAAGTATTGAGCACCAAGTCTGCACAGCAAAGCCATGAGTACAAAATCTGTGAAGGCAAGTAACGAGCACCACGTCTGTACAGCAAAGCCATGAGCACCAAGACTGCCAAACCTGCTGCAGTAATCCTGTGTAAGTGAATGTGGTGACACAGAATTCCCTATATGGACCCCTACTGCATTGCGTTATGCCTTTATGGTCCTCCATGTGGCGCCTTCTATCTCCATATAGTCTTACTCTTTCTGTATTACAGACTCTGATGGAAGATGAAGGTTCCTGTGGGTATTGGTCACTGATGTAGAAACTTTCTGCTTCAGAGAAACTTTTGAAGATTTCATGTATTTTAATAAATCTCTGGGTGAGGACATGGGAAATGTGTGTTTATCACAGTATAGCATGCGGCCGGGATGGTGAGAAGATGGATGTGCTTCTGCTATTATTACAGACGTCCAGGCCCCAGCTGCTTAAAGTGACAGTGTATGATGGATGGGCAGGGGGATGTGACAACGGGTCTCCCCCCAGAGCTGCAGTCCCCCATGTAGCCGGGTATCCATCTCCCTCCGGACGCCTGTCCTCCTCCGCTGATTTCACTTTCTGCTGCTCCTACTCCTGATTACAGGATCCTCTGAGATTACAGGCTTTCAAGGGCGACCCCACTACCATATCTGCCAGCTCTAAGCGGGTGTAAGCAGGAGCACATACCACCGAGTCCCCATGCCCATTTCCAAAAATAGTAGTTACACATTAATGCCAATTTAGTTGCCTCTTAGTGCCCAAACTCAATATAACGCCCCCTAAATGTCCCAATCAGTCCGATACCCACTACGTTTCCCCAATCAGTATAACGCCCCCTTTATTCCCCCATCAATGTAATGCCCCCTTAGTGCCCTCACTCATAATGCCCTCTTAGTTCCTCCTAGTAACCCTCTCAATGCCTGCCTCAGTATAATTCCCCTTAGTGCCCCAATATGTATAATACCCATTTAGTGCCCCCATGAGTATAATTCCCCTTAGTGCCCCCATGAGTATAATTCCCCTTAGTGCCCCCATGAGTATAATTCCCCTTAGTGCCCCCATGAGTATAATTCCCCTTAGTGCATCCCCTCAGTATAATTCCCCTTAGTGCCCCCCTCAGTATAATTCCCCTTTGTGCCCCCATGAGTATAATTCCCCTTAGTGCACCCCATCAGTATAATTCCCCTTAGTGCACCCCATCAGTATAATTCCCCTTAGTGCACCCCATCAGTATAATTCCCCTTAGTGCACCCCCTCAGTATAATTCCCCTTAGTGCCCCCATCAGTATAATTCCCCTTAGTGCATCCCCTCAGTATAATTCCCCTTAGTGCACCCCCTCAGTATAATTCCCCTTAGTGCCCCCATGAGTATAATTCCCCTTAGTGCCCCCCTCAGTATAATTCCCCTTTGTGCCCCCATGAGTATAATTCCCCTTAGTGCACCCCATCAGTATAATTCCCCTTAGTGCACCCCATCAGTATAATTCCCCTTAGTGCACCCCATCAGTATAATTCCCCTTAGTGCATCCCATCAGTATAATTCCCCTTAGTGCACCCCCTCAGTATAATTCCCCTTAATGCACCCCCTCAGTATAATTCCCCTTAGTGCCCCCATGAGTATAATTCCCCTTAGTGCATCCCCTCAGTATAATTCCCCTTAGTGCCCCCATGAGTATAATTCCCCTTAGTGCACCCCATCAGTATAATTCCCCTTAGTGCACCCCATCAGTATAATTCCCCTTAGTGCCCCCATGAGTATAATTCCCCTTAGTGCACCCCCTCAGTATAATTCCCCTTAGTGCCCCCATGAGTATAATTCCCCTTAGTGCACCCCCTCAGTATAATTCCCCTTAGTGCATCCCCTCAGTATAATTCCCCTTAGTGCCCCCATGAGTATAATTCCCCTTAGTGCACCCCCTCAGTATAATTCCCCTTAGTGCCCCCATGAGTATAATTCCCCTTAGTGCACCCCCTCAGTATAATTCCCCTTAGTGCCCCCATGAGTATAATTCCCCTTAGTGCATCCCCTCAGTATAATTCCCCTTAGTGCCCCCATGAGTATAATTCCCCTTAGTGCATCCCCTCAGTATAATTCCCCTTAGTGCATCCCATCAGTATAATTCCCCTTAGTGCCCCCATGAGTATAATTCCCCTTAGTGCACCCCCTCAGTATAATTCCCCTTAGTGCCCCCATGAGTATAATTCCCCTTAGTGCATCCCCTCAGTATAATTCCCCTTAGTGCACCCCATCAGTATAATTCCCCTTAGTGCCCCCCATCAGTATAATTCCCCTTAGTGCACCCCCTCAGTATAATTCCCCTTAGTGCACCCCATCAGTATAATTCCCCTTAGTGCATCCCCTCAGTATAATTCCCCTTAGTGCCCCCATGAGTATAATTCCCCTTAGTGCACCCCATGAGTATAATTCCCCTTAGTGCATCCCCTCAGTATAATTCCCCTTAGTGCCCCCATGAGTATAATTCCCCTTAGTGCACCCCATCAGTATAATTCCCCTTAGTGTCCCCATGAGTATAATTCCCCTTAGTGCCCCCATGAGTATAATTCCCCTTAGTGCATCCCCTCAGTATAATTCCCCTTAGTGCACCCCATCAGTATAATTCCCCTTAGTGCACCCCCTCAGTATAATTCCCCTTAGTGCACCCCCTCAGTATAATTCCCCTTAGTGCCCCCATGAGTATAATTCTCCTTAGTGCACCCCCTCAGTATAATTCCCCTTAGTGCACCCCCTCAGTATAATTCCCCTTAGTGCACCCCATCAGTATAATTCCCCTTAGTGTCCCCATGAGTATAATTCCCCTTAGTGCATCCCCTCAGTATAATTCCCCTTAGTGCACCCCATCAGTATAATTCCCCTTAGTGCACCCCCTCAGTATAATTCCCCTTAGTGCACCCCCTCAGTATAATTCCCCTTAGTGCCCCCATGAGTATAATTCCCCTTAGTGCACCCCATCAGTATAATTCCCCTTAGTGCACCCCCTCAGTATAATTCCCCTTAGTGCACCCCCTCAGTATAATTCCCCTTAGTGCCCCCATGAGTATAATTCCCCTTAGTGCACCCCCTCAGTATAATTCCCCTTAGTGCCCCCATGAGTATAATTCCCCTTAGTGCACCCCATCAGTATAATTCCCCTTAGTGCCCCCATCAGTATAATTCTCCTTAGTGCACCCCCTCAGTATAATTCCCCTTAGTGCACCCCATCAGTATAATTCCCCTTAGTGCCCCCATGAGTATAATTCTCCTTAGTGCACCCCCTCAGTATAATTCCCCTTAGTGCCCCCATGAGTATAATTCCCCTTAGTGCACCCCCTCAGTATAATTCCCCTTAGTGCCCCCATGAGTATAATTCCCCTTAGTGCACCCCATCAGTATAATTCCCCTTAGTGCCCCCATGAGTATAATTCCCCTTAGTGCACCCCCTCAGTATAATTCCCCTTAGTGCCCCCATGAGTATAATTCCCCTTAGTGCCCCCATGAGTATAATTCCCCTTAGTGCACCCCCTCAGTATAATTCTCCTTAGTGCACCCCCTCAGTATAATTCCCCTTAGTGCACCCCCTCAGTATAATTCCCCTTAGTGCCCCCATGAGTATAATTCCCCTTAGTGCACCCCCTCAGTATAATTCCCCTTAGTGCCCCCATGAGTATAATTCCCCTTAGTGCACCCCCTCAGTATAATTCCCCTTAGTGCACCCCCTCAGTATAATTCCCCTTAGTGCCCCCATGAGTATAATTCCCCTTAGTGCACCCCATCAGTATAATTCCCCTTAGTGCCCCCATGAGTATAATTCCCCTTAGTGCACCCCCTCAGTATAATTCCCCTTAGTGCCCCCATGAGTATAATTCCCCTTAGTGCCCCCATGAGTATAATTCCCCTTAGTGCACCCTCTCAGTATAATTCTCCTTAGTGCACCCCCTCAGTATAATTCCCCTTAGTGCCCCCATGAGTATAATTCCCCTTAGTGCACCCCCTCAGTATAATTCCCCTTAGTGCACCCCCTCAGTATAATTCCCCTTAGTGCCCCCATGAGTATAATTCCCCTTAGTGCCCCCATGAGTATAATTCCCCTTAGTGCCCCCATGAGTATAATTCCCCTTAGTGCACCCCCATCAGTATAATTCCCCTTAGTGCACCCCCTCAGTATAATTCCCCTTAGTGCCACCATGATTATAATTCCCCTTAGTGCACCCCATCAGTATAATTCCCCTTAGTGCCCCCATGAGTATAATTCCCCTTAGTGCACCCCCTCAGTATAATTCCCCTTAGTGCACCCCCTCAGTATATTTCCCCTTCGTGCCCCCATGAGTATAATTCCCCTTAGTGCCCCCATGAGTATAATTCCCCTTAGTGCCCCCATGAGTATAATTCCCCTTAGTGCACCCCCTCAGTATAATTCCCCTTAGTGCACCCCCTCAATATAATTCCCCTTAGTGCCCCCATGAGTATAATTCCCCTTAGTGCCCCCATGAGTATAATTCCCCTTAGTGCCCCCATGAGTATAATTCCCCTTAGTGCACCCCCTCAGTATAATTCCCCTTAGTGCACCCCATCAGTATAATTCCCCTTAGTGCACCCCCTCAGTATAATTCCCCTTAGTGCCACCATGATTATAATTCCCCTTAGTGCACCCCCTCAGTATAATTCCCCTTAGTGCACCCCCTCAGTATAATTCCCCTTAGTGCCCCCATGAGTATAATTCCCCTTAGTGCCCCCATGAGTATAATTCCCCTTAGTGCCCCCATGAGTATAATTCCCCTTAGTGCACCCCCTCAGTATAATTCCCCTTAGTGCACCCCATCAGTATAATTCCCCTTAGTGCACCCCCTCAGTATAATTCCCCTTAGTGCCACCATGATTATAATTCCCCTTAGTGCACCCCATCAGTATAATTCCCCTTAGTGCCCCCATGAGTATAATTCCCCTTAGTGCACCCCCTCAGTATAATTCCCCTTAGTGCACCCCCTCAGTATAATTCCCCTTAGTGCCCCCATGAGTATAATTCCCCTTAGTGCCCCCATGAGTATAATTCCCCTTAGTGCCCCCATGAGTATAATTCCCCTTAGTGCACCCCCTCAGTATAATTCCCCTTAGTGCACCCCCTCAATATAATTCCCCTTAGTGCCCCCATGAGTATAATTCCCCTTAGTGCCCCCATGAGTATAATTCCCCTTAGTGCCCCCATGAGTATAATTCCCCTTAGTGCACCCCCTCAGTATAATTCCCCTTAGTGCACCCCATCAGTATAATTCCCCTTAGTGCACCCCCTCAGTATAATTCCCCTTAGTGCCCCCATGAGTATAATTCCCCTTAGTGCCCCCATGAGTATAATTCCCCTTAGTGCCCCCATGAGTATAATTCCCCTTAGTGCACCCCCTCAGTATAATTCCCCTTAGTGCACCCCCTCAGTATAATTCCCCTTAGTGCACCCCATCAGTATAATTCCCCTTAGTGCATCCCCTCAGTATAATTCCCCTTAGTGCCCCCATCAGTATAATTCCCCTTAGTGCATCCCCTCAGTATAATTCCCCTTAGTGCCCCCATCAGTATAATTCCCCTTAGTGCACCCCATCAGTATAATTCCCCTTAGTGCACCCCCTCAGTATAATTCCCCTTAGTGCCACCATGATTATAATTCCCCTTAGTGCACCCCATCAGTATAATTCCCCTTAGTGCCCCCATGAGTATAATTCCCCTTAGTGCACCCCCTCAGTATAATTCCCCTTAGTGCACCCCCTCAGTATAATTCCCCTTAGTGCCCCCATGAGTATAATTCCCCTTAGTGCCCCCATGAGTATAATTCCCCTTAGTGCCCCCATGAGTATAATTTCCCTTAGTGCACCCCCTCAGTATAATTCCCCTTAGTGCACCCCCTCAATATAATTCCCCTTAGTGCCCCCATGAGTATAATTCCCCTTAGTGCACCCCCTCAGTATAATTCCCCTTAGTGCACCCCATCAGTATAATTCCCCTTAGTGCACCCCCTCAGTATAATTCCCCTTAGTGCCACCATGATTATAATTCCCCTTAGTGCACCCCCTCAGTATAATTCCCCTTAGTGCACCCCCTCAGTATAATTCCCCTTAGTGCCACCATGAGTATAATTCCCCTTAGTGCACCCCCTCAGTATAATTCCCCTTAGTGCACCCCCTCAGTATAATTCCCCTTAGTGCCACCATGATTATAATTCCCCTTAGTGCCCCCATCAGTATAATTTCCCTTAGTGCACCCCCTCAGTATAATTCCCCTTAGTGCATCCCCTCAGTATAATTCCCCTTAGTGCATCCCATCAGTATAATTTCCCTTAGTGCACCCCATCAGTATAATTTCCCTTAGTGCACCCCCTCAGTATAATTCCCCTTAGTGCCCCCATGAGTATAATTCCCCTTAGTGCCCCCATGAGTATAATTCCCCTTAGTGCACCCCATCAGTATAATTCCCCTTAGTGCATCCCATCAGTATAATTTCCCTTAGTGCACCCCCTCAGTATAATTCCCCTTAGTGCCCCCATGAGTATAATTCCCCTTAGTGCCCCCATGATTATAATTCCCCTTAGTGCACCCCATCAGTATAATTCCCCTTAGTGCACCCCCTCAGTATAATTCCTCACCTACTGAGCTCAGGACTGACCCACTGAGTCCAGGACCCTCCTGCTGAGCTCAGGACTGACCCACTGAGTCCAGGATCCTCCTGCTGAGCTGAGGACTATCCCATTGAGTCCAGGACCCTCCTGCAGAGCTCAGCACTATCCCACTGGGTCCAGGACCCTCCTGCTGAGCTCAGGACTGACCCACTGAGTCCAGGATCCTCCTGCTGAGCTGAGGACTATCCCATTGAGTCCAGGACCCTCCTGCAGAGCTCAGCACTATCCCACTGGGTCCAGGACCCTCCTGCTGAGCTCAGGACTGACCCACTGATTCCAGGACCCTCCTGCTGAGCTCAGGACTGTCCCACTGAGTCCAAGGCCCTCCAGCTGAGCTCAGGATTGTCCCACTGAGTCCAGGACCCTCCTGCTGAGATCAGGACTGTCCCACTGAGTCCAGGACCCTCCTGCTGAGCTGAGGACTGTCCCACTGAGTCCAGGACCCTCCTGCTGAGCTGAGGACTGACCCACTGAGACCCTCCTGCTGAGCTCAGGACTGACCCACTGAGTCCAGGATCCTCCTGCTGAGCTCAGGACTGACCCACTGAGACCCTCCTGCAGAGCTCAGCACTACCCCACTGGGTCCAGGACCCTCCAGCTGCGCTCAGGACTGACCCACTGAGTCCAGGACCCTCCTGCTGAGCTCAGGACTGACCCACTGGGTCCAGGACCCTCCTGCTGAGCTCAGGACTATCCCATTGAGTCCAGGACCCTCCAGCTGAGCTCAGGACTGACCCACTGAGTCCAGGACCCTCCTGCTGAGCTCAGGACTGGCTCACTGAGTCCAGGACCCTTCTGCGGAGCTCAGGACTGTCCTGTAGATCTGGAACGTTGGGAGATATGTTACTACTGGCCTCATGCAGTGGTATAGCTTACAATAGATTTTGCATTCGAGTTCAGAACATTCAAGTTTCGCCTTTGTCCTAAAGGTTTTCTCCACACAATTGGTGATCGGTGATGGCGCCACGTTACAGCGCCCCCATGTGGAGTACTTAGTATCATGTATTAGGCTGCGCTGTGGTGTACGGCCAAATGAGACATAACACGGGTAATTGAGGCGGAAATGTATAATGAGCTCAGAGGTCGTAAATGATTTATAGCTTTGCCTCAGTAATGTTACGATTAATGGACACTTTCTGGAACGTTCCATAATTTATAAAGAAAGGGTTACAGCGAGGTAGACGGGGAGCACTAAACCGGCACAAATGCCCCACATCAGTCCACTCACCTGCCTGAATGGGCACAGACACTTACATTTTTGTAATATTTTTTCAGTATACCTCCTGTATCGCAGTTGTGTCCTGGAAACCATCATTAAGTTGCTGTTGACGGATCTATTATTCTTATTATGTATTTTTTAGTACATTTAGTGCCGTGGGATGTATTCTATTAAATACATGTTAAGTTTGATGGAATCATAAGCACCATAGTACTGTGTAACAAACTTGTGTCCTGGAAACCATCAGCAAGCCGATGGATCTATAATTCTAATCATGTATCTCTAGTACCTTGAGAGCTCTAGCATTTGTTATAGTGAAGGCAGTCCCCGGGTTACGTACAAGAAAAGTTCTGTAGGTTTGTCCTTAAGTTGAATTTGTATGTAAGTCGGAACTGTATATTTTATAATTGTAACTCCAGCCAAAATTTTTTTTGTTCTTTGTGACAATTGGATTTTAAACATTTTAGATTGTCATAAGAACTAAGATTAACAATAAATCGTAATAGCAGACACCTTTAATAACTATTATTGCTCTTTATTGTAGTAAAAGGCTAAAGTACAGTAAATTACCAACATCCAGAGGTCCGTTTGTAACTAGGGGTTGTTTGTAAGTCGAGTGTTCTTAAGTAGGGGACCGCCTGTCTATAGATGGAGGCTCTGATGGGCGCATAAACACATTAAAACCCCATGCAACATGCATTTATGACGTGGAAACCATCAGCAAGCTGTGCTACATGGATATAATATTATTTTGTTGTATTCGACTACATTGAGTCTTCTAATACTTGTATGTTGTATTATATTATATAGATGATGGCTCTAATTAATTAGAATTAATTATAAACACCTTAATAATCCAGTTGTGTCCTGGAAACCATCAGCAAGCTGCTGATGCTGGTGCTATAATACTTATAATGTATCTCTAATACATTGAGCTTTTCTAGAACACTTATTGCTATAGGGCGTATTGTATTTTATGTTTTTAGCATAAAAAAAACAAAAACCACCAGCAAGCTGCTATTGATGGATCTGTTACTTGCATTTAGTATCTCTAGTTGAAGCTCTCTGGGCAATGCTATATTAAATAGTGTTGGCTCCTAAACACTAAAATACCCCCTGTCATTCATTTGGAAGCCACCAGGGAGCTGCTGTTGATGGATCTGTTATTCACATTAAGTATCTTTATTGCTTACACTGCTCCAGGGTACAATATAGTAAATAGAAAGTCCATAGAATTGACTCATAATCAATGTAATATTCTCTGTAGCCCTATAGTGACATGGAAACTATACACAAACTGCTGTTGATGGATCTATTCTTCGTATTACATTATCTTTAGTAGTTTGAAGTGTAGTAGTGTGAATTGTATTAAAGGACATCTACCACCAGGAAGAAGGATTGTAAACCAAGCGCACTGACATACTGGTGTGTGCCCCCTCTGGCAGAAGTTGGACTTCTTGTAACTTTGTATGCCTTTGTTTTTAAGAAAAAGAGGTTTTAAAAATTATAAACATGAGCCTTTGGGGCTCCAAGCTCCATTGACATCTAAAGAGCATGGAGCCCCTGAGGCTCATTTGCATAATTTGTGAAACCTTTTTATTGTAAAAACAAGGTCCTAAGAAGCTAAAAGAAGAGCAGAACCTGTCAGAGGGGCACTCACCAGTATGCCAATGTGCTTAGTTTACAATCCTTCATCCTGGTGGTAGAAGTAGGTAAAGAGGTAAAGTTATCCAGTGCGTCTGGATGACTTATAAACCCTTTAAACAGAACATGTCATGCAAATTAACCCACCCAAAATAAAGGCTCAGCATCCCTTAATAGTTCCTTTCCAAGGCTGCAGTGTTTCAAAAATCAGTTTGTAAATGTATAAGCAACTAACTATGAGGTGAGTCATTCACCTTAAATGAGTTGCCCGGCCTCGCTGTTCTTGTTTCACAGGTTATGTTGTTTGGAAAGCTCTGTAACCCATGTATGCATCGGATCACATGAAACCACAGCAGCCTCCATGGAGGATTGGGAGAAGTAGAAGTCCATGGAGGCTGCTGTGATTTCATGTGATCAGATGTATGCACAGGGTACAGTTTGCTAATGTTAGGAGGCTAAAGGACCTGTGATGATGTCACGCTGGTCACATGACACGCTGAGCAGAGGCATGGGACATGGGGAGGAGTAGATAGGAGTGGCTGGTGTTGCAGGACAATATAATATAAAGTTGATTTATGTGGATGTAAGAGAAGCAATTTTTTGGTTTAAAGAAGGTAGGGCTCCATAGGAACCTGTCAGTGGCTGTATATGTGAAAATGTGGTGACAGATTCCCTTTAATAACCCCTCCATCACACTTGGAAACCATCAATAAGCTGCTGTTGGTGGATTTATTATGTTTTATGTTATATTTACGCTTCCTGTTATAGTTACACTTTATACTGCAACCATTGAATCTGATGGACTCATAATCAGCTTAACAACATCGATATCCGCTATGGAAGCCATGGATAAGCTGCTGCTGACGGGTCTCCTTTTCTTATTATGTCTCTCTGTGTGTGGCCGGTCATGGATATCCGCTATGGAAGCCATGGATAAGCTGCTGCTGACGGGTCTCCTTTTCTTATTATGTCTCTCTGTGTGTGGCCGGTCATGGATATCCGCTATGGAAGCCAAGGATAAGCTGCTGCTGACGGGTCTCCTTTTCTTATTATGTCTCTCTGTGTGTGGCCGGTCATGGATATCCGCTATGGAAGCCATGGATAAGCTGCTGCTGACGGGTCTCCTTTTCTTATTATGTCTCTCTGTGTGTGGCCGGTCATGGATATCCGCTATGGAAGCCATGGATATGCTGCTGCTGACGGGTCTCCTTTTCTTATTATGTCTCTCTGTGTGTGGCCGGTCATGGATATCCGCTACGGAAGCCAAGGATAAGCTGCTGCTGACGGGTCTCCTTTTCTTATTATGTCTCTCTGTGTGTGGCCGGTCATGGATATCCGCTATGGAAGCCATGGATAAGCTGCTGCTGACGGGTCTCCTTTTCTTATTATGTCTCTCTGTGTGTGGCCGGTCATGGATATCCGCTACGGAAGCCAAGGATAAGCTGCTGCTGACGGGTCTCCTTTTCTTATTATGTCTCTCTGTGTGTGGCCGGTCATGGATATCCGCTACGGAAGCCAAGGATAAGCTGCTGCTGACGGGTCTCCTTTTCTTATTATGTCTCTCTGTGTGTGGCCGGTCATGGATATCCGCTATGGAAGCCAAGGATAAGCTGCTGCTGACGGGTCTCCTTTTCTTATTATGTCTCTCTGTGTGTGGCCGGTCATGGATATCCGCTATGGAAGCCATGGATAAGCTGCTGCTGACGGGTCTCCTTTTCTTATTATGTCTCTCTGTGTGTGGCCGGTCATGGATATCCGCTATGGAAGCCATGGATAAGCTGCTGCTGACGGGTCTCCTTTTCTTATTATGTCTCTCTGTGTGTGGCCGGTCATGGATATCCGCTACGGAAGCCATGGATAAGCTGCTGCTGACGGGTCTCCTTTTCTTATTTTGTCTCTCCGGTCAATCTGGCTCATGTCACTACTGATTGCAGGTGTTTTTGACACATTTGTGTTCCCCCTTATTACGACGTTCCGCCTACGGTTCCCGTATTAGTCGCTGACTACGGGAGGGATCCGGTTAACCCTTTTAATAACTGTGAGGCGCACATGAGATGACATCGGTTACCAGTGATGAACACATGAGCCGTAAAGATGCGACTTCCTCTAATGGGGATTGTGTAGAAGCCTCCGATGTATCATTTATCTCCTGCGGTGAAATCTATTTAGAGAGACAACAATCTGCGGGAGATCGGAGACCGAGAAGAAAGCTCGACGCCGGAGAGAGTTCTGCCTAATTATAATCAAGACTCATTGTACAACTGAAGGAGATGACAAAACGTGAAGGCATCTCACAGATATGAGGAGCTTAATAAGGAGACGCCATGGCAGCCATGGAGACCGAGGAGAGAAGGGGCGGCTTGAGGCCAGATCAATTCCTCTTCCACATTACAGAGCAGTCCATTAAAACCCCCATCTGTAGACCCCCCCACGTCCCAAAATTACTAACATGGATTGGGCCAATAGTCCCTATTTTGTCAATGACCATATAAAAATATGCGAAGGATCAGAAAGGAGGCAATGAACACAGGAAGAGCAGTCCTAGGACATTTTAAAGGGAACCTGTCACCAGGGACCTCATTTTCACTAAAAAGGCCATTACAGCTGCATTACACATTGGGGGTCATTTACTAAGGGCCCGATTTGCATTTTCCCGACGTGTTACCCAAATATTTCCGATTTGCGCCGATTTTCCATGTATTGCCCCGGGATTTTGGTGCTCGCGATCGAATTTTGGTGCATCGGCGCTGGCATACACGTGACTGAAATCGGGGGGCGTGGCCGAACGAAAACCCAACGGATTCAGAAAAACCGCCGCATTTAAAAAACAAAAAGTGTCGCGGAGATTGCACTTACCTTCACTAGGAATAGGCCGGTGAACTTGAGTGCATTTCAGCGGACTTCAGCGCAGCAGCGCCATCTGGTGGACGTCAGAGGAATTACCTTAGTGAATCCCGGCCGGACCCGAATCCACCGCAGAGAACGCGCCGCTGGATCGCGAATGGACCGGGTAAGTAAATCTGCCCCATTATCTTTCTGACTTCTCTAAGCATCTGCATTACAATATAATTGTTTGATATAACACCCTGACAGAATCCTCTGTGTAGTCCCAGGGGTTGCATTTCAAAAAACCACATGGGACTTGTCTGTGCTGCAGACTCCGCAGTTCTCAGCCCCCACCATTGTTCTCCTGCACAGCTCCTCCCTCCTGTCTCTTCACTGTCACAGCCTGGTGAGATAACTTCAGTGGGGAGAGAGGAGCTGCACAGGAGCACAAAGGTGGGATCTTAGAGCTGAGAAGTCTGGGGCACAGACAAGTCACATGTTGTTTTTTGAAATGCAGCCAAACCACAGCCGAACACCTGGGACTACACAGAGGATTCTGTCATGGTGCAAGGTAAGTTATAACACACAATTGTATTAGTAATACAAATGCATACAGAAAGCAGCAAGACAGATGTGCAATGCAGCTCTAGTGAAAATAAGGTCCCTGGTGCCCGGTTCCAGATAGTCATAGTTCCAGATTCGGTGTAATTTTGGAACAAGTCCGTTACTCTTCCAGGTCTGCCCTTCCCACTGCAAAGTTGACACCCAAACCCTGTGCGACTCCTTCTTGGTCTGATATAAGCATGATAGTTTATACTATCAAACAACTAGGGGGCACAGCGAGAAGAGAGACACACTAACACTTCTAGAGCTGCAGTAGTCGCGTCAGTGATGAAGGGGAGGGGCACACAGTTCACTCTTCCAGGATCACAGCACAGGATGCAGAAACTGTCTGTGCTTCCTGCCTAGGTTGTGCCACCTCTTCTTCAGTGGGTGTAGAGAGTCTTCCATAAATCGGTGAATGTAGTTGTTTATGTGTAGATTGATCCATTTTTATATGATAGTTTTAAATTGCATATGTGTATGTATATGTGCTTCTATTCATTTATCTTTAAAGAAAAATTACCATTTAATTTGATACATTATGAAGCAAACATACCTTGATAAGGCTGCAGCTGCACTGATGCAGGATCATATCCCTGAGCTGAGTGGTTTTGCTGAAAAAACAATTATAACCTTCAGGACCTTGGGAAAGCTGGGTCAGACTGGCTGACATAAACACATTACACACGGGAGCTTGTAATTACAAATGGAGGTAAGTCAAGCATGACTAATCAACCTGAGCTGGATCACTCATACACAGCAGCTGGGGGATGGTGCAGCAATTGATTATTCTGTCTGGCAGGGATAAAAGTGATTACATCATCCTCTCCTTCAGAGAATAACTTACCTGCTGCAGCCAGTTGCCTAACAGCAAGGCAGATCTGACCCAAGAACTCTGCAAAGACGTGGGAAGACTCGCATGGAGTTATTGAAATATTTTTCAGTTTTGACTGTGAGCGGTAGAGGAGGGTTTGCAATTTTTAAGGCACTTGAGGACTTAAGAACATTGTGTTCACAATATTCATTGTCTCCAATTCTTCCTGATGCGCTCAGCATTTACCTGAAGCTATAATTTAGTGATGTCTCTGCTATTGTCTGCCTAATACGTGACCTCAATGTTCTGTAATATTCAGCGCAGAGAGAAGAACCTAACTGCAGGTCACGGGCTGGAACGTGGAAATTACATGAAATTATCTAGAAGCTTCCAATAACTCTACGGTTCCTTACCTGCCAAAATGACTTAATTAAAGGTTGTCAGTGTCAGCCCTCGGGGACCATTGACTCGTCAGCTTGTGACTTCCCTTAATTAGGATGTAATTAGCCAATTAAATTCACCATAAGCCTCATTTCTCAATGTACCTCGCTACATCGGAAGCTTTGGAAGCTCGGGTCTCGATGCAGATATGGCGCCTATGACATCTCAGGTAGCTGCCGTAAGTCCTTGCCTTTAGGGTTGGTGGGACTTTAAGAAGCTATAACTTTACAGTCTGTTCCGAGCCAAATTCCAACACTAGCTCAAAAGTTCTCTAGCTTCATAGTTCTGTAAAGGTGGGTTACTGTCATGGTTTCCTTTGTTTTGACCTTGGCTTGACCTTCCTTCACCTTAGCATTGTCTTTGCAACATCTCTGCCGAATCTCCTGGTGTCGTATGTCTACGTTTACATTGGTCATAATTATCATCCTGGACCTGCACCAAAATCCAGTCCCCAATAGGAGCTATAAGATGACTGTCGGGGGGGCATTTAGACAGCCGTCATCTAAGTGACCCCAAATCAAATCTCTTAATTGACCTAAAGCAGATATCTGTCAGTTCTTCATGAAGACCTTCCTTTCCAGAACACTTGCTCTAAAGTTCTCTAGCTTCATAGTTCTGTAAAGCTAGGTTACTGTCATGGTTTCTTTTGTTTTGACCTTGGCTTGACCATCCTTGACCTTAGCCTTGTCTTTGCAACATCTCTGCCTAATCTTCTGGTGTCGTATGTCTACGTTTCATTGGTCAAGAATTATCATCCAGGACCTGCACCAAAATCCAGTCCCCAGTAGGAGCTACAAGGTGACTGCCGTGGGGGCATTTAGACAGCCGTCATCTAAGTGACCCCAAATAAAATCTCTTAATTGACCTAAAGCAGATATGTCTCAGTTCTTCATGAAGACCTCCCTTTCCAGAACACTGGCTCTAAAGTTCTCTAGCTTCATAGTTCTGTAAAGGTCGGCTACAGTCAAGGTTTCCTTTGTTTTGACCTCGGCTTGACCATCTTTGACCTTAGCGTTGTCTTTGCAACATCTCTACCTAATCTTCTGGTGTGGTATGTCAACGTTTCATCGGTCAAGAATTATCATCCTGGACCTGCGCCAAAATCCAGTCCCCAATAGGAGTTACAAGGTGACTGCCCGGGGGCTTTTAGACAGCAGTCGTCGGAGTGACCCCCAAATCAAATCTCTTAATTAACCTACAGCAGGTATCTCTCAGTTCTTCATGAAGACCTCCCTTTCCAGAAAGATTGGTTCCTTGTTGACTCTCACCTCACAACCTCAAACATTTCCAACCTTCACCTCTCCTAATGGCTATCCCAAACCATCCAGGAAATTGTATACCCAGCCCATGACATCACCGTCCTCCATTGTTATGCATCCTTGTAAATTGTCTTCTCTATACATCCACCAGACATTCTTTAGGCAGCCTTCAGACGTGTCCATCAGACTCCTTGATCCATCATCCCAGTGATGACATGCTTTACACCACTGCAGCTGCCTCTTGATATTGTTACTACTGGACCAAGAAAAAAAATCTTGTGAGGCCCAAGATCATATGGTGGCCTGCAATGGAACTCGTTAGCGTGTCAACCTTCTTGTATAAATGGTCAACTTTCCACTGGGAACAACCCCCTCATTTCTCTAGAGATCGGGGGCGGGGGGGCCATTGACTTAAAAGGGACCTACCACCACGATTCTACCTATAAAGGTAGAACGGGTGGTAGGTGGATGAATGCGACGTGAGGATAGCCCTTTTTGGGCTAATCCTCACGTCCCGGCTATCCTTTTGTAAACTTTAATGTCTTTATATGCAAATTTTTTTAAGCGGCTACTAGGCCGTGGAGTAGCCGGACATGAGGCTACTAGTCGCGGCTACTCCACGCCCCAGTAGCCTCGTTCCTCCGCCTAATGTAATCTTCGGCGAGCAGCTCCTCGTAGCTGCGCGCCATCGTCTGAGTACCCAGCGTTCTGCGCATGCGCAGTAGCGCCGGCCTCGGAGCTACGGCCACGCACCTGTAGGCCTGCGTTCTGCACACGCGCAGAACGCAGGGTATTCGCACGAGGGCGCGCAGCTACGAGGAGCTGCTCGCCGAAGATTACATGGTAGACAGAGGAACAAGGCTACTGGGGCGTGGAGTAGCCGCGACTAGTAGCCTCATGTCCGGCTACTCCACGCCCCAGTAGCCGCATAAATAAATTAGCATATAAAGACATTAAAGTTTACAAAAGTATAGCCGGGACGTAAGGATTAGCCCAAAAAGGGCTATCCTCACGTCGCATTCATCCACCTACCACCCGATCTACCTTTATAGGTAGAATCGCGGTGGTTGGTGCCCTATAAAGAAAAGACCCAAAGTTCTTGGTGGACCCTTCTACAGAATACGTAGAGGAGCATGACATAAGACCATACAAGTTCTATGTATAGTCATCTCCAGATTTTGAGGGCATCTAAAAATGGCTTCTCTGTAACTAGGAAAGAAAAACATTTCTTAATTTCAGGCGGCTGGTGTCAGGATGACGAGCCATGGCAGACATCATCACCTGTCCTCCAAAGCAGCTGAGGAGATGGATCTACAAGAGGAAGATCAAAGACAAGTTCCTCCTGATCGTAGAGTCTAATCTTATGCCAGGTTCAGCGTTTACTTCTCTAATTTGTTAACGTGATGAGTTATACCCCCCCTGGGGACGCCATCTGCTCCTCCGCAGACATCCTGAGCGCAGATGGCGCCTAATGACAATGTTATAGGGTAATGTAGCAGGTAGAGCCACCTCCAGATCATGGGTCAGAGCTCACTGGTGATTACATGACTCACAGACTGAATTGTACACCCACACTCTACTCTACCTAATGTAATGTATTCTACATGTGCAACGCCCCTGCCAATACATAGGCAGGCTGGTAGTTGCAAATAGTGTCCTCTCCAGGTTAGGAGCTGTCCGAGGGAGTCATGAACCCTCTATGAAGTTTCTAGCACTGGGAGATTATGTAATAGCAGCTGTAGCCTCTGCCTGGAAAGGCAATAGTTAAATGGGTGTTAAGATGTTATCCAATCAGTTAGCTGTATTGCAAACTGGAGTGTGATTGGAGAGGTGCTACCACCTGACCAGGGGGAGTATAAAACCCCTGTACAGGGGAGCACATGGTCTTTCCATGTAGCAGAGAGTCAGACCTGCTGTCAGAGTGAAGAGAGGGACAGTGCACAGTGCACCTTCACTGCTGTCACAGATACCAATGCCAGGAACTGAGTCAGGAGACTCTAATCCAGAGCTGCAGCTTTCACAGCTTGGACACAGCTCCGTCTCCATTATCCCAGCATCTACTACCAGACTGGTGCTTTATCCTGCTGACCACTCTCCATGACCACTCCAGTACCAGAATCCAAATGCGCTGTTTGACCGTTTAGGCCGTTGCCTGCTACCTGTTATTCAATAAAGAACCGTGCGTTAATTTGCACAATATTGCCTCCGTCTGATCCTTGTATATGGCTGTTACCACCACAGGCTCCACCCCATCACCTCACGGGAGGGGGAATCTCCTGTATATAGCTATATATGTACAGCTGATATAACCTGGGGATCTCCTGTATATAACTATATATGTACAGCTGGAAAAACCTGGGGATCTCCTGTATATAATGATATATATATACAGCTGGTATAACCTGGGGATCTCCTGTATATAATGATATATGTACAGCTGGTATAACCTGGGGATCTCCTGTATATAATGATATATGTACAGCCGGTATAACCTGGGGATCTCCTGTATATAATGATATATGTACAGCCGGTATAACCTGGGGATCTCCTGTATATAATGATATATGTACAGCCGTTATAACCTGGGGATCTCCTGTATATAATGATATATGTACAGCTGGTATAACCTGGGGATCTCCTGTATATAATGATATATGTACAGCCGGTATAACCTGGGGATCTCCTGTATATAATGATATATGTACAGCCGGTATAACCTGGGGATCTCCTGTATATAATGATATATGTACAGCCGGTATAACCTGGGGATCTCCTGTATATAATGATATATGTACAGCTGGTATAACCTGGGGATCTCCTGTATATAATGATATATGTACAGCTAGTAAAACCTGGGGATCTCCTGTATATAATTATATATGTACAGCCGGTATAACCTGGAGATCCCCTGTATATAATGATATATGTACAGCCGCTATAACCTGGGGATCCCCTGTATATAATGATATATGTACAGCCGGTATAACCTGGGGATACACTGTATATAATGATATATGTACAGCCGGTATAACCTGGGGATCTCCTGTATATAGTGATATATGTACAGCTGGTATAACCTGGGGATCTCCTGTATATAATGATATATGTACAGCCAGTATAACCGGGGGATCTCCTGTATATAATGATATATGTACAGCCGGTATAACCTGGGGATCTCCTGTATATAATGATATATGTACAGCCGGTATAACCTGGGGATATCCTGTATATAATGATATATGTACAGCCGGTATAACCTGGGGATCTCCTGTATATAATGATATATGTACAGCTGGTATAACCTGGGGATCTCATGTATATAATGATATATGTACAGCCGGTATAACCTGGGTATCTCCTGTATATAATTATATATGTACAGCTGGTATAACCTGGGGATGTCCTGTATATAATGATATATGTACAGCCGGTATAACCTGGGGATCTCCTGTATATAATGATATATGTACAGCTGGTATAACCTGGGGATCTCCTGTATATAATGATATATGTACAGCTGGTATAACCTGGGGATCTCCTGTATATAATGATATATGTACAGCCGGTATAACCTGGAGATCTCCTGTATAAAATGATATATGTACAGCTGGTATAACCTGGGGATCTCCTGTATATAGTGATATATGTACAGCCGGTATAACCTGGGGATCTCCTGTATATAATGATATATGTACAGCTAGTATATCCTGGGTATCTCCTGTATAAAATGATAAATGTACAGCTGGTATAACCTGGGGATCTCCTGTATATAATGATATATGTACAGCCGGTATAACCTGGGGATCTCCTGTATATAATGATATATGTACAGCCGCTATAACCTGGGGATCTCCTGTATATAATGATATATGTACAGCCGGTATAACCTGGGGATCTCCTGTATATAATGATATATGTACAGCTGGTATAACCTGGGGATCTCCTGTATATAATGATACATGTACAGCTGGTATAACCTGGGGATCTCCTGTATATAATGATATATGTACGGCCGGTATAACCTGGGGATCTCCTGTATATAATGATATATGTACAGCCGGTATAACCTGGGGATCTCCTGTATATAATGATATATGTACAGCTAGTATAACCTGGGGATCTCCTGTATATAATGATATATGTACAGCTGGTATAACCTGGGGATCTCCTGTATATAATGATATATGTACAGCCGGTATAACCTGGGGATCTCCTGTATATAATGATATATGTACAGCTGGTATAAACTGGGGATCTCCTGTATATAATGATATATGTACAGACGGTATAACCTGGGGATCTCCTGTATATAATGATATATGTACAGCCGGTATAACCTGGGGATATCCTGTATATAAT
The DNA here is from genome assembly GCF_040894005.1 of Engystomops pustulosus. Classification (NCBI taxonomy): domain Eukaryota; kingdom Metazoa; phylum Chordata; class Amphibia; order Anura; family Leptodactylidae; genus Engystomops; species Engystomops pustulosus. Next base: position 17,599,895 of record NC_092418.1, read on the forward strand.
GATATATGTACAGCTGGTATAACCTGGGGATCTCCTGTATATAATGATATATGTACAGCCGGTATAACCTGGGGATCTCCTGTATATAATGATATATGTACAGCCGGTATAACCTGGGGATCTCCTGTATATAGTGATATATGTACAGCCGCTATAACCTGGGGATCTCCTGTATATAATGATATATGTGCAGCTGGTATAACCTGGAGATCTCCTGTATATAATGATATATGTACAGCCGGTATAACCTGGGGATCTCCTGTATATAGTGATATATGTACAGCCGGTATAACCTGGGGATCTCCTGTATATAATGATATAAGTACAGCCGGTATAACCTGGGGATCTCCTGTATATAATGATATATATACCTCCGGTATAACCTGGGGATCTCCTGTATATAATGATATATGTACAGCTGGTATAACCTGGGGATCTCCTGTATATAATGATATATATACCTCCGGTATAACCTGAGGATCTCCTGTATATAATGATATATGTACAGCTGGTATAACCTGGGGATCTCCTGTATATAATGATATATGTACAGCCGGTATAACCTGGGGATCTCCAGTATATAATGATATATGTACAGCCGGTATAACCTGGGGATCTCCTGTATATAATGATATATGTACAGCCGGTATAACCTGGGGATCATCTGTATATAGTTATATATATATATATATATATATATATATATATATATATATATATACAGCTGGTATGTGCAGGATTTTGGTTATGTAGTATGTGTAGTATTCTTTGTGCTCCTGCCGGTGACTGCTGGGGAATTTTCCCTTGTGTTTAATGAAGTTTTGGAACAACTGTGTGACTTCCCATAGGAAGGTTCTGCATGTGAACAGAATAGGACATCATTATCCCGTTTAGTACAATGCTATAGTTATGTGGCACGTCCCTCTGTCAGACTTTATTACTGCCCCCGTCCATCAGTCATTAGTCCTGTAGGGTCCATGATGGGAACCGCCACTTATATTATAGCCGGAACCTTTTGATCATATCCATATCCACTGTAAATAATGTGTCCCCGTGACAATGAACAGTACAACTAATAAATCCATGGGAAAAGTGAGTTTTGCTGTAGGACATGATTCCCACATACGTGATGGCAGTGGAATCCAGGTCATTGGGCCCAACCTGTTATGTCTGTACCCAATCCAAACCACTATGGGGGGCACCATGACAACTTTAATCAGTAGCAGAATTTGGACCCCATGATTCCAAGTTTTATCGACTGCTAAATCTGAGATGAGATTGAATACAGATTTAAGGTCATGTCGGGTCACCGAACATCCAATGGGTACCCCTATTTACCTTAAAGTAGGGGGTTTTAAAGCAGTAATAAACTATGACTATAAGGGATGTTACAAAAATACTGAGTGAGGAACATCAGAAGAACCAGCCATGGTGGAACACTATAGGTATTCCATCATCAGAGCATGATCCCTCCCTTTCATCTGGCTCCGCCTTTTCCACCACTCACCAGACAGCACTGCTGCAAAACCAGAAAATGATATCACTGGACCCTTTTGAGGCCACTGAAAGTCCAAATTCACTACTATGGGTGTCACCACTCACTCTTCCAGTTAGAGGGGTGCCATGACAATGGATTTAAGAGCCAAAGCAGGTAACGTATGCTTTAGTTTTTGCATGCTCTTCCGCTTTTTAAGGAGATTCTGGCAAAAAATTATGAAAAATTTCTCGTAGCTTCGCCCAGAAGGCTCTAGAGTGACAGCATGATCCCGAGATGACTCTGCTTCACTGTCCTAGTCTATACAGCAAAGCAGGAAAGCCAGTTCATGAAACAGGATGTGTCAGCCTACTGCGCTCTAGTGGTCAGTGTGAGAATTGCAATTTTGTTGAATGAACCATAGATTATAATATTTCCTCCGCCTTGGATTTAGAAGCAGAATGACCATGACAGGAGTAATAAAATAGAAATAATCTCTGTTTATTGGAAGGCTTGAAAATCTCCGCTCTGATATTCCTTCCGCCATAATAAATAATATATACATTCACGCCTCATTACACAAGTCACATTCTCCCGGGTGGCAGCTGTAATTGTAGACGCAGGGATCAATAACTTCCTGTGTATTAAACAATAAAAGTTCCCCGGAGACAAGACAAACTTCAACCTTTCCATTGTATTGGTTACTTAGATACAAAGCGACCAGATTAACCCCTTTGTACCCAGAAGGACTGAAATGCCATTCTCCAAATTTCTTTATTTTATGTCGATGAACACTAAATATTGCGGTTACAATAGTAAAGTTGGTTAGTAGAAAACGGCGTCAAAGTGTACGGAAAAATAGGAAGATCCTGGCAATTATTTCCAAGAGACTTATGTTGATAGGCACCACATGCAACAGGGGAATTCAACTCTCTGTGAAAAAGGTAAAGATTTTAGTCCTTTTTTTAAGAGTTGTTTTCACACAAACTGGAAACTATGCAACAGCGCCAACTAGTGGTCAAAATGTTCTGAAAATGGAGACAGTACTAGTAGAGACAAGAAACACACAACGGGTGTCATCCGGACTCTCACTGTCAATCACTGTGTGTGGGCAGAGTAATCAGGACTCTCACTGTCAATCACTGTGTGTGGGCAGAGTAATCAGGACTCTCACTGTCAATCAATGTGTGTGGGCAGAGTAATCAGGACTCTCACTGTCAATCACTGTGTGTGGGCAGAGTAATCAGGACTCTCACTGTCAATCACTATGTGTAGAAGGGGTAATCAAGACTCTCACTGTCAATCACTGTTTGTGGGTGGGGAAATCAGGCTTCTCACTGTCAATCACTGTGTGTGGGTGGAGTAGTCAGGACTTTCATTGTCAATCACTATGTGTGGGCAGAGTAATCAGGACTTTCATTGTCAATCACTGTGTGTGGGCAGGGTAATCAGTACTCTCACTGTTAATCACTGTGTGTGGGTGGGATAATCAGGACTCTCACTGTCAATCACTATGTGTAGACGGGGTAATCAGGACTCTCACTGTCAATCACTGTTTGTGGGTGGGGTAATCAGGCCTCTCACTGTCAATCACTGTGTGTGGGCGGAGTAATCAGGACTCTCACTGTCAATCACTGTGTGTGGGCAGAGTAATCAGGACTCACTGTCAATCACTGTGTGTGGGCAGAGTAATCAGGACTCACTGTCAATCACTGTGTGTGGGCAGAGTAATCAGGACTCACTGTCAATCACTGTGTGTGGGTGGAGTAATCAGGACTCTCACTGTCAATCACTGTGTGTGGGGGCAGGGTAATCAGGATTCTCACTGTCAATCACTGTGTGTGGGTGGGGTAATCAGGACTCTCACTGTCAATCAATGTGTGTGGGCAGAGCAATCAGGACTTTCACTGTCAATCACTGTGTGTGGGTGGGGTAATCAGGACTCTCACTGTCAATCACTGTGTGGGGGCGGGGTAATCAGGACTCTCACTTTCAATTACTGTGTGTAGGCTGAGTAATCAGGACTCTCACTGTCAATCACTATATGTGGGCGGGATAATTATGACTCTCATTGTCATTCACTGTGTGTGTGTGTGTGGGCAGTAATCAGGACTCACTGTCAATCACTGTGTGTGGGCGGAGTAATCAGGACTCTCACTGTCAATCACTGTGTGTGGGGGCAGGGTAATCAGGTCTCTCACTGTCAATCACTGTGTGTGGGTGGAGTAATCAGGACTCTCACTGTCAATCAATGTGTGTGGGCAGAGTAATCAGGACTCTCACTGTCAATCACTGTGTGTGGGTGGGGTAATCAGGACTCTCACTGTCAATCACTGTGTGGGGGCGGGGTAATCAGGACTCTCACTTTCAATTACTGTGTGTGGGCTGAGTAATCAGGACTCTCACTGTCAATCACTATATGTAGGCGGGATAATTATGACTCTCATTGTCATTCACTGTGTGTGTGTGTGTGTGGGCAGTAATCAGGACTCTCACTGTCATTTACTGTGTGTAGACGGGGTAATCAGGTCTCTCACTGTCAACCACTGTCTGTGGGTGGGGTAATTAGGACTCTCACTGTCAATCACTGTGTGTGGGGGGCGGGGTAATCAGGACTCTCAATCATTGTGTGTGGGTGTGGTAATCTCAGCAGTATTTCCTGGATTTTGCTGCTTTTAACTGAAAAAATCCTAAAGAGACATTCCATTTGACATAGTTTATGTGGACTGGATTCTGAATATGTAATGTTAGGAGGTATTTTTCATTTCACACAACACATGCGAAATATTCAACACCCGGAGGACCCTTCAAAACGCATCATTTCTAGTCAATTACGTGAAGGTCACACCAAGGTTGTGCATGGGGCCTCACATACAGGAACATCAAATTATTCACCAAATTTATCTCCAGGCATATTCTAATAAAAAAAACATCCCTCCTTTGGGAGAAGGTTGTTGTATACTTCTCAGAGTAGATGGAAAAATAACCCAGGTTTGATGACACCTAAAATATTGAAAGTGACTTGTGGTTGGCTAACCAGATCCGCATCCCCTGAGAACCTTTGCACTGTGAAAAGTGATATACATTCCTTTATTCTGTCATTTTTTTCACATTTTTAAACATATAATTCCAAATTAGAGAAACGTGTTAAGACTTCACAATTCTGCACGTTCCTGATGCTGCCTCCTACTGGATGACTTCAGAATAGGTTTAGGAACAAAATGGATTTCTTCTCGAAACGGCACCACAATTTCCTTTAGGTTTTGTATGGAATTGTAGCTTAGTACCCTCCCACATAGATTGTGAGTCCTCATGGGCGGGGTCCTGCTTCCACCTGTTTCCTGGTCACTGTAGCTTTTGAATTAGTACCAAACATACCTTGAGATTGCTGTATTGACACTGATGCAGGAACATATCTTGTTTAATCCCTGATCCGTATGACTTTGCTGAAAAAACTATTATATAATTCAGGACCTTGAGAAAGTTGGGTTGCATGCTAGCTGTCATTCATAAACACATTACAAGGAGATTCCTGAACTGTCCAGACAGGACTAATCAACCTAACCTGGATGCTTCATACACAGGAGCTTGGGGATGGTGCAGTGATTGATTACTTCTGCCTGTCAGGGACAACCCAGTGATTACATCATTCTCTGGAGCAGTGCAAGAGGAGAAGCGCTGAGCCTCCCACAGGAGTGACAGAGCCTCATTATCATAATTTTATAATTGTTTTTTCAGCAAAAACACTTAGATCATGGATTAAACAAGATATGTTTCTGCATCAGTGTAGCTACAGCATTCTCAAGGTATGTGTGGTTCACAATGTATAAAAACAAATGGTAGATTTCCTTAAATGTAATGTAGTCAATTGAGTTGGATTGCATTCCCAGACACAACCACTGGGCAAATGTCATGGTGTTTTTAAAAGAATTTGCCATTTTAGGGAGATTTTAAATTTTCCAAAGTTTTATGTAAGATGTTTAATTTTTTTATCAGTGACTTATTTTTCATTACTAGACTTTTAAACATATTCAAAAAAGCCCCACACACAGTGCACTGCCATCAGGGCTGGATTATAGTAAAGGCGCACGGTACATGCACCATGGGGCCCCCACCACTTTCCTCCTAAAAGGGCTCCCACTAACCAATGGTTGATGGTGGGGAATTCAGGAAGTGGATCGGGCACAAGCTGAAGGCTGACCTGGATTTCCCACCATCACATTCTTGTGTCTATGGCAGAGGGAAGGAACAATACCTTCCCTGCTCCCTGCTCTGCCATAGATAGAGGAGCGCACTATACATCAGCGTACTGGCACAAGAGGCGCAGTTACATCACACACTGTGACACATTCAACAGACCGCCAGTAATACAGATCCCCAGAAATACATATTTACATCCCCCACAGTGATAGTGATATCCCACTAGTAATACATATATTACTGGGGGTTGTATATATGTATTGGGGGGCTGTATATATGTATTACTGGGGGGTTGTATATATATATTGGAGGGACTGTATATATTTATTACACGGGGGCTGTATATATTTATTACTACCAACATTTACTTTACCTAAAAAATTTGTAGGGAGGGCACCCAGTTTGCACCCAGGAGCCTCCACCACCCTGACTTTGATGCATGGTAACCATGACATTGCCCATTTTGGGAGCAGCATACTACCTTTTAGGGACTTTTTTGGAACATTTTGCCAAAACACCTTCAAAAGGTCTTAGAGCTGCCCGCAGATATGGAAGCACTACGCCAAGTGATAGTAATATGCTAGTGTGTGGCTGTAGGAGGTCTCAAATTTATTTCTGGAGCCTACCAGTAGTTATGGCACAAATGGCAATTATAGATGTAGGTGAACAAACCCAGATTATCTAGGCCATGGTCTTCAAGAATCAAGATCAGAGATTAGATCTAAATGGTGACCTGAAATAAACTATACATTATGACCTCTGAACCTGGTTCCTGAGGTGAAACCTTTGTCCATAAAGGGTCAATTCTCGAAAATTTGACTCAAACAGCATCTTTGTCATTGCCTAAAAAATCTATGTGTCCATCTACAGTAGAATGCGGCTTCTGACATCCATTTGCTGTCCTCCTTTGAGGATTGACCCCGCAGCTTTGTGTCATCTTAAGGAGGTCATAACAAGACTCCAGATTATTATAGACCTCAGCTGGGTCTCAATAAATTTCCATTAAAGGAGCTGTCACGGTCTTAATTCGGTGGTGTACCCAGCTGAGAAGCAGGTCGCAGGTCAGAGCCGAGGCTTTCATAAAATGTCTTTGTAGTGGGAGACACTTCATCATTACAAAATGGAGTCCACTCACTTCTCTGTTATAGACATTGGCGTAGTTATACCTAGTCTCCCCGTGAAGTCTCAGGTCTAAAAGGACCTCAATCGTTAACTTGAGGGACCGCGTAAACATATCCCCATGGGATGCAACATGCTCAGAGACTACAAATCCCAGCGGATAATTGATGGGACCAGAGATTTTAGATTTTTTAGATTTTACATTGTTTTGTGTATTTTATTTGCTGAACAGGTCCCACAAATACGCATACGATGGGATAAATGATAGTCAGCTAGTCTACATGGAGCAATATTCATTATAACTATGGGAAGGAGAAATTAGTCATATAATTGCTTGTTCCCCTAGAGTTTGTCTGCAGCACATCCACTATTTACAGGATGCAATGTTCTGCCAACCAATAAGTCGGGTGATTGGGATACGTCTAATAATCCCCCCTTATAAAAGATTTGACCTATCAGAGCTCCGCTTTCATTTTATAAATTGTTCTAGAAAATTGAAAGCTGAGTTCTAATTGGTTGCCATGAGACAGTCTTACTATTAGAGTGATTGAGGCCTACTTTTCCCAAAGCTGTTTATAAAATTAAAGCTTAGCTCTGATTAGAACAGTTTTACCTCAGACACTTCTGATAAATCTCTACCTATATATCTATAGATGGATGTATAGATGGCCCTGGTATAGTCCATAAATGTAGGCATCAATTATCATATCTAACAGCAAATGTGTTATTTTACTCATAGCAACCCATCAGAGCTCAGCTTTCATTTCTTAAACCGCTCTGAAGAAATCAAAGCTGAGCTCTGATTGGTTGCTATAGGCAAAACAGACTTACCAATAGACTTGATAAATGCAGCCCATAGTCAATTATCTTAAAGGGATGTGTCTGGTTTAAAGATTAGCTATCTAGGCAGCTTTCTGAAGTAAGATTAATTTTTTAGCATCTTATATTTTTGGAACCCCTCCAAAAATGTGTATACAAGCATTGATCTGCTGCCACCAGTGTTAAGCTGTGCCGTAAACGAGGCTATTTCCGATTATCCACCGTAAGGGTCATAGAGTACTCATGACTCATCTGCTACAAGACGCAGACCGCACACATATCATATAGATAAGTACATCGGCATCCTTGGTCTTTACTGATCGGGGCTTATTTAGTAAGGGCCCGCAGCCGCATTTCCATTGGGTTTTCCGACATTTTCGGGTATCGCGCCGGGGATTGCGTCCACGCAATCGGATTGTGTCGCTATCGCTTCAACTTTCACGCGACACAAATCGTGGGGTGGGCTGACGGACGATCCTACGGATTCGGACTACGCGTGGGATTTAACAAGTCAGATTGTGTCGCAAGACAATGCACTCACATACACCGGGAAGAAGAAGGTGAACTCCAGCGGACCTGAGCGGGGAAGCGACACATGCAGGATATCGGGTGCACGATCTTGTTGAATTGCAGAAGACTTCATCCTCGAGCATTGCGCAGGGACCAGGTAGGTAAATGTGCCCCATCATCTACTACTTTAATTTTATATAACATCATCTACTACTTTAATTTTATATAACATTATATAACATTTTGGCGCACGATCATGTGCGCCAAAAACCCGGGGGAATTCGGCGCAAAATGGAAATATTCGGGAAACCCGCGGACCCTTAGTAAATGAGCCCCTATGAGAGTCATTGGGATGAACTTTAGGTAAACATTTGGAGTAATAATTGGTGGCCCATAACTGAGGAGTATGCAGTGCATAGGTGATACTTTGGAGGACTCAAAACATCTATGCATTTCCCAGACATCCCTCTGATATAATTTTGAATTGTGTAGTCCTTTATTTTACCTGTGGGGGCACTGTGGTAAAATGAATCACTTTCTTTCAGATCGCTCTAGAGATAGATGGTAACTAAGTTCAGAAAATCTCATGATCACTCTTTTACTTTCTAATGATCCCAAACAGAGAATTTCTGTAAAACAATGTGGGGAAATTTATCCCTATGATCTGGGGTGCCATAGGACCCCCAACTATTGGCAGAAAGTGAATCGCAAGCCCCCTTTAGCTGCTCTTAAATTTGGGCATCGTAAGACGACCCGGAAGTCCCATAGACATCGAGCGATGCATCTACAGAATCTAAGAGGACGTCCCAGCAGTCCCAAATATTTCTGTTTTGGATTTCATGTACCTAGTCATACCAGATCATTATTGTGTTCATATTCCTGCTAGATTTTTATTATTGAACGACAGATTAAGAGACCATTTACTTAAAAAAAAGAGAGCCTGAAAAAGAAAAACATCCATGTTTTATAAAAAAAAACACACACACAAAGAAAAAACAAAACAACCTTCTTAGAGGATAAGAGCCCGGGGGGGGGGGGGGGGGGGGCTGATGTAAAATGAGAATAATGGTAGCTTTCAATATCGCATTTCTCATCCGTCATTGTGCATTACCTGTCCCTCTGGCGTGAATAGTGATTAAGTCCCGGCAAGATTCAGCCATACATAGCGCACATTAGTATGGAGATGAGACGTGTGTTTACATTACAATGCCGCAGCCACTTCACGAGTGTTTTATTCTGACCATGAATCAGATATGGGGGTTTCACATTTGTAATTGCAGACAGAAAATAGCTTCACGTGAATGGACTAGCAAACGGTACATTGTTCTTAGGTGTCAATGGGGCGAGAATAATGCATAGGATACGAGAGAGAGAAACATCATTATCGACTGGTGGTACCAAACATTTATAGAAATACTGCAGTCAACATTCTTCTAAATGTTCCTTTAAATATGGATGAAAACCAGCGTCGTCTTTAAGTAGATTCCAAGAAGAATTCCTTCCGGGTTGGGATCTTTACTTCCAATCCTATAAATATTTGTGGCAAGTGCTCTGTGCCTATTTACATTCCTCGCGAAGGTGGAAGGGTCTTGTGTCTCAGACTTTGCTTGTTTGCATATGCCCATTAAATTCGGAGTTCCTTGACGTGAGCATGGTCTCCTGGATTCGACTGCTCTTCTCTTGACGGTTTTCCGTCAGGTCGGCATCCTTGATGCCGTTGCTTTTGCGAAGGCAGAGAACCTTCTGAAAGCTCTGCTTGAAATTGTCCGACAGGAAGCCGTAGAGGATTGGGTTGGCGCAACTGTTGGCATAGGACAAGATGACCACAAAGAAGTAAACACCTACGTATGCTGGTTCCTCCGGGACGATAAACGTTAAATTGACTATGTTCAGTATATAGAAGGGAAGCCAACAAAACACAAAAACAGCCACAATGATGACCACCATTCTGGTGACTTTACGTTCTGATCTTCTACGTCTAGTGGAGCCTACACGAAGACCAGAAGACTTCACCTTAATGACAATCAAAAGGTAGCAGAGGCAAATTACTAGTAGTGGTCCAAAGAAGCCCAACACGGAGGTGTAGATGATGAATGCAGTAGACCAGATATTTACTGGCTCTGGCCAGTTGATGTTGCAGGTGTGGAAATCTGGTTGGACATCAGAAAAGATGACAACCGGGAGGACAACCAGAAAAGAAACAGTCCAAACAGTGGCGCTGATAAGTTTGGCCACTCTGGGTCTCCTCCACTTTGTTGACTTGATGGGATGAACCACTGCCAAATAGCGGTCAATGCTCATAACTGTAAGGCAGAAGATACTGGTGAACTGGTTTATACCATCCACTGTCAATACCAGCCTGCAAAGAAAAGTCCCAAAGGGCCAGTAAGAAATGGCATTTTGGGTAGCAAGGAAGGGTAGTCCTAACATAAAAAGAACATCTGCCACTGCCAAGTTCAAAATGTAGATGTTAGTGACGGTCTTCATCTTGGCGTAACGAAGAACTACATAGATGACTAGAGTATTCCCACTCAGTCCAATAGCACAAACCAGCAGATAAATAAAAGGGATGAGGACAGAGCTCATCCTAGGCATAGGGGCCTCCAGCACCGTTTCATTACAAGTCACATTCCTGCATATTGTTAGGTTGAGGTCCTTCACCCCAGGTTCCATAAGAGAAGCCATTGGAAGAGATACGGGTTCCATGGTTACCTTATTAAGATGTTCTTCAAAACTGTGAGAGCAGCAATACCACTGAAAAACAAAGTAGAGATAAATGTGATTGGCTGAACAACAAAACATTACTTGAAATACTACCCCCTTGTGAACAAACATAACTACTGTAATACTGCCTCCTATGTACAAGACTATAACTACTATAATACTGCCCACTATGTACAAGAATATAACTACTATAATACTGCCCCCTATGTACAAGAATATAACTACTATAATACTGCCCCCTATGTACAAGAATATAACTACTATAATACTGCCCCCTATGTACAGGAATATAACTACTATAATACTGCTCCCTATGTACAGGAATATAACTGCTATAATACTGCCCCCTATGTACAGGAATATAACTACTATAATACTGCCCCCTATGTACAAGAATATAACTACTATAATACTGCCTCCTATGTACAAGAATATAACTACTATAATACTGCCCCCTATGTACAAGAATATAACTACTATAATACTGCCCCTATGTACAAGAATATAACTACTATAATACTGCCCCCTACGTACAAAAATATAACTACTATAATACTGCCTCCTATGTACAGGAATATAACTACTATAATACTGCCCCTATGTACAGGAATATAACTACTATAATACTGCCCCCTATGTACAAGAATATAACTACTATAATACCGCCCCCTATGTACAGGAATATAACTACTATAATACTGCCCCCTATGTACAGGACTATAACTACTATAATACTGCCCCCTATGTACAGGAATATAACTACTATAATACTGCCCCCCTATGTACAGGAATATAACTACTATAATACTGCCCCCTATGTACAGGAATATAACTACTATAATACTGCCCCCTATGTACAAGAATATAACTACTATAATACTGCCCCCTATGTACAGGAATATAACTACTATAATACTGCCCCCTATGTACAGGAATATAACTACTATAATACTGCCCCCTATGTACAGGAATATAACTACTATAATACTGCCCCCTATGTACAGGAATATAACTACAGGCAGTCCCCGGGTTACATACAAGATAGGGTCTGGAGGTTTGTTCTTAAGTTGAATTTGTATGTAAGTCGAAACTGTATATTTTATAATGGAAGTTCTAGACAATTTTTTTTCTTTTGCCCCAGTGACAATTGGAGTTTCAAAATTTTGGGTGTAATTGGACCAAGAATTATCAATAAAGCTTCATTACAGACATCTTACAGCTGATCATTGCAGTCTGGGACTATAGTAAAGCATCCATAGTGCTTCACCAGAGGTCACAGTGGGCAGAGGGGTCCGTCTGTAACTATGGGTTGTCTGTAAGTCGGGTGTCCTTAAGTAGGGGACCGTCTGTACTATAATACTGCCCCCTATGTACAGGAATATAACTACTATAATACTGCCCCCTATGTACAAGAATATAACTACTATAATACTGCCCCCTATGTACAGGAATATAACTACTATAATACTACCTCCTATGTACAAGAATATAACTACTATAATACTGCCCCCTATGTACAAGAATATAACTACTATAATACTGCCCCCTATGTACAAGAATATAACTATTATAATACTGCCCCCTATGTACAGGAATATAACTACTATAATACTGTCCCCTATGTACAAGAATATAACTACTATAATACTGCCCCCTATGTACAGGAATATAACTACTATAATACTGCCCCCTACGTACAGGACTATAACTACTATAATACTGCCCCTATGTACAAGAATATAACTACTTTAATACTGCCCCTATGTACAAGAATATAACTACTATAATACTGCCTCCTATGTACAGGAATATAACTACTATAATACTGCCTCCTATGTACAAGAATATAACTACTATAATACTGCCCCCTATGTACAAGAATATAACTGCTATAATACTGCCCCCTATGTACAAGAATATAACTGCTATAATACTGCCCCCTATGTACAAGAATATAACTACTATAATACTGCCCCCTATGTACAGGAATATAACTACTATAATACTGCCCCCTATGTACAGGGATATAACTACTATAATACTGCCCCCTATGTACAGGAATATAACTACTATAATACTGCCCCCTATGTACAAGAATATAACTACTATAATACTGCCCCCTATGTACAAGAATATAACTAATATAATACTGCCCCCTATGTACAGGAATATAACTACTATAATACTGCTCCCTATGTACAGGGATATAACTACTATAATACTGCTTCCTATGTACAAGAATATAACTACTATAATACTGCCCCCTATGTACAGGAATATAACTACTATAATACTGCCCCCTATGTACAGGAATATAACTACTATAATACTGCCCCCTATGTACAGGGATATAAGTACTGGTGGAATTTCTGCTCATATCACTACTACTATGAGAACAATGTACACAGCACATGTGATGATAGATGACTGTGTGATGCTGTATATATTTGTACATTACATGTTCGGGGACGTGCTGTATACTGACAACTCAGCGGAGAATGTGAACGTAACAATAACACCAATATGCTGTAATGATTGGAGGGCACCCGGTCGCCTCTTATTTTCTCCATACAGATTCTGAGATTTGTATTCATGCTATAATACTGAGCATCTGCTCACTGAATCCTTCACCCTCATAGCAATGGCTCCTGGACACCACGGGGAGCAGCTTCCGAGGATGGAAGTCACAGGGGAAAACTCATTTACTAGAGGATGAGAATTCACTGTAGTAGAATAGGAAATAGATACTAAGAAATCATAAGGAGTATAGACCTGCATCACTGCCTGTGGAGTAACCTCTGTATTATGTGTGTATTATCTCTGTACTGTGACATCACTGTGTGTATTATCCCCTGTACTGTGACATCACTGTGTGTACTATCCCTGTACTGTGACATCACTGTATGTATTATCCCTGTACTGTGACATCACCGTGTATTATCCCTGTACTGTGACATCACTGTGTGTATTATCCCTGTACTGTGACATCACTGTGTGTATTATCCCTGTACTGTGACATCACTGTGTGTATTATCCCTGCACTGTGACATCACTGTGTATTATCCCTGTACTGTGACATCACTGTGTGTATTATCCCTGTACTGTGACATCACTGTGTGTATTATCTCTGTACTGTGACATCACTGTGTGTATTATCCCTGTACTGTGACATCACTGTGTGTATTATCCCTGTACTGTGACATCACTGTGTGTATTATCCCTGTACTGTGACATCACTGTGTGTATTATCTCTGTACTGTGACATCACTGTGTGTATTATCCCTGTACTGTGACATCACTGTGTATTATCCCTGTACTGTGACATCACTGTGTGCATTATCTCTGTACTGTGACATCACTGTGTATTATCCCTGTACTGTGACATAACTGTGTGTATTATCCCTGTACTGTGACATCACTGTGTGTATTATCCCTGCACTGTGACATCACTGTGTATTATCTCTGTACTGTGACATCACTGTGTGTATTATCCCTGTACTGTGACATCACTGTGTGTATTATCTCTGTACTGTGACATCACTGTGTGTATTATCCCTGTACTGTGACATCACTGTGTATTATCCCTGTACTGTGACATCACTGTGTGCATTATCTCTGTACTGTGACATCACTGTGTGTATTATCCCTGTACTGTGACATCACTGTGTGTATTATCCCTTTACTGTGACATCACTGTGTGTATTATCTCTGTACTGTGACATCCCTGTGTATTATCCCTGTACTGTGACATCACTGTGTATTATCCCTGTACTGTGACATCACTGTGTGCATTATCTCTGTACTGTGACATCACTGTGTATTATCCCTGTACTGTGACATAACTGTGTGTATTATCCCTGTACTGTGACATCACTGTGTGTATTATCCCTGCACTGTGACATCACTGTGTATTATCCCTGTACTGTGACATCACTGTGTGCATTATCCCTGTACTGTGACATCACTGTGTGTATTATCCCTGCACTGTGACATCACTGTGTATTATCCCTGTACTGTGACATCACTGTGTGTATTATCTCTGTACTGTGACATCACTGTGTGTATTATCCCTGTACTGTGACATCACTGTGTATTATCCCTGTACTGTGACATCACTGTGTGCATTATCTCTGTACTGTGACATCACTGTGTGTATTATCCCTGTACTGTGACATCACTGTGTGTATTATCCCTTTACTGTGACATCACTGTGTGTATTATCTCTGTACTGTGACATCCCTGTGTATTATCCCTGTACTGTGACATCACTGTGTGTATTATCCCTGCACTGTGACATCACTGTGTATTATCCCTGTACTGTGACATCACTGTGTGCATTATCTCTGTACTGTGACATCACTGTGTGTATTATCCCTGTACTGTGACATCACTGTGTGCATTATCTCTGTACTGTGACATCACTGTGTGTATTATCCCTGTACTGTGACATCACTGTGTGTATTATCCCTGTACTGTGACATCACTGTGTGTATTATCCCTGTACTGTGACATCACTGTGTGTATTATCCCTGTACTGTGACATCACTGTGTGTATTATTGCTGTACTGTGACATCGCTGTGTGTATGATCCCTGTACTGTGACATCACTGTGTGTTATCCCTGTACTGTGACATCACTGTTTGTATTATCCCTGTACTGTGACATCACTGTGTGTATTATCCCTGCACTGTGACATCACTGTGTGTATTATTTCTGTACTGTGACATCACTGTGTGTATGATCCCTGTACTGTGACATCACTGTGTGTATTATCTCTGTACTGTGACATCACTGTGTGTATTATCCCTGTACTGTGACATCGCTGTATGTATTACCCCTGTACTGTGACATCACTGTGTGTATTATCCCTGTACTGTGACATCGCTGTGTGTATTATCCTGTACTGTGACATCACTGTGTGTATTATCCCTGTACTGTGACATCGCTGTGTGTATTATCCCTGTACTGTGACATCACTGTGTGTATTATCCCTATACTGTGACATCACTGTGTGTATTATCCCTGTACTGTGACATCACTGTGTGTATTATCCCTGTACTGTGACATCGCTGTGTGTATTATCCCTGTACTGTGACATCACTGTGTGTATTATCCTGTACTGTGACATCACTGTGTGTATTATCTCTGTACTGTGACATCGCTGTGTGTATTATCCCTGTACTGTGACATCACTGTGTGTATTATCCCTATACTGTGACATCACTGTGTGTATTATCCCTGTACTGTGACATCACTGTGTGTATTATCCCTGTACTGTGACATCGCTGTGTGTATTATCCCTGTACTGTGACAACACTGTGTGTATTATCCCTATACTGTGACATCACTGTGTGTATTATCCCTGTACTGTGACATCACTGTGTGTATTATTGCTGTACTGTGACATCACTGTGTGTATTATTGCTGTACTGTGACATCACTGTGTGTATTATTGCTGTACTGTGACATCACTATACATCTATGATACAATTGTTACTCCCTTAGTATTATTACTATTCCTCTTGCCCCCCCCTCGCCCCTGTGTATCCTGGGTAAATAATTGCAGCTATGACTGAATACAATATAACATTGTGTACAAGTCGTATTCAGCCGAAATGATAATAAGCACAAAATTGCTCTTTTGGCTCAGATTCCTGGCAGAGAGACAGCGACATGGAAGAATTTGTGTAGCTTTCCTCCTGACCACGTGTCCACATGACAGACCACGTCTCCTCCGCGTGGGACCATAGTCTTCTTCCAGCCTCGGGCAACACTCATCCACCATAAGGAGCCTCCACCCCTTCTCCCGCTCGCTCTCCTGGAGGCCGGGGACACATGGGGGCTCCTTCTGGATGGTGGCCGGTGAAGTGGTGGAAGGCGCCGTGAAGGAGAGAAGATAATAGTAGTGGAAATCTGAAAGGACAATTGTGGTAACGGCTCAGATTTAGGACGCCCCTGACTATTCTATGGTGGGGAGCAGATACATTGGGGCCACTACATGGTGCCCTGGTGCTGTTTGGTGTACCAGGGCTCCTCCACGCTGTTCTCTGGCCAGTCACTGTCCGTCATGTGATGAGGCGCTGGCTATACATGACTTATGTGCGGGGCCGCGCTCCGGATCAATGCTCTGCTGTCATCTGACATCCAACTTGTGTCAGCAAAATGTTTATCTCCGAGAAAGACTTCAAATCAATAAGACGAGAAAGAAGAAACATCACATCTTATCCTCACAGGAAGAAATATTATATCCGAGCGTGCAAATTACATAGAGGAAGATCCCAATATACAACTAGGCCACCATAGCAATGTCTTATACTGTGTGTAATATCTCTGTCCTGTGACATCCCTGTGTGTATTATCCCTGTACTGTGACATTACTGTGTGTATTATCTCTGTAATGTGACATCACTGTGTGTATTATCTCTGTCCTGTGACATCGCTGTGTGTATTATCCCTGTACTGTGACATCACTGTGTGTATTATCCCCTGTACTGTGACATCACTGTGTGTATTATCCCTGTACTGTGACATCACTGTGTGTATTATCCCTGTACTGTGACATCACTGTGTGTATTATCCCTGTACTGTGACATCACTGTGTGTATTATCTCTGTACTGTGACATCACTGTGTGTATTATCCCTGTACTGTGACATCACTGTGTGTATTATCTCTGTACTGTGACATCACTGTGCGTATTATCCCTCTACTGTGACATCACTGTGTGTATTATCCCTGTACTGTGACATCACTGTGCGTATTATCCCTGTACTGTGACATCACTGTGCGTATTATCCCTGTACTGTGACATCACTGCGTGTATTATCTCTGTCCTGTGACATTCCTGTGTGTATTATCCCTGTACTGTGACATCACTGTGTATATTATCCCTGTACTGTGACATCACTGTGTGTATCATCCCTGTACTGTGACATCACTGTGTGTATCATCCCTGTACTGTGACATCACTGTGTGTATTATCCCTGTACTGTGACATCACTGTGTGTATTATCCCTGTACTGTGACATCACTGTGTGTATTGTCCTGTACTGTGACATCCCTGTGTGTATTATCCCTGTACTGTGACATCACTGGGTGTATTATCTCTGTACTGTGACATCACTGTGTGTATTATCCCTGTACTGTGACATCACTGTGTGTATTATCTCTGTACTGTGACATCACTGTGTGTATTATCCCTGTACTGTGACATCGCTGTGTGTACTATCCCTGTACTGTGACATCACTGTGTGTATTATCCCTGTACTGTGACATCACTGTGTGTATTATCTCTGTACTGTGACATCACTGTGTGTATTATCCCTGTACTGTGACATCACTGTGTGTATTATGGCTGTACTGTGACATCACTGTGTGTATTATCCCTGTACTGTGACATCACTGTGTGTATTATCCCTGTACTGTGACATCACTGTGTGTATTATCTCTGTACTGTGACATCACTGTGTGTATTATCCCTGTACTGTGACATCGCTGCGTGTATTATCCCTGTACTGTGACATCACTGTGTGTATTGTCCTGTACTGTGACATTGCTGCGTGTATTATCCCTGTACTATGACATCACTGCGTGTATTATCCCTGTACTGTGACATCACTGTGTGTATTCTCCCTGTACTGTGACATCACTGTGTGTATTCTCCCTGTACTGTGACATCACTGTGTGTATTATCCCTGTACTGTGACATCACTGTGTATTCTCCCTGTACTGTGACATCACTGTGTGTATTCTCCCTGTACTGTGACATCACTGTGTGTATTATCCCTGTACTGTGACATCACTGTGCGTATTATCCCTGTACTGTGACATCACTGTGCGTATTATCCCTGTACTGTGACATCACTGCGTGTATTATCTCTGTCCTGTGACATTCCTGTGTGTATTATCCCTGTACTGTGACATCACTGTGTATATTATCCCTGTACTGTGACATCACTGTGTGTATCATCCCTGTACTGTGACATCACTGTGTGTATCATCCCTGTACTGTGACATCACTGTGTGTATTATCCCTGTACTGTGACATCACTGTGTGTATTATCCCTGTACTGTGACATCACTGTGTGTATTGTCCTGTACTGTGACATCCCTGTGTGTATTATCCCTGTACTGTGACATCACTGTGTGTATTATCTCTGTACTGTGACATCACTGTGTGTATTATCCCTGTACTGTGACATCACTGTGTGTATTATCTCTGTACTGTGACATCACTGTGTGTATTATCCCTGTACTGTGACATCGCTGTGTGTACTATCCCTGTACTGTGACATCACTGTGTGTATTATCCCTGTACTGTGACATCACTGTGTGTATTATCTCTGTACTGTGACATCACTGTGTGTATTATCCCTGTACTGTGACATCACTGTGTGTATTATGGCTGTACTGTGACATCACTGTGTGTATTATCCCTGTACTGTGACATCACTGTGTGTATTATCCCTGTACTGTGACATCACTGTGTGTATTATCTCTGTACTGTGACATCACTGTGTGTATTATCCCTGTACTGTGACATCACTGTGTGTATTATCCTGTACTGTGACATCGCTGCGTGTATTATCCCTGTACTGTGACATCACTGTGTGTATTGTCCTGTACTGTGACATTGCTGCGTGTATTATCCCTGTACTATGACATCACTGCGTGTATTATCCCTGTACTGTGACATCACTGTGTGTATTCTCCCTGTACTGTGACATCACTGTGTGTATTCTCCCTGTACTGTGACATCACTGTGTGTATTATCCCTGTACTGTGACATCACTGTGTATTCTCCCTGTACTGTGACATCACTGTGTGTATTCTCCCTGTACTGTGACATCACTGTGTGTATTATCCCTGTACTGTGACATCACTGTGTATTATCCCTGTACTGTGACATCACTGTGTGTATTATCCCTGTGCTGTGACATCACTGTGTGTATTATCTCTGTACTGTGACATCACTGTGTGTATTATCCCTGTACTGTGACATCACTGTGTGTATTCCCCCTGTACTGTGACATCACTATGTGTAATATCATTGATGTACCCGGATATTTCGGAGCTAGTCCTGGCTCTAGGCCCCTGAGTATTTTCCCTGTCACTTACATGTCCTCTCTATAACTTGACTCAACTTTTCTCAAATTTATGTCTTTCCCGCGGTGAAGGAACGGACTAAAAGCAACAGGGAAAAAACGTGTAAGAGAAAATGACATCTAAAATTAGATTTGCTGAGGTCATTCTGTGCGCTTTTCAAGGAATTGTCCATTTGCCCATGAAGTGTAATGATAACATGTGAGAGAAGCTATAAATATTACTGAGGAGCTTTCACATGGAATAATCGCTCGGCGGTGACATCCTGTAATGTAGCAGCGGGCAAAGGGCGGCCACCCCCCGGCACAGGGACTGACCTGCCACCAGAGACATCATAGTGCTGCAGGAGTCTCTCATACACACAATGCTCCACCTACTGACCATACAGACTCCACCCATATGTATAATACACGTCCTATACATGCACTGCATCCCACATGTACATACACACTACAGGGATAATACACACAGTGATGTCACAGTACAGAGATAATACACACAGTGATGTCACAGTACAGAGATAATACACACAGTGATGTCACAGTACAGGGATAATACACACAGTGATGTCACAGTACAGGGATAATACACACAGTGATGTCACAGTACAGGGATAATACACACAGTGATGTCACAGTACAGGGATAATACACACAGTGATGTCACAGTACAGGGAGAATACACGCAGTGATGTCACAGTACAGGGAAAATACACACAGTGATGTCACAGTACAGCAATAATACACACAGTGATGTCACGGTACAGAGATAATACACACAGTGATGTCACAGTACAGGGATAATACACACAGTGATGTCACAGTACAGAGATAATACACACAGTGATGTCACAGTACAGGGATAATACACACAGTGATGTCACAGGACAGGGATAATACACACAGTGATGTCATAGTACAGGGATAATACACACAGTGATGTCATAGTACAGGGATAATACACACAGTGATGTCACAGTACAGAGATAATACACACAGTGATGTCACAGTACAGGGATAATACACACAGTGATGTCACAGTACAGAGATAATACACACAGTGATGTCACAGTACAGGGATAATACACACAGTGATGTCACAGTACAGAGATAATACACACAGTGATGTCACAGTACAGGGATAATACACACAGTGATGTCACAGTACAGAGATAATACACACAGTGATGTCACAGTACAGGGATAATACACACAGTGATGTCACAGTACAGGGATAATACACACAGTGATGTCACAGTACAGAGATAATACACACAGTGATGTAGCAGTACAGGGATAATACACACAGTGATGTCATAGTACAGGGATAATACACACAGTGATGTCACAGTACAGGGATAATACACACAGTGTTGTCACAGTACAGGGATAATACACACAGTGGTGTCACAGTACAGAGATAATACACACAGTGATGTCACAGTACAGGGATAATATACACAGCGATGTCACAGTACAGGGATAATACACACAGTGATGTCACAGTACAGGGATAATACACACAGTGATGTCACAGTACAGGGATAATACACAGTGATGTCACAGTACAGAGATAATACACACAGTGATGTCACAGTACAGGGATAATACACACAGCGACGTCACAGTACAGGGATAATACACACAGTGATGTCACAGTACAGGGATAATACACACAGTGATGTCACAGTACAGGGATAATACACACATCGATGTCACAGTATAGGGATAATACACACAGTGATGTCACAGTACAGGGATAATACACACAGTGATGTCACAGTACAAGGATAATACACACATCGATGTCACAGTATAGGGATAATACACACAGCGATGTCACAGTACAGGGATAATACACACAGTGATGTCACAGTACAGAGATAATACACACAGTGATGTCACAGTACAGGGATAATACACACAGTGATGTCACAGTACAGGATAATACACACAGTGATGTCACAGTACAGGGATAATACACACAGTGATGTCACAGTACAGAGATAATACACACAGTGATGTCACAGTACAGGGATAATACACAGTGATGTCACAGTACAGAGATAATACACACAGTGATGTCACAGTACAGAGATAATACACACAGTGATGTCACAGTACAGGGATAACACGCACAGCGATGTCACAGTACAGAGATAATACACACAGTGATGTCACAGTACAGAGATAATACACACAGTGATGTCACAGTACAGGGATTATATACACAGCGATGTCACAGTACAGAGATAATACACACAGTGATGTCACAGTACAGAGATAATACACACAGTGATGTCACAGTACAGAGATAATGCACACAGTAATGTCACAGTACAGGGATAATACACACAGTGATGTCACAGTACAGGGATAATACACACAGTGATGTCACAGTACAGGGATAATACACACAGTGATGTCACAGTACAGGGATAATACTCACAGTGATGTCACAGTACAGGGATAATACACACAGTGATGTCACAGTACAGGGATAATACACACAGTGATGTCACAGTACAGGGATAGTACACAGTGATGTCACAGTACAGAGATAATACACACAGTGATGTCACAGTACAGAGATGTAATGTGTGAGTTTCCTGGCAACAAGTGTTCGATCTCCCTACAGCTCCCCCGCTGGGGAAATGAAGTATTACATAAAGGAAATCAATGAACTATTCATCTCGCACATGGACAAGTCGGTTCCTACAGAAAGTCGTGCAGGGTGGATGTGAATGGGGCTTTCTGTTAACAAAATCTCTGAATAATGTCATTTTTTCTTGCACAGAACCCTTTAAAGGGGTTTTCCCATTTTAGAAAATTCATGTTATTGTTTGTATTATTAAAAATTATACAATGTTCCAATATACTTCCTGTATCAATTCCTCACGGTTTTCTAGATCTCTGCTTGCTGTCCTTCTATAGAAAGCTTCATGGTTTATTTCCAGTGGACAGACATCTGACCCTGGTCACACAGGTGCGCGGCCCTGATTACTCTCTTTGATATAACGAGCCGTGCACCTGTGTGACATAACGAGCTGTGCACCTGTGTGACATAACGAGCTGTGCACCTGTGTGACCATGGTCAGATTTCTGTCCACTGGAAATAAACCATGAAGCTTGCTATAGAAGGACAGCAAGCAGAGATCTAGAAAACCGTGAGAAATTGATACAGGAAGTATATTGGAACATTGTATAACTTTCAATAATACAAACAATAACATTAATTTGCCTTAATGTGGACAACCCCTTTAAGTTAGCGGCTTTAATTGGTGTAATTCCTCTTAATGGCTTTATATCCGATGGAAGTTCTTCGCGCCTTGTGATAGACAGAGGATCATGGAACAAATTCCAAGTTCTTCAAGTCACAAGAACTTCAGCTGCGAAACCCGTCCCGGCGCCGTGCGCTGCTATCCGCAGCTCAGGATTAGAGCTAAAGGTTCTGCGCTAATCCGGTCCCGCAGCTGCTCCATGGTGACTGCCTCATACATCTCATAACCCTCACAGGCTGTTATACTGTCTTGCTCTCCACCAATCCCTGGGCTGTAATCTCACACAGTGGAAGGGGAGGGGGGGGTTAGTATTCCTGCACAGTGTAACAGCCTGTGAAGCTGCAGCACAGATGGACACTGGTAATGCCCACGTGGTGTTTTGAACCCGTTTTTGGGCCGTTCTTAAGCAGTCCGTTAAAAAACACACCCGTTTTTGACAGTTTTTTCCAATTATCTTAATGAGGATAATTGGAAAACGGACAAAAACGATCAAAAAACGGATGCATTTTTAAAACACATGCAGTTTTTAATGAACAGCTTCAAAACGTCCCCGACTAAAAACGGGTTCAAAGCGCCAGGTGTGCCGCTGGCCTCAGCTCTTCTGGCTCATTAGCATAATTAGAGAAGT